>NW_028327187.1:53740833-54043864 GCF_987537825.1 Furipterus horrens | reverse complement strand
AGGAGGAGAATGACGATACAAAGAAGCATATGCCAAATTAGTAGGAGTTCACAGAAGAAAGATATAATTGGGAGCTAGGAGGGTAAATGAAGGAAAGAAGAGGGAGAACATGTATGAAGAAATGTTCTGGGGGATAATGTGAACTTTGATTTAACTGGCATTGTAGGGGTAGATAGGCTCAGATTGTGAATGGTCTTAAATATACCAACTAAGGGGCCTGGGCCTTAATATATAGGTATTAGAAAGTAATTCATTAGGTAGTTAAGAGACATGGTACAAGTGATGATTTAGGAAAAAGAATGCAGTTACAATATGCCTTATGGATTAGTACGGAAGAAATCAGAAGAACTAGCTGGAAAATTATTCAATTTATCAAGGATAAGGTGACAAAAGTCCAAACTGAAGTGGTAACAGTGGACATAAATGAAGAGTTAGATGAGAGAGGCCTTTTGAAGGTAGCAGTCAACGAGAAGTAAAAGATTAGCCCAAGATTTCAAGCTGTGAAACTGAGAGAACTATGGTACCAATGAAGGAAAGAAGAAAGTCCACATGAAATAAATGGTTTAGCAAGGAAACATAAGCATTGTTTTAGCCATGTTGAGTCAACTACCTACTACAATTGAAACACCAGCATGAAGTTCCAGGAAATATTCAAAGACATACTGAGTCTGAGGTGACAGTATAAGTGGTAATGGCTAAAAGGAAAGTGAGATATGAAAGAATTGTTGCACAGGTAAGTCTCAGGCAACATGGAAATATCAAGTCATCTGTAGAATCAGGATCTAGAGCTGTGAAAGGAATTCTGCAAAGGAAGAAGCATCAAAACAAACGTGAAAAGGGTCATAACATTTTATAGCCTAGGTACTACTGTGTAGAAATCTAGGTAAGGCTAGTATGAGCCAACTCACCATCAATAATTGAAAATACTTATTAGAGTGTAAAGAAACAGAAGAACCATTTAAGTAGGCAACAACAAATTACAAAAGACAAAAAAAAAAAAAAAAAGAACTCCATGAGGAAAATAAATATTAAAATACCTTCCTTATAGAATAGCCCTTTATTACTGGGGCCTAGGAAAAGTATCCCTCAAAATTATAAGCAAGATTTTTATGCTCTAGAAAAACGTATACCTATTTTGGGACATGTTAAAATATTCTTAGGCCCAGGTTTTAAAAAATCCCTTTTAAGTATCTTAATTTTTATTTATTATTTAGAATTCAGAAAGCTCTTAGTAAGTTTAAAGTGGCTTTGAAATGAATAAACCATAGCTAAATATATCAGTACACATGCATCTCAAAAAGAAATGTTGAGTAAAAAAAAGCAAATCACAGAAAAACGTATACAATATGTGTTGATACATATATATAAAGTCAAAAGTGGATAAAACGAGCAACATTTTGTTTAGGGATAAATTCCTCAGTATAAAACTATTTTTTTAAAGCAAGGGAATGGCAGCATAAAATTCTGGATAATGGTCCCCTCAGAAGGGAGAGGAGAAGCAATGGAAGGGCGTACACTGGGGACTTCTAAGGTGCTGGTAATGTTCCAGGTCTAAAGCTTGTAGTGGGTATGAGTCTATTATTAGTCTTAAAGTTTATATATACATTATTTGCATGTATGAGATATATCATAAGAAATATTTTAAAAAGTCACTTTGAGCCAGGGAAAATCAGAACCAGTTCTTTAAAAGATGCAGAAAGCGACAGTGCAGGAGAGTATAGTATCAGTAAGAATTTTTAATACACGGCCCTATGTCAGAGAGATTATTCTACTTGCAGAGTGAACACAACTAATTTAATGAGGATCTTTTAAAAAGGCTTGTGCACTAATTGGAAAGCTCGGGCTTTCAACAATGACCCGCCAAGTTAAAGCTGCCATTTCCTGCAAAACCAGTAGGGGGAACTGCTCGTAGCAATGCCTTCCTTTTCCTGACACTGAACCGGTTTTGTATTTGTCTTCTAAATTTGTAGAAACAAAGCATAACTTACTTTAAGGTTTGAAAACGCTACATGCCCGTGGGGCCTGAGCAAGTCTTCTTTAATACACAAACACTGCAAATAAAGGGCCCACCCTAGTCCCCTTTCTGAATACGGTGGAGGTATGGGGGTTGGAGCTGGCCTGGGTTTCTCAGGCGCTAGACATCAGTGGCCAAGGCCATTTTTCCTGAAGGGTCCATGTACTATAGGAAAAAGCCGCATCGTTCGTCCGGCTCCCGGCGCCCGCGCCATGGCTCAGTCCCTGGGCTAGCAGGGCGCTCCTATGGGAACCGGCAGCAGCAGCGGCCCTTCCACAACTTCGCCCTGCAGGCCCGCCTAGCCCATCTCCCCACCATCCTCCTTCCTTTGTCTTCTCTCTCCCACGAAACCGCACCCAGAGAACGTGACACACCCCAAGCACAAAATAATAAAAGCCATTTTAAGTTAAAAGGAAAACAGAGCTCCCTTTGCCGCCTGCTCTCAGACAAGACTTACCTCTTCATGTTTCCACAGGCCCTTATCCCTAACTTGGTAAATAGGCCGCAGACTTCAAGTCCCAGAATTCTGCGCGGCCCCATTCGAAGGAGATTGTGGTGAAGTGCTGAGCTTTGGGAATTGTAGTAGCGCAGAGCTAAAGAAAGGGAAAGAGAAAGCACGTATTGAGTAACCGGTATGTTCTAAATTGTTCAAATATTTCTCTTGAATTTCTTTTAGAGGTTAAAGGCAACACCCAAAATATCCAGCTCATAAACCGAGGAGTCACGTTTGACTTTCTAAGATTTTATTTTTTTATTTTTAAAGAGAGGAAAAGGGAGGGAGAAGAAGAGGGAGAGAAACGTCATTATTGTGGTTGCCTCTTGCGCCAACCAGAGACTTGGCCCGCAACCCGGGCATGTGCCCTGGTTAGGAATCGAACTGGTGACTCTTTGGTTCACAGGCTGGCACTCAATCCACTGAGCCACACCAGCCAGGGCCACCTTTGACTTGTTGATGCTCCCATTCAGTATCATCAAATCCTGACGCCTCCAGTTTCTCTCAGATTTGTTCCTATTAGCCATGCTTCTGCTTCCAAGGACTTATTGTCTGACCTACCTGCTGTTTGCAGTGGAGCCTCTCTGGTCAAGCCTCCAGTGTAGGCAGAATTATCAGAAACAAGTTTGACGACATCACTTGCAATAATGGTTTTCCTCTTGTAATAGAGGTTTGCAAGACATTTACTTCCTGGGAATCAGAATTACATGTGTATTCAGGCCGGTGAACGTTTTTATTATAGTAAATCAAGAAAGGGATATAGCATAGTGCTCAAGAACATGAGCTCTTAGTTTCTAGAAATGGAAATACAAATGTTCTTAAGTATATGAAAAGAAAGATGCTTAATCTCACAAGTGACATGGAAATTTCAAAGTACACTGACTATAAAACAGCTTACCTATAATCCTCAAAACTGTCAAGTTCATCAAAAACATGGAAAGTCTGAGAGACTGTCACTGCCAAAGGAACAAAACAAGATGTGGTGATGGCTGAATATAATGTTGTATCCTGGATAGGATCCTGGAACAGAAAAAGGGCCCTAGTAAAAACTAAGGAAATATAAATAAACTTGCACTTTAGTTAATGATAAGATTCATGAGCTATGACAGTTGTGCTCGGATGTTAACACTAAGGGAAACTGAGTGGAGACATGGAATTCTCTGTACTGTGCAACTTTTCTGTAAACCTGAAACTGTTCTAAAAAGGTTTATTTTTAAAAGTCACACTAAAGCGACATTTTTGACCTATCAGATTGGTAAAAATCCACAAGTTTGAGAACACATTTGTTTTGCTGAGATTGTGGGGAAATGGGCATTCTCAATACATTGCTAGTAGGAACATAAATTGGTACCACCTCTGTCAAAAGCCGTTGGGATCATAAATGCACAATTGCTTGAGCAAAGCAATTGAATGTGTATGAATGGTAGCCTCAAGTAAGTATGTGTGTGTATATATATATATTCAATGCAACATTGCTTATAATAAAATACTGAAAAAAAAACTTACGTATCTATGAATGTGATATATCTATGCAATGGAAAAACTGCAGCAGTACCAAAGATGACCAAGTTCTCTATGGACTGCTACCAAACAATCCTAAAATATATTTAACTGCAATAGCAACAGGCAGAACAATGTATATAGTATGCTTACATTTGAGTAAAAAGGTGGGGTTATGTATGTGTTTGCTTATATCTGCATAAATTACCTCTGGGAAAACATACAGACAAGTAGTGAATGTCTTGAAGTAGGGGAACTGGATGGTGAGGGACAAGGGTGGAAAAAACTCTTGATATCTTTTTGTACTCTTTGAATTTTGAACTATATGATTATATTACCTACTTATTTTTAAATTAAATGGAAAACTTTTTAAATCACAAAAAGCCAAAAAAGAAAAAGACCATGGGTTTGGGGGTTCACAATGTTTGAATTTCTCAGTTACTACAGTTATTGACAATATAGCAGAGTAGGCAATCTGGATTTGAATTTTGCTTTGGCAAGTTACAAGACTGTATGAGTTTCAATGAGTTTCTTTAACCTATCTGCACCAGTTTCCTCATCTGTAAAATGGGGATAATACCTCAGAATAGAGTGACTATAAAGTACTACACAAAAGTATAGTTTTAAAGTCACTTGACAGGGTGGTCATCAATGAGTAAATATTCTAAAGTTATCCAGTAGGTGCAGACATATTCAAAATGGTTGTATTGCCTTGCTCAAGTTAGAAGGTAAAACCAAAGAGCGGCTACTGGAAAACATTTTATTTCCTATCCTAAAAACTTCTAACACATCGAAAATTTCATGGGAAGTATTAATGTGGGTCATATCATAGCCTGTACCAGGCAAATCCTGTATGGTGGTGGGCCTGAATTCTGCTGCTCAACCAAAATGTCTGATTGACACATTAATCAATAAGGAAATGGAAAAACACACTAACGTTGCTAGTGTGTTTGTACCTTGGGAAGGTGGCAAAGGGTGAAACCAAACTATACTGACCATCATACCAGACATGTACACAACTTCTAATATAACATACAGCTCCTTGGTATTGATGTGGTGGTACACCCTACATTACAAAACCACTAGGTGGGATGAGTGGAGAATAAATGGCTAAAAAGATATACTCACATAGGCTAAAATTGGAACTGCAAAGCAAGATCACGAGGAAGTACTCTATGTACCTGTGTATGACTGTAGCCAGACCAAGAGGTAGGTACCAAGGGGCAAATATTCAGAAAATTGCAGTAGAAGGAAAACCAGGCTATTCCTAGCTCTGCCAAACTTATTAACTGCAGAATAATAGCTATTCTGTTTCCCATGACATTCCTCTTCCCACTCTAAAAAGACATCAGACAGTATATTTAAAAAAGCTTTGAGATTTCTAGATGTTATTCATGGGCATAGAGATATTAGCAGGAAGTAATTTGACCCCTAGAAGAATTTATGACAAAATGAAAAATATGCCTCATTAGTCTTTCTGACAATTTAGCAAGGTTAATTTAATTAAGCCAGAAATTCCTCCTTAACATAGACATATTTTCAGGATGTGTTCTTTTTGGGTGCTTTGTTCATAGCACACTTCTGATGAATATATTATGAAGCAATTTTAATTTCCAGATATGGAAGAAGGTGCTTAAACCAAAAATCTTCTCTTGAAGAGGGATAGCATCACTTGTCTAATATTATGTGTAAACAACTGTACATGCCTTTCATATTCCCAAAATGAGATAGCATAAATGCTGTTACAGAGAACATATATAGCATCTTTTTCAAATAACAAAAAGAAGTAGTCTAGCAGTGGGAAAGTGTAAACACAACAAATTTAAAAATTCTCCTTTAGCTAATCTTAACTGGTTGTAATAATGGTTAGGAAGGGCTCAAGAGTCCAGCACCTCACATTAATGTTGCCTTAAAATTACTGGCAAAAATAGGTTGTTTCTCATTTTTAATTAATATTTGTTCAACAATATCATGTTGAACAGAGTCAGAAGGAACATTAGAGATAATTTAGTCCAAGGCTCCAGATGCCAGACAGTACATTGAAATCTACCAGTAAATTCTGCTGATACTGTATTGATCTAGAAGCCAGCTCATCCACTGACCTCTTCTATGTCCTGGGAAAAACACTAGCATTCTCAGTGCAAAGTCTATAGGAGTACTTTAGCCTCCTCTTTCTTTAATTTTACTAAGGAACTTTAGAGTAAGCATTTACTGGTAGTGATAAGACATAAAAGAATCACAAAACTTCAAAGAAATGAAAACTTGTTTCTTTCAGTTGGGAAAAATTTAACATGGTCCAAATTTTTCACATTGTACTCAAAAAATAATGTCCAAAAGAAATTGTCTGGTTAATTAAGAAGCAATAAGAAAAATCCAGTGTTTCTTTCAATACTCAATGTGGAACTTAATTTATGAAGACTACTGGAGTTGGATCTCCAAAAACAATAGAGAAAATGTTTTGATATGGTACTAATACTGGACTTAAAAATAAAGATTACTTGGACTTCTGGCCAAGATGGAGGCATATGTAGACATGCTTTACTTCCCTCCACAACCATAAGAAGGAATACAACTATCTCAAAACTAAAAACAACCAGAACTACCAGAAAATGGAACTGCATGGAAGTCCAACAAACAAAAGATATAAAAAAGTAATACTCACCCAGACAGTTGCAAAACCTCTACCTAAGACACAGGCAAACACAGGAGGCTGTCAAGTTGAGACAGAGAAGTATGGCCCAAAAGAGAGAGCAAATCAAGGCTTCAGTGGGAGAACTAAGCAATGAGAAGATAGACAATTTAGCAGATGCAGTTCAAAATACTGGTGATAACGATGCTCACAGACTTGGAAGACATGACTGAGTGTGGCAAACACATAAGGGAAGAAGTGAAGGATACACTAAGTGAAATGAAGGAAAATCCACGTGAAACCAATGGTGAAAAGAAGAGAACCGGGGTTCAAATCAATGATTTGGAACATAACAAAGAAAGAAACAGTCAACCAATACAGAATGAAGAAACAAGAATTGAAAAAAACAAGGAGAGGCTGAGGAACCTCTGGGACAACTTTAAATGTACCAACATCCAAGTCACAGGGTTGCCAGAAGGAGAAGAGGAAGAAAAAGAAATTGAAAACTTAATTGAAAAAATAATGAAAACTTCCTTAATTTGGTGAAGGAAATAGACATACAAGTCCAAGAAGCACAGAGAGTCCCAAACAAGTTGGACCCGAAGAGGACCACACATCATAATTAAAATGCCAAAGGTTAAAGATAAAGAGAGAACCTTAAAAGCAACAAGAGAAAAGAAGAGAGTTACCTACAAAGGGGTTTCTATAACACTATGAACTGATTTTTCAAAACAAACTTTGCAGGCAAGAAGAGACTGGGAAGAAGTATTCAAAGTGAGGAAAAGCAAGAACCTACAACCAAGATTACTCTATCCAGCAAAGCTATCATTTAGAATGGAAGGGCAGATAAAGTATTTCCCAGACAAGATAAAGTTAAAGGAGTTCGTCATCACCAAGCCATTTCATTATATGAAAAGTTAAAGGGACACATTTAAGAAAAAGAAGATAAAAAATATGAACATTAAAATGACAACAAACTAGCCCTGGCTGCTCTGGCTCAGTGGATTGAGCATCGGCCTGCGAACCAAGTGTCACTGGTTCAATTCCCAGTCAGGGTACATGAGTAGGTTGCATGTCAGGTCCCCAGTTGGGGGAGCGAGTGAGAGGCAACCACACAGTGATGTTTCTCTCCCTCTCTTTCTCCTTTCCTCTCTCTCTAAAAATAAAATAAATAAACAAATAAATAAATAATTTTTAAAAAATGACAACAAACTCACAACTATCAACAACAGAATCTAAAAAATAGAAACAAAAACAAACTAAGCAAACAACCAGAATAGGGGGTCATTTGCAGGGTTATCAGCTGGGAGGGGAAGGGGGAGAAACGGCAAAATGGTACAGGGATTAAGAAGCATAATTGGTATGTACAAAATAGACAAGAGGATGTTAAGAATAGTATAGGAAAGGGTTAAGCCAAAGAACCTACATGCATGACCCATGGACATGAACTAAGGGGGCGGGGAATGGGATTGCTGGAGGGAAGCATGTTACTGGGTGGAGGGGACCAAAGGGAAAAAAATTGGGACAACTGTAATAGCATAATCAATAAAATGTGCTTAAAAATAAATAAAGATTACTCAAGATTACACTCAAAAGCTCTTTACCTATGGAAATTACCCACAAAATTAAATGACCTCTGGATTATTTTCATATTCTAGAATTTTGAGTGGTAACACATACTTACCTAATAAGAAAGTGCTACTCTGAGAAGTTTGATTAGGAAAAAAAGAGGCCATGTGAGTTCTGATATTTAGTTTACTGATAAAGTGATGAAAATCACTAATACTCATTTGAAAAATGTTTTCTTCCCTTAATATGTACCCCTCAGGATGGTCGTGTGCACTCAGTATAACAGAAATTCAGCTCAGTAATTTTAAGAAACTAAGCTCTAGTTGCAAAAGAACTTTGAAGTAGTTTATTTTGCTGTTATACTTTTATTTTTTAAACATTATCTTTATTCATGATGTAGGTGAAACATGAAACACAAAAGATAAGTTTGTTCTGGAATAAGAACAAGGCTTTTCCTTAAAAAAAAAAAAAACCAATGAACAAATACACAAAAACAAATAATTGTAAGTCATATGCTAAAACCAAGTAAAGCACCAGGGTAACTGTACATCAAAAATAAACAAATTTCCAGAACCTTGCCCTTTTAAAAATAACCTAATTCAAGTCCCAAACCCACTCTAACTTTCCTCCTGTCTTGAATTTCTACAGCAGCTTTCTGTAGTTCATAACACACTTTATTGTATTGTCTATATTGCTTTTATACAGATGGGCAATAATTACATCTCAAGCTAGATAGCAAGTTCCCTTGAGAAAAGAGACTTCACAATATCTACTTCTACTATGTAACAGGCACCCATGAAATACTAGTTGGCATTTATTTTTTGGCAAGCATTTCTCTAAGATTCAGTAGGAATGAGAAGGATAATCTGTGCTGGTAGTAGGATATGGAATCTAGGAGAGTAAGATACAAATTACAAAACAGAGTCAACGTCTAATAGGCTGCTTCCTACACAAAAAGGTTAATATAGCTATGATTTGCTAACACTAAAAGCCAAACTACAATATAATTCTCAACAGCACAATATTAAATGGAAAACAAAAACTAAACATACATACACTTTATTGCAACCAAAGATTATATACCAATTGTAGTTACTGTATTTAATACCATCAAAATTTGTAGATAATGCATAAACCAGAAATAACATGCTTAAGATATGATCATTCAATCAAAAGCAATCCTGATACTGTGTTTTCACTCCTTATGAAGACGATCCTGGAAAACTTGAGCTACCTCTTCTATCTCATTCGCAGCATGACTATAGGGGGAAAAAGTCATGCATCATTAATCTGAGATCAAAAAACACCAAGAACATAACTTACATTCTCCCTCAACATATGATTTATAAAACTTTACATATTCATTTTTACAGCTTTATGTATTATAAAATACAGAAGGTAAAAAAAAGGATTCATCTGTTTGGAAACTATGAGAACAGTGGACAAAAATGTTCTTGATTTGCTCTCCCTAGCTTTCAAGCAGATAGCAATCTACTTGATATTTATGTTTTATTAAAGATAAGTATTAACTGCTTTTTACTCATTACAACCTAGAAGTGTCATATGGGATGGTCATTATATTGAGGGCATAATTGTTGTAGGTCTTTTCTGGCCTATTAGCAAATTAGTACACTGGGTATATTCACATTTCTGTTCCTTCCTAATGATTTTGTTTGTTTCTCTCCCTTTTATTTTTTTAATGTTTTTTATTGATTATATTGTTACAACAGTTCCAATTTCCTCCCCCTTGCTCCCCTCCACCCAGCACTCCCCTCCACCAGCAATCCCCCCCAAGTCCATACCCCTGGTTCGTAAAAATTAACTATCCCCCCCCTCAAATATTAGGACCCTTTGTAATCTTGTAAAGGACAATGGGCGAAGGTCTCAAGCTCTTCTAGCTGCTTCAAGCTGGACATGGTCGTCGTCCTACCTGCCCTTGGGTCCAGAAAACCCTAATAAGAGTGGGGGTGTGGAGGGGAGGGTGGCCTTCCCACATGGGGAAGGATCGTGCAGACTCCAGGTCAGTTGGCTGTCTCCGGTCAACGGCGTGCTTGGTTTAACAGGCTGGTGTCCTTGTTGTGTTCTGGGGGCAACAGATTTGGCGAAAAGGGTTAAAAGACATCATTCAATCCATAACTACTAGATGACAAAAGGCAGGGATTAATTTTTCAATGTTCCATATTAGGAAAAAAAAAAGGGGCTTCTTTGTAAGAAGGTGTGCTAGGCACATCTCACCTGTCCAAAACACTTTTGCCCATTATACTTAGTTTGGGCTGAGGTAAATAGTTTAGGTTTTCCCCTTCTCAGACCTCTGGGCCTTTTCTGTCCAAGCCATTAGGATAGAAAAGAGAAACCCGTTTTAAAGTGAAGCCCACAGACAACCCCATTCTTTCCCAACCCAGCCATTTAGTTCAGTCAAACCGTTGAGTCTCAGGAGGCAGCGCTGCAGAGAGGATTAAGTGAGGCTTATGCGTACAGACAATCACTCAGGTAATGCGATAATAGGCTTATGTCCTTTGAAAACAGAAAACACGTGTTAATTTATGTAACATAACACACAAACAAGTCTCTAAATCTGTAAGACTATCTTATTGGGAAGACATCCAGTTGCAAGGCACTTGAAATTCTATTTGCCTGCAACTTGAATATCTTTGATGATATCACAGATATGGTTTAATTTCCAACTGAAACCATATTTTAAATGAGAAGAAACTTTTAAGACGGTTAGTTGCCCTATTTTATACTCTACTACTGATCATTGTGATTTTCCTTGAATAATAATTTTTCTCCCTAAGGTAACCCTCCTTGTCTTTAAAGGGACTACATTAAGTCCATTTTTAATTTATCCTGTTCGTTTGCATAAACATAACAAGAGCAGCAAATGATCACTTATGATCTTTAGTTCTGCTTTGCTGGAACTTACCCAAGGAATATTTGGGGTGACCCTCAGTCTGTTCTTCAGGGCACAGAAGCTGAGCCACATATCTGGCATTCATCCTTGCCTGTACATACCTGTTTTTTCCAAGTCTTTCTGGTTTTCCATTGTGCCTTAATGTCCCTTCTAGCCATCTTTCAGGAAAACAACCTTCGTTCCTTCCCTGGAAAGATTGCTGTGGACCGCACAACGAACCATGGTACCAGGCCTTTTATCTCACGGGCTTTTATTACCTTTGAAAGTCATTCCCAGTTCCTCAGGGCTTTTTGGTAACAATCTGTGCCCAAGTATGTTTCCTTTAGGCTTGACATTCCAGTCAAAGACTTGGTCAAAAGAAAAATAAAAAGGAACCTCTATTGACAACTGGTCTTATTAGTTCTATGCAAAGAAACCTATGTCATTATTTACTTGTTTAGAATGCCAAACTCTGGAGGGATCAAATAGGGAGAAAAATATACAACGTGAAGGAAAATCTTTGTCCTAATATTCACTGAACTGGCATTTCCATTCTTCATATTTTCATTTTTCCCCCACTAAAAAAATTTTTTTCTTTGTTTTTCCATTACAGTTGTCTCACTTTTTTAGCCCTCTTGCTTCCCTGCACCCTGTCCCTCCCTTCCCCCACATTTAGTCTCCACTCAGTTGCCCCTGTCTGTGGGTCATTCATATATATATTTTTTTTACTTGACACTTCCCCTTACACCCTTCTTTTCCTACCCCCCTCCCCCGTTGTTACTGTTAGTCTACTTCTTCTTTACATACCTCTGGTTCAATTTTGCTCATTTGTTTGTGTTGTTTATTAGCTTCCTGTAATAGATGACAGCATAAGGTACTTTTCTTTTGTTGCCTGGCTTATTTCACTAAGCATAATTATCTATACTTCCATCCATGTTGTTGCAAATAGTAGAAGTTCCTTCTTTCTTTCTGCTACATAGAATTCCATTGTGTAAATGTACCACAGTTTTTTGATACACTCATCTACAGATGGGCACTTAGGTTGTTTCCAGCACTTGGCTATTGTAAATAGTGCTGCTATGAACATTGGAGTGCATAGGTTCTTTTGAATTGATGTTTCGGGATTTTTCAGATATAATCCTAGCAATGGAATTGCTGGTTCAAAAGGCAGTTCCATTTTTAGTTTTTTGAGGAAATTCCAAACTGTTTTCCACAGTGGCTGCACCAGTCTGCATTCCCACCAGCAATGCACCAGGGATCCTGTTTCTCTGCATCCTCTCCAGCACAAGTTGTTTGTTGATTTGTTGATGATGGCCATTCTGACTGGTGTGAGGTGGTATCTCATTGTGGTTTTTATTTGCATCTCTCTGATGGCTAGTGATGTTGAGCATACTTTCATATGTCTATGGGCCCTCTGTATGTCTTCTTTGGAGAAGTGTTTGTTCAGGTCCTTTGCCCATTTTTTAATTGGGTTGTCTGTCTTCTTGGTGTTGAGTCATATGAGTTCTTTATATATTTTGGAGATCAATCCCTTGTCTGAGATGTCATTGGCGAATATATTTTCCCATATGGTTGGTTTCCTTTGCATCTTGCTGATGTTTTCTTTAGCTGAGCAGAAACTTTTTAGTTTGATGGAGTCCCATTTGTTTATTCTTTCCTTTATTTCCCTTGCCTTAGGAGATATATCAGTGAAAATGTTGCTACGTGGGATATCTGAAATTTTCCTGCCTATTTTTTCCTCTAGGACTTTTATGGTATCACGGCTTACATTTAAATCTTTGATCCATTTTGAGTTCATTCTGGTGTATGGTGTGAGCTGGTGGTCTAGTTTCATTTTTTTGCATGTCCCTGTCCAGTTCTCCCAACACCATTTGTTGAAGAGGCTCTTTTCACTCCATTTGATGTTCTTTCCCCCTTTTTCAAATATTAGTTGACCATATGAACCTGGGCTTATTTCTGTGCTCTCTATTCTGTTCCATTGATCTATATGTCTGTTTTTATGCCAGTACCAGACTGTTTTGATTACCGTGGCCTTCTAGTATAGTTTGATATCAGGTAATGTGATTCCTCCTACTGTGTTCTGCCTCAAAATTGCTGTGGCTATTCGGGCTCTTTTTTGGTTCCATATAAATTTTTGAAGTATTTGTTCTAGGTCTGTGAAATATGTTGCTGGTATTTTAATAGGGATTGCATTGAATCTATAAATTGCTTTGGGTAGTATGGACATTTTAATGATGTTGATTCTTCCCATCAATGAGCATGGTATATGCTTCCATTTATTAGTATCTTCTTTAATTTCTTTCTTCAGTGTTATGTAGTTTTCTGTGTACAGGTCTTTTACCTCTTTGGTTAAGTTTATTCCTAGGTATTTTATTTTTCTTGTTGCTATGGTAAATGGGATTTACTTTCAGTTTCTATCTCTGAGTTTTTATTGTTGGTGTATAAAAATGCCTTCGATTTCTTAATATTGACTTTCTATCCTGCTGTTTGGCCGAATTCACTTATTAGATTGAGTAGTTTTTTTGTGGAGTCTAAAGGATTTTCTATGTACACTATCATGTCACCTGCAAATAATGACAGTTTTACTTCCTCTTTTCCAATTTGGATGCCTTTTATTTCTCTTTCTTGTCTGATTGCTGTGGCTAGAACTTCCAAGACTATGTTGAATAGGAATGGAGAGAGCGGACATCCTTGTCTTGTTCCTGATCTCAGGGGGAATGCTCTCAGTTTTTGCCCATTGAGTATGATGTTGGCTTCAGGTTTCTCGTATATGGCCTTTATTATGTTGAGGTATGCTCCCTCTATTCCCATTTTGCTGAGAGTTTTTATCATAAATGGGTGTTGTACTTTATCAAATGTTTTTTCCGCATCTATTGATAAGATCATGTGGTTTTTGTCTTTCATTTTGTTTATGTGGTGTATCACGTTTATTGATTTGTGAATATCAAACCATCCTTGCATCCCTGGGATGAATCCTACTTGTTCGTGGTGTATGTTCTAATGTGTTGCTAGATCTGGTTTGCCAATATTTTGTTGAGGATTTTAGCATCTATGTTCATCAGCGATATTGGTCTGTAATTTTCTTTCTTTGTTGTGTCTTGACCTGGTTTTGGAATTAGGGTTATACTGGCTTCATAGAACGAGTTTGGGAGTCTTCCCTCTTCTATCTTTTGGAATAGTCTGAGGAGGATAGGAGTTAGTTCTTTCCTAAACGTTTTGTAGAATTCACTTGTGAAGCCATCCAGTCCTGGGCTTTTGTGTGCTGGGAGTTTTTTGATTACTACTTCAATTTCACTGGCTGTTATTGGTATATTCAGACTTTCTACTTCTTCTTGATTCAGTTTGGGCAGACTATAGTTTTCCAGGAATCTGTCCATTTCCTCTAGGTTGTCAAATTTCTTGCCATACAGTTGTTCGTAATAATTTCTTATAATTCTTTGTATTTCTGTAGTATCAGTTGTGATTTCTCCCCTTTCGTTTCTGATTTTATTTTTTTGGGTCCTCTCTCTTTTTTTCTTGATGAGCCTGGCTAAAGGCTTGTCAATTTTGTTTATCTTTTCAAAGAACCAGCTCCTACTTTTGTTGATCTTTTGAATTGTTACTTTAGACTCTATGTCATTTAATTCTGCTCTGATCTTGATGATTTCCTTCCTTCTACTTGATCTGGGTTTTACTTGTTGTTCTTCCTCTAGTTCTTGTAGCTGTAGAGTTAATTTTTTTATTAGAGATTCTTCTAGCTTTTTTAGGTAGGCTTGTATTGCTATGAACTTTCCTCTTAAGACTGCTTTCGCTGTATCCCATAGGTTTTGGGTTGTTGTGTGTTCATTATCATTGGTTTCCAGGAACTTTTTGATTTCTTCCTTGATGTCATTGTTAACCCATTCATTATTTAACAGCCTGTTATTCATTCTCCATGAGTTTGAATGTTTTTGAGTTTTTTCCTTGAGGTTGATTTCCAATTTTAAGCCATTGTGATCTGAAAAGATGCTTGATATAATTTCAATTTTCTTGAATTTATTGAGGCTTGTTTTGTGTCCTACCATGTGGTCTATCTTTGAAAATGTTCCATGTGCACTTGAGAAATATGTATATTTTGCTTCTTTGAGGTGAAAACCTCTATATATATTGACTAAGTCCATTTGATCTAAAGTGTTATTCAGTGCCTCAATATCTTTGGTGTTTTTTTTTTTTGAAGATCTGTCCATTGTTGACAATGGGGTGTTAAAGTCCCCTACGATGAGTGTGTTGCTGTCTATATCTTTCTTGGAGTCTTTCAAAATTTTCCTTATATATTTGGGTGCTCCTAAGTTGGGTGCATATATATTTATAAAGGTTATATCTTCTCGATGGATTTTCCCCTTAAGTATTATGAAATGCCCTTCTTTGTCTCTTTTTATGGACTTTGATGTGAAATCTGTTCTGTCTGATATAAGTATTGCTACCCCGCCTTGTTTTTCATGTCCATTTGCTTGAAATACTTTTTTCCATCGCTTTACTTTCAGTCTGTCTAGATCTTTTGTTCTAAGGTGTGTCTCTTGTAGACAGCATATATGTGGGTCATTCTTTCTAATCCATTCAGCTACCCTATGTCTTTTAATTGGAGCGTTTAATCCATTTACGTTTAAGGTTATTACTGATAAGTACTTATTCATTGTCATTTTTCCCCTTTGTACTTGTGTTCTTCTCTGTCTCTCTCTGATTTTTTATCTTCTTAGAGCAGACCCTTCAGCATCTCTTGCATTGCTGGTTTGGTGGAAATGTATTCTTTTAGTCTTCCTTTGTCTGAGAAACTCCTTATTTCACCTTCCATTTTGAATGAGAGCCTTGCTGGGTAGAGTATTCTTGGTTGTAGGCCTTTGTTTTTCATTGCTTGGAATATTTTTTGCCATTCCCTTCTGGCTTGTAGTGTTTCTGCTGAGAAATCTGAGGATAGCCTTATTGGAACTCCCTTGTATGTTATTAGTTGTTTCTCTCTTGCTGCTTTTAGGATTCTCTCTTTGTCTTTGAATGTTGCCATTTTAATTATGATGTGTCTTGAGGTGGGCCTGTTGGGGTTCATCTTCATTGGGATCCTCTGTGCCTCCCGGATTTGTGTGACTCTTTCTCTCCTCATGTGAGGGAAGTTTTCTGTCATTAGTTTTTCAAAGAGGTTTTCTATCCCTTGCTCTTCTTCTTCTCCTTCTGGAATTCCAATGATACGGATATTGTTACGTTTCGTGCTGTCCTGCAGCTGTCTTAGAACCTCTTCAGTCTTGTTCAGTCTTTTTTCATTTTGTTGCATTGTCTGGGAGTTTTTGTGTACGTTGTCCTCCAGCTCGCTGATCCGATCTTCTGCTTCCTCTAGCCTGCTTTTAATTCCTTCTACTGTGTTCTTCAATTCAGAGATCGTATTCTTCATTTCCTCCTGGCTCTTATTGATAGCTTCTATGTCCTTTTTGATGCTGGTATAATTCTCAGTAAGTTCCTTATAGTTCTTCTGGAGTTCACTGTAGTTTTTCTGGAGTTCTTTGTAGTTTCTGCTGAGCTCATTTAGCTTCTCCATAATCCATGTTTTAAATTCCGTATCTGATATTTTGCTCCCCTCTATTTCATTTAGCACTCTTTCTGGGGATTCTACCTTTCCTTTTGATGGGGGGTTGTTTCTCTGTCTCCCCATTTTTGTGATTCCTTTTGTTTGTTGGTGCTTCTTAGAATGATCAGTTCTTCCTGGATCTGCCTCTGGTAGCGTCAGATCATGTACCAGACTGGCCCTAGGCAGCCTATTGGAGACTTCCAGTCATCTACTGCCTTTGTCTCTCTTCTTTAGTTGTTACTATACTCAATCTGTGGTTGGCTGTCAGTCTTAAGGACCGTGGGTGTGGCAACTTAATTCCTGTAGGCAGGGCTTTTATTTCCCCTTAGTATGACGCCACTTGGAGGGGAATGGTCTGTCTGCTGTACTGGGGCTGAGTCAGCACTGGCTGGTCCTGGGAGGGGGTTAGTGTAGCTTCCACGTACTCCTCCGCCCTCCTCGATCTCCGTCTGTGTTGTCCTTGATGATATTTCTTTAATCTGACTGGTTGTATTTCAGCTACATTTGGTGGATCTTTTTCTCTGGTTAGTTGATTGAGAGTCACTCTGCCCACCTTGTCTTGAGTTCTTTTGTGAAGGTGCTGCTAAACATAATTATACAACCCAGGCAAGAAACCCACACCCTCCAATGTCTCCCCCAAATACAATCCCACTATAGGCTG
This sequence comes from Furipterus horrens, assembly GCF_987537825.1. Taxonomy (NCBI): domain Eukaryota; kingdom Metazoa; phylum Chordata; class Mammalia; order Chiroptera; family Furipteridae; genus Furipterus; species Furipterus horrens. The sequence continues at coordinate 54,026,536 of NW_028327187.1, read as the reverse complement.
CAAATGAGCCCGTGTTAATATACTTGTGGAGATACTGGGACTCTTATTTCATAGGAGAAACAGAAAGGAGTTGTTTTAAATGAAGGAAGGGTAATTTTTGAGCTGGAAGTTGATAGAGTATTAATATTAGCAATTGGGATCAAGGTTATGTAAGAGAGCAATTAACACTTACACTGTATGTTTGAAAAGGAGGGGAGGGTTACAGTGTGGAGTGAGAAAGTGGAAGTGTATAGTATTAGGATTATATAATCGGTATATACTATATGATTAGAGTGGGAGGTAGGGTAGACACAACAGACATCCAGGTAGACAGACAGCCAGAAATTGAAAGAGAGGAGAGGGCTGGGGAGGTTAGAAGGTAGGAAATATATTGAGAATTTTTTAAGAATAAAAATACAGAGTAGAAAATATCAAGACAGGAAGGGAGAGAGGAAAGAGAGAGAGAAAGTAGAGAAGAGAAGGGTAGGAGAGAGAACGAAAGAAGAAGGGGAGGTAGAAGGGAGGGGACTGGATTAAAATTCTTTTTTAAATTATATATTATAAAAAAGATTAGGAGATTAAAACATGATATAAAGTTGCAAGATAGAGAGAAAAGGTGAATATAGAGAGAGAGGAATAGGAGATAGGAAAGCAAGAGGATTTGGGAGGAAAAGAGCTCAGAGGAGGGAAGGAAATCAGGAGGAAGAGGAGATATTAGGGAGGGGAGGATTGAAATTGAAGAGTTGACAAAAGATAGGATGAAGGAGAGAAATACAAGAGGTAGAGAAAAAAGTGACGGGATGGGGTAGAAAAAGAGAAGGGGTAAGAATGGGAGAGTAAAGGGAGAGGGGGATAGATTAGAATTATAATTTGAATATTAAGAGATTAGAATATAAAGTGTAATAGGGAGAGAGAGAGAATATGTATAGGGAGAGAAGGAAAATAAGGACAAGAGATGAAAGAAAAACGAATATAGACTGAAGGGGGACAAAATAAAGAAAGAAATTTAATAAAGTTGAAGGTGCGTAGCGCAAAGAAAGGAGAGGGTGAGAAAGGGAGAGAACTTAAAATTATAAAATGAACTGAGAATAGGATGAAGGGGAAACATGCTAAGGGGAGAGAAGGGAGGGAAGGGGAGGGGAGAAAAGGACTGAGAATAAGAAGGGACTGACGGTAGGGGTAGAGAGTGAGAGATAAAAGAATGAGGATTTTAACTCAATTCAACTTTTATGCAGTCTCTGGGTATTTTTGGTTTGTTTGTTTTTTGGTTTTTCTTTGCTTCCTTCCTGAGTCCGCTCCTATTCAAAATTCCATGAGTTTCCAATCTTTTCTGGTTGGTTGGCTGGCTGTGGGAGGGTTCTGCTTGATTCTGGGATTTCTAGTCTTTTCTTTGTGGACCTACCACCACTCTGCTGTGAGCTGCATTTAGTTGTCCCCTCCTGAGGCAGCCTCAGCCCTCCTCAGGCTTGTCCAGCTACTCCTTCCCACTGTTGGTCCAGCCTGTGCCTGCCAGCAATCCCCGCCCTGCCTCCAGTCGTGTCTCTATTCCCAGGCTACAGCTTCTGCTCTCTTCCCTGTCTATATGCCTGCGCACCCTATCTCTCTCCCTGTCTCAAGATCATCCTTTTGTTCTGCAGGACTCTGGCACAGTCGGTCAAAGTGCCGGGCCCAGTGGCCCTTTCCTGCCCAGGGTCTCTCCCCTAGTCTGGAGCTTTGCAGTGGCTTTCCTGTGTGTGCTTTTCTCCTTGCCCCAAAACTTTCTCTATTCCGAGCTACCGCTTCCGCTGGCTTCCCTGTCTATCGGCCTGCGCGCTCCATCTTTCTTCCCGCCACAGCACCGTCCCTTTGTTCTGTGGGATTCTAGTGTGGTCGGTCAGCGCAGCACTCTCCTACCCCGGGGCTCTCTGCCAGTCTGAAGCTCCACAGCAACCCTTCCCTGCAGCCCCTTCTCCCCGCCCTAAAACCATCTCCCCTCCAGAACCTCCGCCTCCGCTCTCTTCCCTACTTACACACCCTGCGCGTCCTATTTCCCTCCTAGCCCCAGACCGGCCTTTTGTTCTGTGGGATTCTAGCGCGACTAAAGAGCAAACACTGATTTCAAGAACACAGTTCTTCCCCGGTCCGGAGTTTCGCAGCAGCTTTTCTGTGTTGCCGTTCTCCTTACCCCAAAACTGCTCCTTTGTTCTGTAGGGCCCTAGCGCTGGCGCTGGGCTCGCCCGGAGTGCCGAGCTTTCGGTCGGAGGTTGAAGCTGAGGATGTTTCTCTCTAGACTCAGATCACACAGTTTCTCCCAGTCCTGATTGTTCACTGTTCTCTCCCTCCTCTGGCTTTTTCGGCCAAATCCTCTCCCTAACTCCCTACAAGAATTCACTCCCGGCTAGTGAGCTCTCCAGCTTGATACTGCAAACGCACGGAGTCTCGGAATGACTCAGCCTGCAGTTTGTGATAAACCCCTCCACCCCCCTCCACGCTGCTCCCACGATATCCTCCCCGTTCACGTTATCAGATATCCACACTCACTCAGTCACTCACTCCTCTCCGCATTTGTTCCTCCTGGATTGTCTCCTTAACAGGAGCGAGCTGAGAACACTGTCCCTACTCCGCGGCCATCTTGGTCCAGTCCCTAATGATTTCTTTAACTTGCTTAAATTTGCTCAGGGGCAGAGGAATACAAATATCATTAATTTTACCACACAAAACAGAAACTTTCTCTTCTAAAAATAAGCTTTTGAAGTAAGCACAATAATCTGTTCTTATTTATTTATTTATTTATTTATTTATTTATTTATTTATCTGAGATAGGGGAAGGGAGGGAGAAAGAAGGAGAGAAACATCAATGTGTGGTTGCCTCTCACACACCACCAGCAGGGGTCCCGGCCTGAAACCCAGGCATGTGCCCTGACTAGGAATTGAACCAGCGACCCTTTGGTTTGCAGGCCGGCACTGAGCCACACCAGCCATGGCTGAGTTTTTCTTTTAACTGCATAAATAAACTTGCTCATTTGTGCTAATTTTCATTAATGCTCACTAGTTGATAAGAGATAATGGTGCCAAAGATTTAAGAAAAAACTTTATAAGGGAAGAGCTAAAAATTTGAAATAATATACTTTAATTTTATTCAACCAATTGGAACACCCCAATTTTATTCAGTATCTAAAGTATAATACCTCATCATATCTTATATGCACTCTAAGACCACACCTATGAACAAGTGATTTAAATGTTTGTCTCCTGAAAAGGTAGAAAAACACTGTATATTGAGCCTGGTAAAATATATCTCATTTTTGTAGTAATAATTGCAGGGTGCGATTTCTCTCTTTAAAGATATTTTTTTCTATGTGAAAGAAACATAAATGAACACTACAACAAATCATTAACTTAAGGTCAAAGAATTAACATAAGCACAATCTACTTAATTTGCTGGTTGATAAATATTAAATGCCAACCAGTACATTTATAAAAAATTTAAGAATCAAAAAAGTGTCAAGTAACAAAAGTCAGCATTATTGAGAGCCTTACTATAAATATTTTGTCATGTCTTCAGATTGAATTCTCGTGATTTTTCCTGTATTAACATACTTTACACTTTTTAGGACTTCATTCTTTATGGGCAAAAACTGCATCTAGGCAATTAACTACCTTAATATGATTCAAAGATTGGTTCCTGCAGGCCAGTTATATTATATATCATACTAGAAGTTGAATGTTAGTAAACAGTCAGAATTTGAGGGGAACTGTGCTATACACATTTTGACATTATTAAAAATAATTGTACTGAATATGAAAATAAAATTAAGAAAACAATTCCATTCACAATAGCATCAAAAAGAATTAAAACGCTTAGGAATAAATTTACCAAATGAAGTATAAGACCTGTACACTGAAAACTACAAAATATTGCTAAGACAAACTAAAAAAACAACTAAATAAATAAGAGATATCCCATGTTCATGGATTGAAAGATTCAATAGAGTTAAGATGGCAGTTATGCACAAATTGATCTACAAATTCAATGTAACCCTTATCAAAATTCCAGCAGGCTATTTTTGTAGAAAGAAACAAACTTTAAAATGTACATAGGCAAAGGACCCAAAATATCCAAAACAATCTTGAAAGAGAAGAATAAATTGCAGGAATTGCACTACCCAATTTTAAAATGTCCTATTAAAGCTACAGTACTCGAGAGTGTGGTATTGACAGAGGATAGGCACAGAAATCAATGGAACAGAATAAAAATCCAGAAATAAAAACCTTGCATTTATGGTCAGTTTATTTTTGACAAAGATGCCAACGTAATTCAATGGAAGAAAGCATAGTCTTTTTCAAAAAACGGTGTGGGAAAAACTGGATATCTACATGCAAATGAGATTGTACCCCTACCTCTAACTATGTGCAAAAATCAACTGAGGGTGGGTTATTGATCTAAATGTAAGAGCTAAAACTGTATGTGGGAAATAAAACACATGCCAATCAAATGATGAATGGGTAAACAAAATATAGTCCAGTCCATACACTGGAATTTCACACAGCAATAAAAAGGTATGAAGTACTGAAACATGTTACAACATAGATGGACCTTGAACACATTAAGTCAAACATAACCTGAACGAATAAAACAAGGATGTCACCCTGTTAAACCAAGCATACCGTGGTCCAGGGACAGCCAACTGACCTGGAGTCTGCAAGAATCTTCCCCATGTGGGAAGGCCACCCTCCCCTCCACACCTCCACTCTTTTTAGGGATTTCTGAATCCAAGGGTAGGTAGCTAACGACCATGTCCAGCTTGAAGCAGCTAGAGGAGCACAAGACATTCGACCATTGTCCTTTCTAAGATTATAAAGTGTTTTAAGTCTGAGAGGGGGGAATTGTTATTTTTTATTGCTATAAAAATTAATTAATTTAAAAAGAAGAAGACTAGAGGAAAGGGCAAAGCCAAAGAACTTGTATGCATGACCAATGGAAATGAAATAAGGGGGTGGGATTGCTGGGGTAAGCTGGGTACTAGGTGGAGGGGAGCAAAGGGGGGAAAATATTGGAACTATTGTAACAACATAATGAATAAACTATACAATAAAATAAATAAGGCCTTACTCCTTTGTTATTTTAAAATTTTTTAAATTTTTTAATTTTTTTTAGTTTTCGGTTTTTCAATTACAGTTGTCCCATTTTTCCCCCATTGCTTTCCCCACCCAACCCACACCTTTTCCCACAATCATATCCCTCCCCGTTGTCCATCTCCATGAGTCATTTATACACGTTCTTGGACTAAACCCTTCCCTTACTTATCATCCTTCTCTCCTTCCCCCTCCCCCCTATTGACTGCTATTCTACTCTTTGTTCTATTCCGTTCTTTTGTTTGTGTTGTTCTTTAGTTTCCTGTATTAGGTGATATCACATGGTATTTTTCTTTCTTTGCCTGGCTTATTTCACTAAGCATAATTCTCTCTAGTTCCATCCATGTTGTCGCAAATGGCAGGAGTTCCTTCTTTCTTTCTGCTACATAGTATTCCATTGTGTAAATGTACCACAGTGTTTCGATCCACTCATCTACAGATGGGCACTTAGGCTGTTTCCAGCACTTAGCTATTGTAAATAGCACTGATATGAACATAAAGGTGCATAAGTTCTTTTGAATTAGGGTTTTAGGATTTTTTGGGTATAATCCTAGAAGTGGAATCGCTGGTTCAAAAGGCAGTTCCATTTTTAGTTTTTGAGGTAATTCCATACTGTTTTCCATAGTGGCTGCACCAGTCTGCATTCCCACCAACAGTGCAGTAGGGTTCCCATTTCTCCACATCCTCGCCAGCACTTGTTGTTTGTTGATTTGTTGATGATAGCCATTCTGACTGGTGTAAAGTGGTATCTCATTGTGGTTTTTATTTGTAACTCCCTGATGGCTAATGATGTTGAGCATTTTTTCATGTGTCTATGGACCTTCTCTATGTCCTCTTTGGAGAAGTGTTTGTTCAGGTCCTTTGCCCATTTTTTAATTGGGTTGTTTGTTTTCTTGATGTTGAGTCGTATAAGCTCTTTATATATTTTGAAGATCAGTCCTCTGTCTGTGATATCATTGTCAAATATGTTTTCCCATATGGTTGGTTTCCTTTTCATCTTGCTGATGTTTTCTTTTGATGAGCAGAAACTTTTTATTTTGATGTAACCCCATTTGCTTATTTTTTCCTTTATTTTTCTTGCTTTAGGAGATGTATCCATGAAGATATTGTTACGTGTGAGATCTGAAATTTTCCTGCCAATGTTTTCCTCTAGGACTTTTACGGTGTCACGGCTTACATTTAAGTGTTTGATCCATCTTGATTTTATTCTCATGTGTAGTATAAGTTGGTGGTCTAGTTTCATTTTTTTGCAAGTCCCTGTTCAGTTCTCCCAGCACCATTTGTTAAAGAGGCTCTTCTCACTTCATTTTATGTTCCTTCCACCTGTATCAAAGATTAGTTGACCATAGAGACCTGGGTTTATTTCTGGGCTCTCTATTCTGTTCCACTGATCTATATGTCTGTTCTTATGCCAGTAGCAGACTCTTTTGATCACAGTGCCTTTGTAGTATTGTTTGATATCTGGTGTTGTGATTCATCCTGCTGTGTTCTTCTGTCTCAAGATTGCCTTTGCTATTCGGGGTCTTTTTTGGTTCCATATGAATTTTTGGAGTATTTGTTCTAGGTCTGTGAAATATACCGTTGGTGTTTTAATAGGGATTGCATTAAATCTGTAAATTGCTTCGGGTAGTATGGCCATTTTGATTATGTTGATTCTTCCCATCTAAGAACATGGTATATGCTTCCATTTATTTGTATCTTCCTTAATTTCTTTCTTGAATGTTGCATAATTTTCAGTGTACAGGTCTTTTATCTCTTTTGTTAACTTTACTGCTAGGTACTTTATTTTTCTAGTTGCTGTACTAAATGGTATTTTCTTTTTTGTCTCTGTCTCTAAATTAATTTTATTATTGGTGTACAAAATGCCTTAGATTTCTGTATCTTTATTTTGTACCCTGCTATTTTGCGAAATTCACTTATTCTATCGACTAGTCTTTCAGTGGAGTTTATAGGGTTTTCTAAGCATACTATCATGTCATCTGCATATAATAATAGTTTTGCTTCTTCTTTCCCTATTTGGATGCCTTTTATTTCTTTTTCTTGATTGTTGTGGCTAGGACTTCCAATACTATGTTCAAGACGAGTGGAGAGAGTGGACAGCCTTGTCTAGTTTCTGATTTCAGGGGAATGCTTTCAGTTTTTGTCCATTGAGTATGATGTTAGCTTCAGGCTTCTTATAGATAGCCTTAATTTTGTTAAGGTATGCTCCCTCTATTCCCATTTTGCTGAGTGTTTTCAACATAAATGGGTGTTGTACTTTATCAAATGCTTTTTCTGCATCTATTGATATAATCATGTGATTTCTGTCTTTCATTCTGTTTAGGTGATGTATTATATTTATTGATTTGCGAACATTAAACCATCCTTGCATCCCTGGGATGAATCCCACTTGATCGTGGTGTATGATCTTTTTGATGTATTGCTGGATCCTGTTTGCCAATATTTTATTGAGGATTTCAGCATCTATGTTCATCAGTGATATAGGCCTTTCTTTGTTGTGTCTTGACCTGGTTTTGGGATTAGGGTAATATTCACTTCATAGAAAGAGTTTGGGATTTTACCCTCTTCTTGGATTTTTTGGAATAGTTTGAGGAGGGTAGGAGTTAGTTCTTCCCTAAATGTTTTGTAAAATTCGCCTGTGAAGCCATCCGGTCCAGAGCTTTTGTGTGCCGGGTGATTTTTGATTACTGTTTCAATTTCCTTCTTTGTTATTGGTCTATTGAGACTTTCTACTTCTTGATTCAGTTTTGGAAGGTTATATGTTTCTAGAAATTTGTACATTTCTTCTAGGTTGTCAAATTTCTTGCCATATAGTTGTTTGTAGTAATTTCTTACAATCGTTTGTATTTCTGTGGTATCAGTCGTGATTTCTCCTCTTTCATTTCTGATTTTGTTTATTTGGGGCTTCTCTCTTCTTTTCTTGATGAGCCGGGCTAGAGGCTTGTCGATTTTGTTTATTTTTTCGTAGAACCAGCTCCTAGTTTCATTGATTTTTTCGGACTGTTTGTTTAGTCTCTATATCATTTAATTCTGCTCTGATCCTGATGATTTCCTTCCTTCTTCTTGGCCTAGGATTTATTTGTTGTTGTTGTTCTAGTTCTGGTAGCTGTAGGATTAGATTTTTTATTTGAGATTCTTCTAGCCTTTTCTGATATGCCTGTATTGCTACAAACTTCCCTCTTAGGACTGCTTTTGCTATGTCCCATAGGTTTTTGGGCTATTGTGTGTTCATCATCATTAGTTTCTAGAAATTTCTTGATTTCTTCTTTGATGTTATTGTTAACCCATTCATTATTTAATAGCATGTTTTTAATTCTCCATGAATTTGGGTGTCTTTGATTTTTTTTTTCTCTGAGATTGATTTTTAGTTTCAAGGCATTATGGTCTGAAAAGATGCTTGATATGATTTCAATTTTCTTGAATTTGTTGAGGCTTGTTTTGTGTCCTATCATGTGGTCTATCTTTGAAAATGTCCTATGTGCCTTTGAAAAGAACGTATATTTTGCTTCTTTGAGGTGGAAAGTTCTATATATATATCAGTTAAGTCCGTGTGCTTTAGTGTGTTGTTTAATGCCCGTATATCTTTGGTGTTTCTTTGCTTCGATGATATGTCTATTGTTGATAATGGTGTGTTGAAGTCCCCTACTATGAGTGTGTTGTTGTTGATATCCTTCTTGTGGTCTTCTAGTATTTGCTTTATGTATTTGTGTGCTCCTATGTTGGGTGCATATATGTTTATCAGTGTTATATCTTCTTGATGGATTGTTCCTTTAATATTATGAAATATCCTTCTTTGTCTCTTCTTATTGCCCTTGCTTTGAAATCCGTTTTGTCTGATATGAGGACTGCTACCCCAGCTTTTTATTCAGGTCCATTTGCTTGGAATATTTTTTTATATCCCTTTACTTTCAGTGTGTGTAAATCTTTTGTTTTGAGGTGTGTTTCTTGTAGACAGCAAATATGTGAGTCCTGTTTTTTTATCCATTCCGTTACCCTATGTCTTTTAATTGGAGCATTTAATCCACTTACATTTAAGGTTATTATTGACGTGTATTTGTTCATTTCCCTTTATAACTCTGTTCCTGTCCTGTTTTTTGTTTTTTTTTTTTTTTTTTTTTCCTTCTTTTTTCTTAGAACATTCCCTTTAGCATCACTTGCAATGCTGGTTTGGTGCAGATGAATTCTTTTAGTCTTCCTTTGTATGAGAAACTCCTTATTTCACCTTCCATTTTGAATCAGAGCCTTGCTAGGTAGAGTATTCTTGGTTGTAGGCCTTTGTTTTTCATTGCTTGAAATATTTTTGACCATTCCCTTCTGGCTTGTAGTGTTTCTGTTGAGAAATCGGTGGATAGCCTTATTGGAGCTCCCTTGTATGTTATTTGCTGTTTTTCTCTTGCTTCTGTTAGGATTCTCTCTTTGTCTTGTAATGTTGCCATTTTAAGTATGATATGCCTTGGAGTGGGTTTTTTGGGGTCCTTCTTCATTGGAACTCTCTGTGCTTCCTGAACTTATATAACTTTTTCTCTCATCAGGTTGGGAATATTTTCTGTCACTATTTTGCCTATCAGTTTTTCAATTTAATGCTCCTTTTCTACTCCCTCTCTTATTCCGATGATCCTGATATTATTTCTCCTCATGCTGTCCTGTAATTCCCTTACATCTTGTTCATATTTTTTTCAATCTTTTTTCATTTTGCTGTATTGCCTGGGAGTTTTTCTCTACATTATCTTCTAACTCACTGATCCGATCCTCTGCTTCATTTAGTCTGCTTTTGACTAATTCTACTGTGTTTTTCAGTTCAGAGATTGCATTCTTCATTTCTTCCTTGTTCTTTTTGATAGTTTCTATGTCTTTTTTTATGCTGGTGTAGTTCTGCAAGTTCTCTGTAGTTTTCTTGGAGCTGGTGTTAACTTCCTTGGAGGTTGTCATAGTTGTTTTTAAGGTTGTCAAGTATATTGAGCTTCTTCACCACCATTGTTTTGAATTCTGTGTCTGACATTTAGGCTACGTCTATTTCATCTACCTCTCTTTTTGTTGATTCCTCTTTTCTTTTTGTTGAGAGGTTATTTCTGCGTCTTACCATGTTAGATTCTTCGTGTTTTGTTTTGTTTTGTTTTTTGGTTTGTCTGCTTTGAATTCCCATCTTTTTGGTATGAGATTCTTTATAGGAGATCTGGGGGTTTCAGTGGTGCAGTCTCTTTGATCTCCTGAGCCTGATGTTCTTGGGGTACCTTTTATGTCATTTGTTTATGTTGTCTGGTTATATTTCAGATGCTGTTTGGTAGGACCTTCCTGCTGCCTAGTTGATTGAGAGTCACTCTATCCACTTTGTCTTGAGTTCTTTTGTGGAGATGCTGTTAAAAACATAAACACACAGCCCAGGCAGGAGAACCACACCCTTAAAAATATCCCCCACCCTCTATCCCGCTATCGTCAGCCAACGAGCCAGTAGGAATATAAATGTAGAGAGATTAGAGCTTTTATACTATAGGAAGAATAGATAAGAGTTGTTTTTAGGGAGGAAAAATATGATTTTTGAGAGAGGGGATGATAGATTAATAATAGTTGAGACTATGCAAGACTAGGTAATATTTACATTGTATGTTAATAACAATAGAAGAAAAGAATGGAGAAATGCAGAATATAGTAAGAAATTGGAATTGTATAGTATTGGATTTATACAGTGATTATATTCTCTTTATTTAGAGTGAAAGGGAGGCTAAACTAGACACACAAACAAATAAACAACGATTAAAGAGGAAGGATGAGGAGAGATTATATGAAACGAATTAGAGATATAGTTGGGTTTTTTTTTCCTTCCTCTCTTCTCTTTTTTTTCCCTTTTTTAAGGGGAAAAAAAAAAGAAAGAAAAAAGAATGTTTTTACTCAGTTCAGCCTTCGTGTGTCATCTTCTTTTTCTGCGTCCCCAACTGGTCTAATGTGGCGGGTCAGAGGTTCTTGTTCCTTGCAGCAGTGCTGTGCACCCGCGGTGGCTGGCACGGCGCGCTCCCTTGGCGCCCACTCGAGGCAGCTGAGGTGGCTTTGCACGCGTGCCCCTGCATGCGCAGGGCAGCCCGAGAGCTTGCCTCAGGGCCTGCCGAGCCGAGTTCCTAGCTCTGGGAACTGGTGTCTCTCCTCCCAGGGCGGGGCCCCAGACACTTGTGCACAGTGGAAGTGAGCGTCTGTGAGTCGCTGCCTCCCCCTGTTCTGTGCCGCAGCCGCCCGCCTCCGTTCCCACACCTGTCTGGGTAGGCATGAGCGGAGCCTGAGCAAGTGGTCTGCGTTCAGGCCTGGCGCCCACTGGAGCTGGCTAGGGATGTCTGCACACGGTCTTCTGCATGTTCAGTGGGCCCTCCCTGTGCCTGTTGGGGCACTGATCTTATGTTTGTTGGGATATGTCTGAGGGGCACCCGGACTCGCAGCTCCGCGCACCTGGGCCAGTGAATGAGGGCACTTCCCTATGCGTGCCCGCGCGACCCAAGGGGAGGGTTCGGGAGTGGACGAGCGCACCTCTGCACCTGTGCTCCTCAAGAATGCTCTACCACCCCCAAACTTTCCACCCCTCTCCGCAGTCCACAAGAGAAAAATATAAAGGAAAATTACATTCTCACTTGCACAGCAGTACGCTGTCTCCTGTCCTTCAGCGCCAATGCTACTTGGTCAAGTCCCATCTCTGCCAGCAAGCAGAGATCCGCTCTCCTCCCGACTCCTCTCTGGAGAAGCCTATGGTTGCCAAAAAGCCTTTGTGTACTTCCAGCCACAGCTTGGGCAGCCACCCCAGTCAGGAATCCCATCTCGTCTCGTCTCTTTTTCCTCCGCTATCCTCACTAAACAGTCACTCCCAGATGGTTTTCTCTAATCCAGCATTGCCAAGGCTCGACTTCTGCCAGTGTCCAGCTGCTCACTGAGATGTTCTGTCTGCAATTAGTTCAAACTATAGATGGGTCTCGGGAGCCTGAAATCGCAGCCTCCCCTCACTCCTCCACCATCTTCTCCCCAGGCCTTACTCCTAATTCAGCATTTCAACTTCTAAAAGTTTTATCTATGTCCAATAGCTGTATACTTACCCTAAAATGTAGCTACATCTATGCTCACTACAACACAATTGAAAGTACCAAAAGTTAGAAACCAATACCTAATAATAGGATAATAGTTAAATAAAACATGGTATATCAATGTAATAAAAAAAACTTAGCAGTGCCCTGTCTGGTGTAGCACAGTGAATTGAGTGCTGGCCCATGAACTAAGAGATCACCGGTTCGATTCCCACTCAGGGCACATGCCTGGGTTGCAGGCCAGGTCCCCAGTTGGGGGCATGTGAGAGGCAGCTGCACGTTGATGTTTTTCTCCTCTTTCTCCCTCTCTTATTCCTTCTGAAAAACAAATAAATAAAATATTAAAAAATAATAGCAGCCATGAAAATGTAGATTACTCAGTAACATGGAATAATATTCAGGTATACCTTTATGTTAGCTATGTATCTCTTTTTCCACCAAAACTTTAGTACAGTGTGTTGTATATACCTAGCAGGGGTCAATTCTTTAACAGTATATTGGCCCTCAAGTTTGTGTCAGACATTTTTAAGTTCTGAAGGTACAGAAATAACTAAGACATAATCTCTATCATCAAGGAGATCAAATTCCAGTAAGGGAGACAGAAATACAAGGATATAACTGCAATACTGTATGATAAATGTGGACAAGCCCCCATCTCTAATGTGGATAAACAGGCCACAGACTTCAAGTCCCAGAATTTTATGTGGCAGACTCATGTGATTGTGGTGGAGTGTGGCTCTGGGAATTGTAGTATGTCAGAGCTAACAAATTTATTGCATAATAGCAATGTTGTAAGTAGTAAATTGTTCAGGTTTTTAAAATTTTTTCTCATGGTTAAAGGCAACACCGAAAATATCCGTATCATAAACCTAGGAGTCATCTTTGACTTCTTGACTCATCCATTATCACCATAAACAGAACGAGTGCTAGTATCTTCAGACTCCCATTAAGAGTACTTTTTCTATTACAGAGCACCTATCTGTCAAATGAGGTGAACATTTTAAACAAAAAGTATTATGCTGAGCTAATAATTGGTGCCACACTATAAAGCTATTTTGTTGTCCTTTCTAACACTGAAGTGATCGAAAGAAGATAGGCCTATCTGAATACCATCTGGGGAGATTTCACTGGTGAAATACTATCAGGCCATTTTACCTATGAGGTGGCCATAGAGCATTGGGTCCAAAAATAGCATTATATCAAGACTCTAGCATATTTATATTTTTCAATTACTAACAGGAAGAAAACTGCTTTGGAGAAAAATCTGTATGTCTCACAAACAATATACATTCTACCATTTGGGAGTGATTTAAGTCATGTTACATATAATACATCTGAGAGGCTCTCTACCTCAAGGAAATTCACTTGGGCGTAAAATGTACATAAGTAGGATAAGTGAGAAATTTAATTTTGCAAATGTATTGACTGTGTTTCAAATCTTGATTTACATATAGAAAAGGAAGTTTGGGAAATGGAGCTCTGCAAATGTTAAGTATCATGCACTCTTTCCTAACAGGGGCTGATGACTTGATCATTTTTAATCTTAGTACCCTAATCTAACCTATGAGAATTTTTTTAGAATAAGCAACAATGGTGGAATGATGACTTTATTTTGTAAAGGGTAGCAGAGAAGAGCAGGTAGCTCATTAAACAATGGAAAGATATAAAATACCTTCCAATTAACTGCAATAGGGAGAAGGAAGTATTTCTTGAGCTTAAGAGATCCCTCAAGTGAGTCCTTGTGTGTTGTCACTTCTCTGACAGAAAAAGAGAATTCACCTCTCAAGAGTCTGAAATGGAACATTATACTCCAGCACACAAGAGATGACCTAACTGATCAACCAATGTCACCAAGTTTTCCCAAAGAATTTTTAAAGAGGGGGGAGGTAAAAGAAACCACCTCAATCAATAAATCAGATTCTATTCTAAAAGATGGAAGAAGAAAACACTTTAATTGAAATTCAACGGCATCTTTTGACATCTCAGAATTTGATAGTCTTCAGATATGAGAAGGCTGAAAGCAATTAATAAAAATATTTTTAGCTCTAACTGGTGTGGCTCAGTGGGTTGGGCCTCATTCTGCAAAACAAAAGATCACCAGTTCAATTCCCATTTAGGGCACATGCCCAGGCTGTGGGCCAGGTCTTTAGTTGGGGGCATGCGAGAGGCAACTGATTGATATTTCTTTTGTCAATATTTCTCTCTCTCTCATTCCCCTTCCCTTCCCCTCTCTAAAAATAAATAAATCTTTGAAAATGTATATATATATGTATATGTGTATATATATATGTACATATATATGTATATGTATATGGTGAAATGATGACTTTATTTTGTATATATTATACAATATATATTGTATATATATATATATATATTTTTTTTTTTTTAAGCATTTCTTCTCTGGACCAAAGCATGGGGACTATAGTTAATAGCACTGTAATGTGTATTTGAAAATTGCTAAGAAAATAGGTCTTAAAAGTTCTAATAACAAGAAAAATTTGTAGCTGTTTAAGGTGACAGATATTAACTAGACTTATTGTGATTATCATTTTGCAATGTATACAAATATTGAATTATTGTGTTGTACACCTGAAGCTAATACAATGTTATATATGGAATATACCTCATTTAAAACTTTTTTTAAATACCCGGGATGGGTGGAGGTGGAAGTAGGTATAGCAGGGATAAATGGTTATGGAAAAAAGAAAAAAGGAAAAATATTGAATCCTGGAAAACCTAATTTAAAATAATTCCCTCAAACAACAAATATTGACACTGGGTAAAAATGAAGTATGATTATGATATAGCACAAAAAATCCTGCTCTGGTTCTCTATAATGATCTTGAAGGCATTTTAGACAAGAATTAGTTATATCAAACTGGATGACTACGAGTGTTTTATGTCAAAATAATAATAATAATTATTTCGTAGACCAGTACTAATGGGACTATATTTTGGAAATATCACAAAATTTCTTATCGCATTTCAGTTACTCTAAGAATTATTTTCTGCTCTGAATAGCAGTCAAAATTTTGTCAGCAGCTATTGATAATTATGAGGTTCTAAACCATTAGAGATTGCAATGATTATGGGTGAAATATATTTAGTTGTGAAGCTTTGGGACACTTCGTGAAAGAAGAAAAATGCAAGAAACTTTCAATAATGGCAAGTGTAAGATTTTCCACTGCCCATCCCTTTATTGTGATGTTTGATAAATATTAATGGACACGATTTGGTATATGAACAAAAAAATGCTTATCCTTCATCCCTACCTCCTCCTCTAAAAGAAGTAGCTCCATATATTTACTTTTTTTGTTGCTTTTATTTTTAGGGAGAGGGGAAAGGAGGGAGAAAGAGGGAGAGAAACATCAATGAGAGAAACATTCATTTGTTGCCACTCATACATTCCCTGACCAGGGACTGAACCCCCAACTTAGGCATGTGCCCTGACCAGGAAACAAACCCTCAACCTTTCACTGAAAGGGAACTGATATTGGAATACTTACTATTAATTCTCAATTATCCATACTAATCAGGAGGAAAATAGGCACAGATAATATTAAACAATGGGTAAATATCAAATTTGAAAACTGGTCAATAAAGACACATGTTCAGATACTTCCTAATACTAATTTCTGATCCCTTTCTGGTTCGGTCCCATCGCAGACTGTTTCTATGTAGGTTAGAGAAAGAAAGGGGCCTGGTTCTCTATAATTTAATCATGGATATTGACAAGTTGGACAGTGTAATATTTTAACATTTAAAGTATAATGTATGATTTCGAAGTGACTTAAAGATAAGTTAATTTTTAAGTTAAATGAATGATCCTATTAGCATAACAGGTGCTATGTTTTATAGTAGACAAAAATTGTACCAAAGTCAAAGATATAAAATCATAAAAACATTTCCAGGGAATCTTTTAAAATACAAATTTCAACGTTAAAATCATTAAAAAAAATACATTAGAGATTTGTCTTTAGTAAAAAATATGTACTATTTCCATTGTATTTTAAGTATATTTTATTATGTTATTACAATAGTTCCAATTTTTCCCCTTTGCTCCCCTCCACCCAGTATTCCCCTTACCCCAGCAATCCCACCCTGCTTAGTTCATGTCCATGGACCATGCAGATAAGTTCCTTGGCTTCACCCTTTCCTATATTATCTTTTTAACTAATTAATTAATTTTTATAACAATAAAAAATAACAGTTTGTCCCTCTCAGACTTAAGACCATTTATAATCTTATAAAGGGCAATGGGCGGAGATCTTGTGCACCTCTAGCTGCTTTAAGCTGGACATTGTTATCGCCCTACCTATCCTTGGGTTGATAAATCCCCAAAAATAGTTGGGGTGTGTAGGGGAGGGTGGCCTTACCACATGGGGAAGGATCCTGCAGACGCCAGGTCATTTGGCTGCCCCCGGAAAATGGCATGCTTGGTTTAACAGACTGGCATCCTTGTTGTATTCTGCTGGTACAGAATTGACAACAGGATTAAAAGGCATCATTCAATCCATAACCACTAGATGACAAAAGGCAGGGAAAAACTTTTCAATGCCCCACATTAGGGGAAAAAAAGGCTTCTTTGGAGGAAGGTATGCCAGACACGTCACACATGTCCAAAATCCTTTTGCCCACTATACGTAGTTTGGGCTGACGGGAATACTTTAGGTCCCCCACCACTCAGACCTCTGGGCCCTTCCTGTCCAAGCCATTAGGATAGAAAAGAGAAACCAGTTTTAAAGTAAAGCCCACTGACCACCCCATGCTTCACCAAAACAGCCACTTAGTTCAGCCAAACCATTGAGTCTCAGGAAGCAGCAATGCAGACAGGATTCAGTGAGGCATACACTTACAGACAATCATTCAGGTAAAGAGATCATAGGATTACGCCCTATGAAAACAGAACACACATGTTAATTTACACAACATAACCAACAAATCACTCTAAATCTCAGAGACTGTTTTATTGGAAAGACATCCAGCTGTAAGGCATTTGACATTCCTCTTGCCTGTAAATTAAGCACCTTTGATGATGTCACAGACCTAGTTTAACTTTCAGATGAAAAACTTTAAATGAAAAAAAATTTAAAGACAGTTAGCTGCACTACTTTATAGTCTACCACCAATCATTGTGATTTTCCTTGAATCGCGATTTTTCTCAAGGTTACCCTCCTTGTCATTAAAGGTACTGCCTTAAGTCCACTTTTAATTTATTCTGCTTGTTTGCATAAACAGAAGAGCAGCAAATGATCACATATGATCTTTATGTCTGCTTTCCTGGAACTTACACAAGGAACATTTAGGGTGACCTTCAGTCTGCCCTTCAGGGCACAGAAGCTGAGCCACATACCTGCCATTCAGCCTTGCCTATAAACACCTGCCTTTTCCAAGTCCTTCAGGTTTTCCATTGTGCCTTAAGGTTCCTTGTAGCCATGTTTCAGGAAAGCAATCTTCGTTCCTTCCCTGGAAAGACTGCCATGAACGCACAACTAACCAAGGTACCAGGCCTTTTTTCTCATGTGCTTTTATTACCTTTGAAAGTCAATCCCAGTTCCTCAGGGGTTTTGGTACCAACCAGAGCCCAAGCATGTCTCCTCCAGGTATGATATTCCAGTCAAAGTCATGGTCAGCAAAACCTCTATTAACAGCTGGACTTATTAGTTTTAGTCAAAAAATCTTATGTCATTAATTACTTCCTCAGAATGCCAAATTCTGGAGGGATCAGGTAGAAAGAAATATATACAGTGTGAAGGAAAACCCTTGTCCTTCTAATATTAATTATAATTGCATTTCCATGCTTTACATTTTCTTTTCTTCACTTTCTTACATGTGAGGGTTTTTTGTTGTTTTTTTTTTTTGGAGGGGGTGGGGGCTTGCTGGTTCACTTATTATTTTGCTTTCATTCTCTTCCTCCACTAAAAATTTTTGTTTGATTTTCTATTACAATTGTCCCACTTTTTTCCCTATTGCTTCTCCGCACCCTGCCCAACCCTTCTACTAAGCAGTCCCCACCAAGTTGTTCATGTCCATGGGTCATTTGTACACGTTCTTTGACTAGATGCTTCCCATTCTTATCCCCTTCTTTCCCTCCCCCTCCACTCTTGTCACAGTTAGTCTACTCCTTGTTTAATACATCTGGTTCAGATTTGCTCATCTGTTTGTGTTGTTAAATAGTCTCCTGTATTAGGTAATATCATAAGGTATTTTTCTTTCATTCCCTGGCTTATTTTACCAAACATGATTCTGTCTAGTACCATTCATGTTGTTGCAAGTGGTAGAAGTTCCTTCTTTGTTTTGGCTACATAGTACACCACTGTGTAAATGTACCACAGATTTTGATCCACTCCTCTACAGATGGGCACTAAGGTTGTTTACAGGACTTGGTTATTGTAAATAGTGCAGCTATGTACATATAGGTGCATAGGCTCTTTTGAATTGATGTTTCAGGATTCTTCGGATACAATCCTAGCAATGGAATTGTTGGTTCAAAAGGCAGTTCTATTTTTAGTTTTTTGAGGAAATTCCATACAGTTTCCACAGTAGCTGCAACAGTCTGCATTGCCACTAGCAGTTCCCTTTACTTTTATCCTTGCCAGCATATGTTGTTTGTTGTTTTCTTGATGATGGCCATTCTGTCTGGTGTGAGGTGGTATCTCATTGTGGTTTTTATTTGCATCTCTCTGATAGCTAGTGATGTTGAGCATTTTTTTTCATATGCCTTTGGACCTTCTGTATGTCCTCTATGAAGACGTGTTTGTTCAGGTCCTTTGCCCATTTTTCAATTGGGTTGTCTTTCTTCTTGGTGTTCAATCGTCTAAGTTCTTTATATATTTTGAAGATCAATCCCTTGTCTGAGGGATCATTGGCAAATGTATTTTCACATATGATTTCTTTCCTTTTCATCTTGCTGATGTTTTCTTTTGCTGAGCAGAATCTCTTTAGTTTTATGTAGGCCTATTTGATTATTCTTTCCTTTATTTCCCTTGCCTTAGGAGACATGTCAGTGAAAATATTGCTACGTGGGATATCTGAAATTTTTCTGCCTATGTTTTCCTCTAGGACTTCTATGGAGTCACGGCTTACATTTAAGTCTTTGATCCATCTTGAGTTTATTGTGGTGTATGGTGTAAGTTGCTGGTCTGGTTCATTATTTTTTGCATGTCCCTGTCCAGTTCTTCCAACACCATTTGTTGAAGAGTTTCTTTTCACTCCATTTTATGATCCTTCCCACTTTGTCAAATACCAGCTGACAATATAGACTGGGTTTATTTCTGGGCTCTCTATTCTCTTCCATTGATCTATATGTCTGTTCTTAGGCCAGTACTAGACTGTTTTGATTAACATAGCCTTGTAGTATCCTTTGGTGTCAGGTATTGTGATTCCTCCTACTGTGGTCTTCTTCCTCAAGATTGCTATGGCGATTCGGGGTCTTTTTTGATTCCATATAAATTTTTGAAGTATCTGTTCTAGGACTGTGAAATATGTCGTTGGTATGTTAATGTGGATTGCACTGAATCTATAAATTGCTTTAGGTAGTATGGACATTTTAATGATGTGGATTCTTCCCATCCATATATATGGTATATGCTCCTATTTATTTGTATCTTCCTTAATTTATTTCTACAGCGTTATATAGATTTGCGAATACAGGTGTTTTACCTCCTTGGTTAAGTTTATTCCTAGGTACTTTATTTATTTATTTTTGTTGCTATAGTGAATGGGATTTTTTTTCTAGTTTTTGTCTCTGATATTTTATTGCTGGTCTAAAGAAATGCCTTCTATTTCTGAATATTGACTTTGTACCCTGATATTTTGCCAGATTCATTTATTAGGTCAAGCAGTTTTTTTGTGGAGTCTATAAGATTTTCTAGGTACACTACCATGTTGTCTACAAATAATGAGAGTTTTAATTCCTCTTTTCCAATTTGGATGCCTTTACTTCTCTTTCTTGTCTGATTCCTGTGGCTAGAACTTCTAAGACTACATTGAATAGGAGTGGGAAGAGTGGACATCCTTGTCTTGTTCCTGATCTCAGGAAAAAGGGAATGCTTTCAGTTTTTCCCCATTGAGTATGATACTGGCTTCAGGTTTTTCGTATATGGCCTTTAGAATGTTGAGGTATGCTCTCTCTATTTCCAGTTTGCTAGTGTATTTATCATAAATGGGTGTTGTACTTTATCAAATGCTTTTTTCAGCATCTATTGATACGATCATATGGTTTTTGTCTTTTATTTTGTTTACGTGGTGTATAACATTTATTGATTTGTGAATATTACACCATCTTTGTATCCCTGAGATGAATCCAATTTGATAGTGGTGTATGATTTTTCTAATGCGTTGCGGGATCCGCTTTGCCAATACTTTGTTGAGGATTTTTGCATCTATATTCATCAGCAACATTGGCCTGTAGTTTTCTTTCTTGGTTGTATCATGACCTGGTTTTGAAATTATAGTAATACTGGCTTCATAGAAAGGGTTTAGGAGTCTTCCATCTTCTTTCATTTTTTTGGAATAGTTTTAGAAGGATAGGAGTTAGTTCTTTTCTAAATGTTTTGTAAAACTCACCTGTGAAGCCATCCGGTCCAAGGTTTTTGTGTAACGGGTGTTTTCTTTTTTTTTATTACTGCTTCAATTTCACTAATTGTTATTGGTCTGTTTAGTGTTTCTGCTTCTTCTTGATTTAGTTTTGGAAGATATATGATTCCAGAAATTTTTCCATTTCATCTAGGTGTTCAAATTTCTTGTGATCGAGTTGTTACTAATAATTTCTTGCAATCCTTTGTATTTGTGTGGTATCAGTTATGATTTCTCCTTTTTCAATTCTGATTTTATTTATTTGGGTCCTCTCTGTTTTTTATTGATGAGCCTGATGAAAGGCTTGTCAATTTTGTTTATCTTTTCAAAAAAACAATTCCTGGTTCTATTGATCTTTTAAATTGTTTGTTCAGTCTCTAGGTCATTTAATTCTTCTCTGATCTCGATGATTTCCTTCCTTGTACTCACTCTGGGCTTTGTTTGTTGTTATTCCTCCATGGCTTATAGCTGTAGAGTTAGATTTTTTATTTGAGAATCTTCTATCATTTTAGGTAGGATGGTATTGCTATGGATTTTCCTCTTAGGACTGCTTTTACTGTATCTCATAGGTTTTGTTTAGCTGTGTGTTCATTACCATTTGTTTCCAGAAACTCCTTGATTTCTTCCTTGATGTCATTGTTAACTCATTCATTACCTAATAGCACGTCATTCATTCTTTAAGAGTTTGAATGCTTTTGAGTTCTTCCTCTGAGGTTGATTTCTAGTTTCAAGGCATTGCGATCTGAGAAGATGCTTGATATAATTTCAAATTCCTTAAATCTGTTGAAGCTTCTTTTGTGTCCTATCATGTGGTGTATCTTTGAAAATGACCCATGTGCATTTTAAAAGAATGTATAATATGCTTCTTTGGGGTGAAAAGATCTATATATATATATATATATATATATATATATATATATATATATATCAACTAAATCCATTTGATCTAGACTGTTGTTCAATGCCTCTTTGCTTCAAAGATCTGTCCATTGTTGACATGGGGTGTTAAGGTCCCCTACTATGGGTGTGTTGCTGTCTATATCCTTCCTGAAGTCTTTCAAAATTTTCCTTACATATTTGGGTGCTCCTATGTTGGGTGCATATATATTTACAATGGTATCTTCTTGATGCATTTTTCCCTTAAGTATTATGAAATGTCCTTCTTTGTCTCTTTTAATAGCCTTGGTTGTGAAACCTGTTTTGTCGGATATAAGTATTACTATTCCAGCTTTTTTTCCATGTCCATTTGCATGGAATACTTTTTTCCATCCCTTCACTTTCAGTCTCTGTCGATTTTTTGTTCTAGGGTGGGTCTCTTTTTTCTTTTTAAGTATATTTTACTGATTATATTTTTACAATAGTTCCAATTTTTTCCGCTTTGCTCCCCTCTTCCCAGCACCTATCCTTCCTCAGCAATTCTCCTTGCCACAAAACATGCCCATGGATCATGCATACAAGTTCTCTGCCTTCACCCTTTCCTATATTATTTTTGTAATAATTAATTTTTATAACAATAAAAAACAACAATATCCTCATCCCATACTTAAGACCCGTTACTATCTTATAAAGGACAATGGGTGAAAGTCTTGAGCTCCTCTAGCTGCTTCAAGCTGGACATGGTCGTCGTCCTACCTACACTTGGGACCAGAAATCCCTAAGAAGAGTAGGGGTGTGCAGGAGAGGGTGGCCTTCCCACATGGGTAAGGCTCTTGCAGAATCCAGGTCAGTTGGCTATCCCTGGACAACAACATGCTTGGTTTAACTGGTTGGCATCCTTGTTGTAGTTTAGGGGCAACAGATTGGGCAACAGGCTTAAAAGACATCATTCAATCCATAACCACTAGATGAAAAAAGGCAGGAATTAATTTTTCAATGTCCCACATTAGGGAAAAAAAGGGCTTCTTTGGAGGAAGGTGTGCAAGGCTCGTCACACTTGTCCAAAGCCCTATTTGCCCCCTATGCTTAGTTTGGGCTGAGCTGAATATTTTAGGTTTCCCCCCTCTCACACCTCTGAGCACTTTTTGTCCAAACTATTAGGATAGAAAAGAGAAACTAGTTTTAAAGTGAAGCCCATAGACCACCCCAATCTTCCCCAATCGAGCCACTTAGTTCAGCCAAACCGTTGAGTCTCAGGAGGCACAATGCAGACAGGATTAAGTGAGGCCTATACGTAGAGACAACCACTCAGATATTGATATCATAGGCTTATGCCCTCTAGTTCAATTTTGCTTATTTCTTTGTGTTGTTCATTAGTCTCCTGTAATAGGTAGTAGCATAAGGTATTTTTCTTTCGTTCCTGGGTTATTTTACTAAGTATAATTTTCTCTACTTCCATCCGTGGTATTGCAAAGGGTAGAAGTTCCTTCTTTCTTTCTGCTACATAGTACTCCATTGTGTAAATATACCACAGTTTTTTGATCCACTCATCTACAGATGGGCAGTTAGGTTGTTTCCAGCACTTGGCTGTTATAAATAGTGCTGCTATGAACATAGGGGTGCATAGGTTTTTTTGAATTGGTGTTTCAGGATTCTTCAGATACAATTCTAGCAATGGAATGGCTTGTTCAAAACGCAGTTCTATTTTTAGTTTTTTGAGGAATTTCCATACTGTTTTCCATAGTGGCTGCAACAGAAATGATTTACACCAGTAGTGCACCAGTGTTCCCTTTTCTCCGCATCCTTGCCAGCACAAATTGTTTGTTGATTTGTTGATGATGGCCATTCTGACTGGTGTGAAATGATATCTCATTGTGGTTTTTATTTGCATCTCTCTGATGGCTAGTGATGTTGAGCATTCTTTCATATGTCTATGGACCCTCTGTATGTCCTCTTTGGAGAAGTGTTTGTTCAGGTTCTCAGCCCATTTTCTAATTGGGTTTTCAGTCTTCTTGGTGTTGAATCATGTAAGTCCTTTATATATTCTAGAGATCAATCCCTTGTCTGAGGTATCATTGGCAAATATATTTTCTCATATGGTTGGTTCCCTTTTAATCTTGCTGGTGTTTTCTTTTGCTGAGCAGAAACACTTTAGTTTTATGTAGGCCCATTTGTTTATTCTTTTATTTCCATTGCCATAGGAGATATATTAGTGAAAAGGTTGCTACGTGAGATATCTGAAATTTTCCTGCTTATGTTTTCCTCTAGGACTTTTATGGTGCTACGGTTTACATTTAAGTTTTGATCCATCTTGACTTTATTCTGGTGTATGGTGTAAGTTGCTGGTCTAGTTCATTTTTTGCACGTCCCTGGCCTGTTTTCCCAACACCATTTTTTCAAGAGGTTCTTTTCACTCAATTTATGTTCCTTCCCCTTTTGTCAAATATTAGTTGACCGTATACACCTGGGTTTATTTATGGGCTCTCTATTCTGTTTCATTGATCTATATGTTTTTTTGCAAGTACCAGACTGTTCTGATTACTGTGGACTAGTAGTATAGTTTCATATCAGGTATTGTGAGTCCTCCTACTGTATTTTTATTCCTAAAGATTCCTGTGGCTATTTGGGGTCTTTTTTGGTTCCATATAAATTTTTGAAGTATTTGTTCTATGTCTGTGAAATATATAATTGGAATCTTAATAGGGATTGCATTGAATCTATAAATTTCTTTTGGTAGTATGGACATTTTAATGATGTGGATTCTTCCCATCGATAAACATGGTATATACTTCCATTTATTTGTATCTTTCTTAATTCCTTTCTTCAGTGTTATGTAGTTTTCTGAGTACAGGTCTTTTACCTCTTTGGTTAAGTTTATTTGTAGGTACTTTGTTTCTCTTGTTGGTACGGGAAATGGGATTTTTCTTTCAGTTTCTATCTCTGATATTTTATTGTTGGTGTACAGAAATGCCTTCAATTTTTGAATATTGACTTTGTACTCTGATATTTTGCCATATTCACTTATTAGGTCGACCATTTTTTTTTTCGTGGAGTCTAAAGGGTTTTCTAGGTACACTATCATTTTGTCTGCAAATCATGACAGTTTTACATTCTCTTGTCCAATTTGCATGCCTTTTATTCATTTATCCTGTCTGGCTGCTGTGGATAGATCTTCCAAGACTATGTTGAATAGGTGTGGAGAGAATTGACATCCTTGTCTTGTTCCTGAACTCAGGGGGAATGCTCTCAGCTTTGCCCATTTAGTATGATGTTGTCTTCAGGTTTCTCATATATGGCCTTTATTATGTTGATTTATGCTCCCTCTAATCCCATTTTGTTGACAGTTTTCATCATAAATGGGTGTTGTACTTTATCAAATGCTTTTTCTGTAACTATTGATATGATCATGCGGTTTTTGTTTTTCACTTTGTTTTTGTGGTGTATAACGTTTATTGATTTGTGAATATTAAGGCATCTTTGCATCCTTGGAATGAATCCTACTTGATTGTGTTGTATGAACTTTCTAATGTGTTGCTGGATCCGGTTTACCAATATTTTGTTGGAGATATTAGCATCTATGCTCATCAGCAATATTGGCTGGCAGTTTTCTTTCTTTGTGGTGTATTGACCTGGTCTTCGAATTAGAGTAATATTGGATTCACAGAACGAGTTTGGAAGCCTACCCTCTTCTTGGATTTTTTGGAATAGTCTGAGAAGGATAGGAGTTAGTTCTTTCCGAAATGTTTTGTAAAACTCACCTGTGAAGCCATCTATTCCACGTCTTTTGTGTGCCGGGTGTTTTTTATTACTGCTTCAATTTCATTAGTTGTTATTGGTCTGTTAAGTCTTACTGCTTCTTCTTGATTCAGTTTTGGAAGACTGTTTCCAGGTATTTGTCCATTTCATCTAGGTGGTCAAATTTCTGGTCATACAGTTGTTAGTAATAATATCTTACAATCTTTTGTATTTCTGTGGTATCAATTGTAATTTCTTCTTTCATTTCTGATTTTATTTATTTTGGTCTTCTCTTTTTTTCTTGATGACCCTGGTTAATGGCTTGTCAATTTTGTTTATCTTTTCAAAAAACCAGCTCCTACTTTTGTTGACCTTTTGAATTGTTAGTTTAGTCTCTATGTCATTTAATTGTGCTCTGTTCTTGATGATTTCCTTCCTTCTACTCACTCTGGGCTTCATTTGTTGTTCTTCCTCTAGTTCTTGTAACTGTAGGCTTAGATTTTTTAATTATTGTTTCTTCTATTCTTTTTCGGTAGGCCTGTATTTACTTTTTCTCTCATGAAGTTCTATATCATGTTTTTTAAACAGATTTTCTATCCCTTGTTCCTCTTCTTTTCCTTCTCATATTCCTATGATACAAATATTACGTTTCATATTGTCCTGCCTCTCTCTCGAAACCTCTTCATTCTTTTTCAGTCATTTTTCATTTTGTTGCACTGTTTGGGAACTTTTGTCTACGTTGTCCTCCAGCTCACTGATCCAATCTTCTGCTTCCTCTAATCTGATTTTAATTCCTTCTACTTTGTTCTTCAATTCAGAAATTGTATTCTTCATTTCCTCCTGGCTCTTATTGACAGCTTCTATGTCCTTAATTCCCAATAAGTTCCTTGTAGTTTCCCTGGAGTTCCTTGTAGTTTCCCTGGAGTTCTTTGTAGTGCTTTTTGAGCTCGCTGATCTCATTGAACTTCCCTATAATCCATGTTTTGAATTCCATGTGTGATAGTTCGCTTTCCTCTATTTCATTTAGCACTCTTTCTAGGAATTTCTCCTTTCCTTTTGATGGGAGGTTGTTCCTCTATTTCCCCATTTTTCTGACTTTTGTAGGTCGCTGCCTCTTAGATTGAACTGTACTTCCTAGATCTGCCCCTGGTGTCATCAGATTGTGTACCAGTCTGGGCCTATACAGCCTGTTGGAGAGCACCAGAGATCTACTACCTCTGTCTGTCTCCTTTAGTTGTTAATCTATTCATTCTGTGATCAGCTGTCAGGCTTAAGCACCGAGGGTGGGGCAGGTTAATTCCTGCATGCAAGGCTTTTGCTTCCCCTCAAGCTGATGTCATTTGCAGGGGAATAGTCTTCATCCAGTATGGGGAATGAGTCAGGACTGCGACCCAGTCGGCTCCTCCCTCATTTCTTTCCTCAAAGCCACCAACCCAAATTATACCCCTGCGTCTCTAGTCCTCCCTGCCCTCCCTTTGCTTGAGCCGAGGGTAAGTGGGTGCGAAAATATATTCACATGTGATCTGCTTAAGAGCTCTTTTTCTCCAGCTGTTTCTTTCAGGTCAGCAATAAATTCTGTGACTTTTCATTTTTCACAGCTGGATGCTATTTTACTTTCTGTTCTGTTGCTGTAGGCTGGGAAACCCAGTTGAGGGTTTAGACCCTGCCCTTCTCAGGGGGAACCCCTGGCTACTGAGCTGTTTCTGTATCCCTTCAGCTGCCACCCATGGGAGGCCAGCCAGCCCTTTCACGTCTCCCTACTTCCTACTGGTCACATTTTGATGAGGCAGTCTTTTTTGTCTCTCCATGGTTATAAGACATCTCTTCAGCTAGTGTTCAGTTGATTATTCCAGATTATTTCTCGACAATTAAGTTAGAAGTCCAGATTGGTCTTTGGGGGAGGTTAGTGTAGCTTCCTCTTACTCTCCGCCAACTTGGATCCCTTTGTTTTATTTCTATTTTTAAAGGAACACATGCATTAGGTTTTATAACTATTATTTGGATATGAATAAAGGGATTCATATAGAATTTTACCATTAAAACTTTTCAATATGCAGACCATTTAGCAGACTTAATCCCATTAACTACTACAAAGTAAAATAAACCACCAACAACCAAAAAGAAAATACTCTTAGACAGCATAATTAAACCCTGCCACTCTCCATTATTTGCTCATGTCATTTCCTGATATGAAAAGTAAAAGTTCTCTGTGTGGAGACAGCAATAAGAAGTCCACAGTATCAATAATTACCAAGCCTTTTCCCATTCTTCATCATGGCCTCCTGTCTCAGTTGAGAACCTACAGATATCACTACGTCTGAAGCTCAATTGAATTTTTGGTAGAAAAGTAACTCCCAGTAATCATTACTCTCCATTGTCTTACTCTTTTTACTCTGTGTTGACTGAGAAATTTATGCAGACACCTAGAACTTATATCCCACCTAATGTACTCATACTACCACCATTATACTCTCTCAGGCTCTACTGTTAGGTACATGATTAAAATTTGTTTTGATATGCAGTGAGACCTAATTAGAATTCTTTTAAGAAGAAAGTAGAAAGAATGCTGTTGTAATAATAAGGAAATTTGAATTCTGGTCCTAGCACTGCCACTAATTAGTTGTGTGTTCTTAGGGAAGTCATTTAACCTCTCTGGGACACAGGTTTTTTTTTTTTTTTTTTTTTTTTATATAAAGTCAAGTTCTTTGCAGAGCTAACAATCATAACTTTATTAATAAGAAAATACTCCTTGAGAGTCTTGAGATTTCACTTATGATAAAGAGAATCCAGCCAGGGGGGTAAAATCACTATATTCTGTCTTTACAGCCCTAATTACATTTTGATATCTCCCAAACTCCACCCAAAAGGCATTGCTCATTGTAGGAAAATATGAGACAGTAAGACAACTGAGTCATTCCTCAGTGTTTCCAGCCACTGACATTCTCCCATATCTCAGCTGTTCTTACAATTCCTCCAAGTGGCTTTCAATGATAATCTACCTTCTCCAGACCCAATTTAATAGGTACCTTTGAACTAAATGGTATCTACACACACACGCACACACACACACACAGTAAACACTGGTAACCAGTTGTGCCACACTCATTTACTGACCATCAACCATGGGCCAGGCACTTCTCAAGGGAAGTTCAACATTGCTTGTTTCAATCTTTCCGAAAACCCTGTAATAAAAAATTATTCACCATTTTAAAAATGAATCTACAAACTCAGAGAGATTAAGTAACAGTTAAGATCACAAAACTATTAAGAGGTAATGTCTTGACTTGAACCCACATGTATATGACTTAGAAACCTCTCCTGATTAGGTAATCAACACTAAAACAATATAAAATTAATATCCTTCTGATGATTCAAAACACAGTAAAGGACAGGACATTTCTTACTCTAACACAGGAGAAAAGAAAGTCAAGATGGATGATGATACAGGTATGAAGGAAAGGAAGCTGAAGAAGTTCGTGGTTGATGATCTTTATTAATGCCAAGAATGAAAAATCTAGAATGCCAAATAAGAAAATTTGTATATTCATGCTACATCTTTAAAAATAGTAATGCTAATGGCTAACTAACCCATTTGTCTCAATTACTGAGGTCTCATTAAATTGTATATTTAGGTCAAAGTTTATAAACATGATTTTCCCCAACTTTTATTTTAGCTGTATAGAAAATTTGAGAGAAAAATTAAAATCACAAACTTGTATACTCTTTATCGAGATTAACCCACTGTTAATATTTTGTCACAAATTGTTCAATCTCTTTCTATTCACAATGGTTTTGGCTGAACCACTTGAAAGAAAACTACAGATATGACACTGTTTTAACTAATGTATTGATAGAATGCAGCTTCTAGGAATAAAAATATTTTCCTATATAACCACAATAACATACATAGGAATATTTTTAAAATCCTTAATATCATTTAATATGTAGTCTATATTCAGTTTGCCCAATTGCTCTAAATGTTTTCATCCAGTATCTAATCAAAGTTAACATGGTAGCCTTATTACAAATCTTTTAATATAAAACAATCTCCTAAATTTTTTTGTTTTGAATGTTATCCCATGACTGTCTTTTAAAGAGTCCAAGCCAATTATCTTTCACAATGTCTCACACATAAATTATTTTCTTGTGATCTGATTCAGTTAAACATTTTTTACTAGAACACTACATTACCTTTCAGAGTATCTCACACATGGAATGTCTGATTATTTTCTTATGATTAGATTCAGGTTAAACATTTTTGATAAGAATATTATATGTGTGGTATTGTATATTTCTTATAAAGAAGAACATAGTGTCATGTTATCCCACTATTGCTGATATTTCATCAGTTGATTAAAGTGGTACTGATCATATAGCTCTGTTGTAAAGTTACATTTTATCCTTTTAAAATTTTTTAATCCTCACCTGGGGAATTTTATTATTGATTTCAGAGAGAGATGAAAGGATGGAGGGATGGAGGAACAGAGGCGGGGAGGGAGAGAGAGAGAAACATTGATCAATTGCTTCTCATACTGCTTGAAATTGTTTTAATGGCGGTTCTCCAATTCTATCATTGTTTCTACAATTATTAGCTGACATGCTTCTATAAAGACTTTTCTATGCATCTCATCTCTCTCTCTTTCTCCCTCTCTCTCTCTCTTTCTTGGAGTATGTATCAGTGTGAACTCATGGTCCCCTCCATCCCAGTGTATTAGAATCCATTGCTATCATTATTTTTTTTGATGTTCAAACCATCCTAATTTGGCCAGTAGGAGTCCATTCAAGCACAATCTTGTTTCCTGACATAACCTCATTGGTCTTTGAACACTCTGTTTTCTGGCATTAAAAGCCCCCAACTCACCTTGCACTTCCCTGCCTGAGACTTGAGACAGAGTATTTCCCCAAGAAGACTTGACTCCTTTTAATGGGAATGGCATTTAGAAATCAAGATCCAGGTGCTGCACATGTCTATGGTTATTGGGGTGTCTGTCATTGCTTCTTGGCCCTTCACATTTACAGAACAAGAGAACAGGAATTCATACTGCAATGCAAATTTATAATACAAATATAAAAGAAGCAAAGGAAAATATCTTATATCTCTTTTCTCTTTCAGTGAAAATCTTGGTTTCTATTATCACTAGTATACTTATGCATTTGCTTTATCCTAAAACACATATAAAATCCTGAAACCAACAATAAACCTATTAAGAAAGTTCCAGCTTTCTTTGCAGTTCTTTTTACCCTTAAGATTACATTCTATTAAGGATGCACCATCAGGAATGCTATGTTCAAAAGTATTTGAACTGTATGTTATAATAAATTAGTTACACAAGTTTGTTTGGTTTCAGTTGGTATCTAATTTGAGCACTTGTTTTTCCTCCCATTATTTTTGTCTTTACACTAATGTTTGAGTATTTACAATTTTATATAACCCAACATCAAAACTGTACTACAAGTATAATCAGAGAAATCCTTCTTACACCCCTATGAGCTCCACATTTCTACACATCCCCTATTTTCATTAGTTTCTAGTTTATCATTTGGTGTTTCCTTTTACAAAAATAAGCAATTATAGTTCTTCAGAAATAATGTAGACATATCATAAAGTAAGCAATACCCGTATAAGTGAGTGCTTATTTGAATGTGCTTATAGTGCACAAAATGTAACTTGTATCACATTTTCTATTTTCAATACAAATAGCTTGGTATACAAATAATCTTCCACCTGAATTCTGGCTAATCCACTGTAGTGTCCATATAAGCATTCAGAATTCTGTAGATCTGCTGAAGCTAAAAGCAAACACAAGAATTTTATATTATAATTTCTGATATGGTAAACAAAAAATAAAAATTTGAAATCAGGTTCTTGCTAGTGTGGCTCAGTGTATTTAATGCCAACCAGTTGGGGTACATGCCTCAGTTGTAGGCCAGGTCCCCAGTTGAGGGTGTGCAAGATGTTCCTCTCTCACATCCATGTTTCTCTCTCCCCCTTTCTCTCTCCCTTCCTCTCTGAAAATAAAATATTTTAAAAAATTTTAAAATTAGAAAGTGACTTCATTTCTTCTGTTAAGAGATAGACTGAATGTATTAATATTAACACTTTCTTTTACTATATCATATTTGTAATATTCATTGCATCTATATATTAGTTCAATCTAATTACTCTGAAACAGTCAAGAATCCAATTCCTACAATTCAATAAGAGACTGACTACTACAGTACAAACATAAGTAAAAAACATTAAGAGAGATTTCACAAGAAACTCTAAAATTTTTAAATACTACCTTTATGCAACCATATCAGCACTTTTTTATTGATATAATGGGTTTATATCATATTAGTTTCAGGTGTACAAAATAATTAACTATCTGTATATATTACGAAATGATCACCACAATAAGTCTAGTTAACACGCTATTAAGTTTTACAATCTTTGTAATTTTCAAATATTCAATACAATATTATTAACTATAGTCACCATACTGTATATTACAACCCCATTACTTATTTATTTTATAACTGAAAGTTTGAACCTTTTGTACCCCTTCACCCAATTTGCTCATCCCCACATCTGACAAGCATCAATCTGTTCTCTGCATTAGCTTGGTTTGTTTCTGTTTTTGAATTCTATATATAAATGAGATCATACAGTGTATTTCTCTCTCTGACTTACTTCACTTAACATAATGCCTTCAAGGTCCGTACATAACTTCCGGCCAAGGTGAAGGCGTAGACATGCTCTGTTCCCCTTCACAACTAAGAAGGAATACAACTACCTCAATATTACAAATGACTAGAAAATCAAAGTGCATGGAAGTCCAGCAAACAAAACTATAAAGAATAAATATGCATCCAGAAAGGTAGGAGGGGTGGAGCAGGGGCAAATATGACACAGTGTGCTGGTGGCAGCAGCGGCAACACCAGCAGGATGGCGGAAAGCACAGTTACACATTTTAAAAAGTCAGGAGGGAAAGCTGGGGAGCATTCCCAGCTCACCAGACCGTGCAGGACATGGTCCCAGCACCAGGGAAAATCAAGCCTCATTGCTTTTGACTGTGCAAACCAGTGGGGGTTGGAATGGAGGCAGGAACTGCCAGTCTCTCAGCAGAGTCCGCTTGTTTAAAGGATCCCCACAGACCTAGAGGATCCGTGGACCCATCCACTCTGGGAACGATGTCCAGGGCAGCAGCTAGAGGGGCGCCAGTCCAGTGCAGAAGTGGGAGAAGTGCCTGGAAAAGGGGAGAGTGCTGGGCAGGCAGCATTGTTCCTTCTTAGACCCCTCCACCGCATCCAGTGCCACAACGTGGTGAAACAGGTCACCCTGCACTGACAAATACCTAAGGCTCTGCCCCTTACAATGAAATAGGAGCGACAGCTCTGCCTGGGACATCGAGGAAAACAAACACCGGAGGCTTCCAGCCAAGATGGAGGCCTAGACTGACAAGTTCCATCTCCCTCCACAACTAAGAAGGAATACAACTACCGCAAAACCAGAAATAACCAGAAGTTCCAGTAAATAAATGGAAGTCC
Source organism: Furipterus horrens (assembly GCF_987537825.1). Classification (NCBI taxonomy): domain Eukaryota; kingdom Metazoa; phylum Chordata; class Mammalia; order Chiroptera; family Furipteridae; genus Furipterus; species Furipterus horrens. The sequence goes on along the minus strand of NW_028327187.1, from coordinate 53,993,666 downwards.
AACGTTTTAAGTCATAAAGAAGTGGTGCTCGTCCAGATGGATAGGAGGGGAGAAGCCAGGGCAGAGAGGTCAAGCTGTGCTGGCAGCGGCATCAGCGGTGACGGCCCTGGGACAGTGATAAGAACAGATACCCGTATTTAAGGGGAGGCGAGAAGCACCAAGGGAGCACCCCTGACTGCAGACCAGACCCGTCAGCTTGTGATTCCAATGCCAGTGAAGGCAGACTCCCATTTCCTTGGAGTGTGAGGCCCATAGGGAGTGGGGATGGGGGAGGAGGCTCCCGGTCTCTCAGCGGAGAGTGAACGGCAGGAATCCATCTTGGACCCCCAACTCCAAACAAAATGCCACAGTGTGGTGAGAAGGGTCGCCTGGTTGTGACAAGTGCACAGGGCTCTGCACCCTATAGCAAAGGAGGTGTGACAGCCTTGTCCAGGAAGCAAAGGTAAACACAAAACTCTCAGGGAGACACAGGTCATGATAGAGATCACAGTGACGCAGCTGACCAGCCAGCAAATATCTAATCTAATGAAGCAGCAGATAGGAAATCTTTCTGAGGCACAGTTCAGAACTTTGGTTATGAGAATGCTTACAGACCTAACAGCAGATCTTAAGACAGTGAAGGAATGAAGGCTAGTCCTGCTGAAATGAACAAAATACACATACGAAACTAGTGGTGATGGAAAGAAAACCAGGGATCAAATCAACAAATTGAAACATAGGGAAGGAACAGTAAACCAGTACAGAAAGAGAAAACAAAAAATGAGGAAAGTGAGGAAAGGATCAGAAACCTATGGGACAACTATAAGCGGGCCAACATCTTAAACATAGGTTTGCCAGAAGGTCAAGAAGAACTAGAAATTGAAAAATTATGTGCAAAAATAATGAAGCATTACTTCCCTAACCTGGGGAAGGAAATAGATTTACAGGTCCAGGAAGAACAGAGAGTTCAAAAAAATCTGGACCCAGGGAGAACCACACCAAGACACATTATAATCAAAATTTCAAAAACTAAGGGTAAAGAGAGAATCTTAAAAGCAGCAAGAGAGAAGAAGAGAATTATGTACAAAGGGGTCCCAATTAGACTATCAGCTGATTTCTCAAAAGAAACTCTGCAGGTAAGAAGGGACTGGCAAGAAATATTCAAAGTAATGAAAAGCAAAAACCTACAACCACCATTACTCTATCCAGCGAAGCTGTCATTCAGAATAGAAAGGCAGAGAAAGTGCTTCCAGGACAAAGTAAAACTCAACGAGTTCATCATACCCAAACCACTATTATATGAAATGTTAAAGGGACTTGTTTAGGAGAAAGAGGATCAAAACTATGAACATTAAAATGAAAACTGTATCACAACAACCAACAACAGAAGCTAGGGAACCAAAACAAAGGCTAACTAAGTAGGCAACAAGAGTGAGAAAATAATTATAGGTATGGGGACCATTATGGGAGGAGGTCAACAGGGAGGGGGAAGGTGGGAAAGGGAGGGAGATGGTACAGGAATTAAGAAGCACAGTAGGAGGGAGTGGAGTAGACAGCAAGATGTTGAGAAGAACTATATGCACAACCAATGGGCATGGACTAAGACGGGGGACAACTGGAGCAAAGGGGGTCACTGGGTTGAGGGGAACAAAGGGAAAAGAAATTGGGACAAATGTAACAACATAATCAATAAAGCATACTAGAAAAAAAAATTCCTCTAAAGGGATCAAGAGATCTATAGTTCCTTTTGCTATGACAGGACAAAATCCAATTGTTTTTCCAGGCTGAAAAAAACCTCAAATCAACAGAAGGGCTGATGAAAGTAATTTGGAGTAACAAAGTAAGTGGAAATCAACTACAATTAGGAAAAAAAAAAAAAGATCTTTAATCTTTCCGTCTAGGGAATCTAAGGTTTTACCTTTCCTGATCCAATTTTCACTTTTTTCTTTTTCACACCTCCTATGCTATAAGGGGTGGAGCTCCATGCACTCATCACTACTGGGCGACCCTTCTCACCACACTGTGGCACTTTGTGTGGGGGCAGGGGTCCAAGATGGATCCCTGCCGTTCACTCTCCACTGAGAGACCGGGAGCCTTCTTCTCCGTCCCCATGCCCTCTGGGCATCACAGTCTGAGGCAACAGGGGTCTGCCTTCCACGGCATTGGAATCGCGAGCTGATGGGTGTAGTCTGCAGCTATGGGTGCTTCCCAGGTGCTTCTCGCCTACCCTTAAATAAAAGTGTCTGTGCTTACCACAGTCTCACCGCCAGTCGCCGCTGCCGCGGCCGCCAGCACAGCTTGACCTCTCCGCCCCGGTTTCACCATTCCTACCCATCCGGACGAGTACCACTTATTTCTAACTTCATTCACTGGACTCCCATGTAGCTTTATTTTCTGGAACTTCTGGTTATTTCTGGTTTTGCGTTAGTTGTATTCCTTCTTAGTTGTGGAGGGAGATGGAACATGTCAGTCTAGGCCTCCATCCTGTCCGGAATTCCAATTTTCACTTTTTTCACTTCTCCATGTAAAACAGTAATCTGTAAAGGAAAATAATATCATAATGTATTTGAATTTATATTGTAATTTTAAAATAATATTAATTTTCTCATATACACTACAAATATAAAAGTGTTCCTAATTTAGAGCATTTATTACCTAAAAAAAATATTTTTAAGTTGATTGTCAATATTGGGATAGAAAATGACCCATTAAATACATATCTATTCTCCTTTGTTGATCTGAAAATACTTGCACAATTCAGGTAAATTAATCAGAACATCTTCTAACCTTCTCAACCACTCTCAATCAATATATGGTTCCAAGCGTTGACCTTGGCAGTCTGGTGAAGAAAGGACTTCTCTTGATCCTCTCACTCAAGGTTCCATATGTCTACCGGATCATCCAGCTGACAATATGTCATCAATGGAGGTTATTAATCGAACTAAAAAAAAGAATGCTGTATGATCATATTTTTTGAAGTATGATCATATTTTTTAAATGGATAACATCGGAGGGCTCAGTGAATAAAATAGTACAAGAGTTTCTCAGATCTGATCCCCCCGCAAAACCATCATAACTGGTAAAAATTATTTTAAAACAACTACTCAGGGTGTTTGGAAATTATCCTACGGAAATACAGTAAATACAGATTTATTCCAAAAATCTACTGAATCTCATTAAGAACAGCTAAAGTCTGTGCCATAACCTGCTTCCTTCCCTCCCCCTCAGCACAGCATGACGATAACTACATTCTGCATGGTATGGTCAAAGATACAGGATTTCCTCTCTCAGCTTTCAGTCAAGGCGATCCATACTAGCTCTAAGCAGCATCCTCAAAACTGAGTGGGCAGCTAATCTTCCATCCCTCAAAAGGCAGAACCAAATAAAATTACCATTCCCCTGCGAGATGGTATCAAGGAGGCTCAGCAGGTAGTTGACCTTTGATCCTTTGGTTGGCGGAACCAGGCAATATTCGGATCCCTCTGCTGGGGCAAGTATCAGCAGGATGGATTGGAGAGTTAATCATCAATTCTATGTCCAGCAGAGGCAGGCAAAGTTCAATTCCCCTACCAGGGTACTCCCATCTTAGTCCAGTGACAAAATGCACCTAAATCTCCACCTAGCAGCAACAAGGATTACTAAGGTAGAATGAAACAGGATTAGGTACTGTCAGTCTTCAATATTTGTTTTTATTGTCAGTGGGAGCCAGTGAGGAGCTTACCTCTATACCCACTGGCATCATGGAGACCAAAAGTGGTAATGCAATTAGGGGTTAGTAAGGCCCCCAATTCCCAGCACCCTTGGTATCAGCAAGGCTCACTGGAAAGCTTAACCTTTATAACCACTGGAAAGACCAAGACTGAACAAGGCAGGCTAATCAGCACTCTGCCTCCCTTATCCCCAGAGCTTCTTTCAGTGAGGCCCACTAGGGACCTAAACTTCTATACCAACCTAGCATCAATGAGGCTGAATAAAGCAATACGAGGCAGAGTAGTTGGCATCCTGCTTCTTTCCTCCTCTTGTGTCAGTGGGGCCCAGTACGGAACTAAAGTTTTGCCTCTACCCTGTAGCAACTAAGTAGTATGAGTTAGTCATCCACTTTCCCTGGTTCTGGTAATCTGGGAGACTATGAGAACTGAGTTTACATTCCTATTTAGAGGCAATTAAGTGGTATGACACAATGCCCCTCTTACATGGAGAGGGAGTCAGCAGGATGGAGGGTGGAGCTAAATTTCCATACCACTCATCTGCATGGAGGTAGTATAAGTCAGTGCTCCACTTGTGCTGGAGTGGTATGATCAGAGTCCAGTGGGAAGTTGAACATGCAAACACAACCAACCCTTGCTCTACACCTCAACAAAAGGACTGCCTGATGAAAAAAAGAGATTTAAATAGGACTCATACTCTCCCAACATAATATATAAAATATCCAGGATACAATTAAAAATTACTCTTCATATCAAGAACTAGGAAAATCATAACCCACAAGAGAAAAGACAATCTACAGATGCCAACATTGAGAGGTATCAGGTGTTAGAATTATCTGAAAAGCATTTTAAAGCAGATATCAAAAAAATATTCTCTAACAGCAATCATAAATCCTCTAGAAACAAATAAAAATAGAAAACCTCACCAAAGAAATGTTATAAAAAACAACCAAATGGAAATTATAGAACTGAAAAGTAAAATAACTGAAGCAGCTCATAGGTAGGGTTTGATACTACATAGGACATGACAGAGGACAGAATCTGTAAACTTCAGGATAGATTAATAGACTTTACAGAGCAGCAGAGAGAAAATTGGCACAAAAATTGAAAATAATCTCAAGGATTCTGGAGGAAAGTAATAAAAAGGAGAGGTAACATTTGTAACATGAGAGGATGATATACATTAGAGAGGAAAACAGAGAATGGATTAAAAAAGTATTCTGAAAAATAGAAGTTGAAAAATCCAAATTTGGCAAAAGATATAAACCATTTAAAAACGGAAGAAACCCCAAGTTGAATTAATATACACAATATTTGATTTCTGTAAACTAAAGATAAAGAAAAATCTTAAAAGCAGATCTGAAAATACAATGAAGCAACAGGATCTAATTATTATTTATAGTGCACTGCTCTTAATAGCAGAAAATGCAACTTCCAGATGCTCATAGAATATTCACCAAGAGTCCCAGCTGGTGTGGCTCAGTGGACTGACCGCCGGCCTGTGAACCGAAAGGTTGCTGGTGGGCTGTGGGCCAGGACCCAGTTGTAAGGAGGGAGAGAGGCAACCGATGCATATTTCTCTCCCTGTCTTTCTCCCTCCCTCCCCCGCTCTAAAAAATAAATAAAATCTTAATAAAAATTAAAAAGAATATTCACCAAGAAAAACCATACTATAATGAAATCAAACTGGAAATCAACATAGAAAGAAAAGAAGAAAAATCTCCAAACACTTGGAAATTAACAAACACAATCCTAAATAATCTATGGGTCAAAGAGGAATTCATAAAAGAAATTTTACAAGTACAGCTGACCCATGAACAGCATGGGGGTTAGGGGCACCAACACACCATGCAGTTGAAAATCCATATACAACTTTTGTTTTTTCAATTACAGTTGATAGTAAATGTTATTTTATATTAGTTTCAGGTGGAAAATCCATGTGTAACTTTTGACTTCCTGAAAGCTTAACTACTAAGAGCCTATTGCTGACTAGAAGCCTAACTGATAACAAAAATGGTTGGTTAACACATATTTTGTATATGATATGTATTATAATCTGCATTCTTACAATAAAGTAAGCTAGAGAAAAAATGTTATTGAGAAAATCATAAGGAAGAAAAATTACATTTATAGTTTTTATTTTTTAAAAAATCTGTGTATAAGTGGACACATGAAGTTCAAACCCAGATTGTTCAAAGGAAAATCAAAATACAATATAACTAAATATGTACACAGCTGATGCAGTCCTAAGGATATTTATAGTAATAAGTACATTAGAAAAGATAAAATGTCTTAAATCAATAATCAAAATTCATACCTTAAATAACTACAAAAAAAAGAGCAAAATGAACCCAACATCGAAGGAAAGAAATAATAATGAGTAGTATTAGTAAAATTGAAAATGAAAACAATAGAAACTAGTCAAGAAAACAAAAATTACTTCTTTAGGAAAAGATCAATAAAATTGATAAAAGAAAGGTACAAACCACCACTATCCAAAATGAAATGGAAATACAAGGTCTGTCTGGAAAAAGTTCAGCCATTGTTGATATCAAGAGAATGGTTTGCGCAACATCTATGTAACCTGGCAGCCAAGGAGAGTGGCATTTGTGAACAATGATTACTTCACTGTACTAGTCGGGGCAGATAGACACCGTTGAGTGAGCATGTGTACTGTGTGGCTGTCGCATTCAAAATGACTGAGCAAGAAGAGGAACGAATCTGCATCAAATTTTGCATTAAGCTTAAAATATTCCTCTGCGGAAAGTATTCAGATGATTCGGAAGGCCGCAGCTATGGGTCAACGGTGATAGGCAGCTTCATCAATTAAGGCAGAAAAAGAATTTAAAACAAATATGTCCAGTTGATTTTTGAGAACTATGCAAAAGCAATTCAATTGAAGAAAATAGCATTTAAACAGATAATAAAAAAATTGAATATCCCCAGACTAAAGATAAAAAAGTGAACCTCAATCTAAAACTCACACCTTATACAAAAATTAACTCAAAAAGGATCATGATCTTAAATGTGAAATGTAAAACTGTAAAACTTTTAGAATAAAATAGAAAATCTTTGGCATCTAGGGTTAGACAAAGAGCTCTTATATTTAACACTAAAAGAATAAATGATTAAAGGCAAAACTGGTAAATTAGACCTCATCAAGAGTTTTTGTTTGGCAAAATACCATGGTGAAAATATAAAAAGACAAGTTACAGAGTTAGAGAAAATATTATAAGCCACGTATTTGATAAAAATCTGGTATCAAGAATATAGGAAACTCTTAAAACCTAGTAAAAAAAAACAAATTCAAATTAAAAAGGACAAAAGATATGAACAGATACTTCACCAAAGAAGATATGCTGATGACAGATAAACACATGAAAATGTTCAACATCATTACCAGAAGGAAAATGTAAATTAAAACCACAATGAGACATCTTTGTATCTATCAGAAGGGCTAAAATTTAAAAAAGGAAAAAAAAGTGACAACACCAGATCTTGGCAACAATGAGAACTGAATCCCTCACACATTGCTGTTGAGCATATAATATGGCACAGCCATTCTGAAAAAGAAGTTGGCAAGTTCTTTAAAAAATAAACATAAATTTCCCATCCTACCCAGCAACTCCTGGGCATTTATCCCAGAGAAATGAAGCTAAGTTTACAAAAAAATTGTAAACAATGTTCACAGAGGTTTTATTCATAATATCCTCAAACTGGAAACAACCTAGATGTCCATCAACAGATGAATAGTTATACAAACTATGGTACATCCACAATACCATGGAATACTTTTTGAGAAATAAAAAGTAACACATTATTGATGCATGTGACAACTTTATCTCAAGTAATTATGCCTAGTGAAAAAAATTAACATTCTAAAATTGCATACTATGTGATCCCATTTGAATAACATTTCTAAAAATGTCAAGATTATAGAAATGAAGAACAGACTAATTGTGACCCGGGGTCAGGGAAAAGAGGGTAGTGAGTGTGGCTACAAAAAGGTAACAGGAGTAATCCTTGTGATGATGGAACTGTTCTATGTTTTGACTGTATCAGTGTCAATATTCTGAATGTATATTGTACTAGAGTTATTGGGAGAAACTGGGTACAAAGGTATAGGATTTTTTATATTATTTCTTAGAAGTACATGTGACTCTACAGTTATCTCATATTAAAAAGTTAATTTAAAAAACTAAAACAATTAGAGAGGAACATGGCACAGACTATAAAAATATAGGCTCTGGAGTTCAACTGCCTGAATTTCAATCCTGGCTGAACCATTACCAAATGTGTGATCAGGGGCAAACTATAAAATCTCTATGTGATCTGGTTTCCTCATCTACAAAATGGGAACAAAGAAATTGTGTCTATCTTATAGGGTTACTGTGAGGATTTTATAGGGTTACTGTGAGGATTAACCCTGGCTGGTTTGGCTCAGTGGATTGAGCGTCGGCCTGCGAGCTAAGTGTCGCTGGTTCGATCTTCCAGTCAGGGCACATCAGAGAAGGAAAACTCTGACTCCAAAAAACCTCCACTGCCTTGCGGCATACCTCTTCAGGGGAAAGGCTAAGGGAGTAAACCCCGACAGAAAATCCGGAGCCGGAGTCCCTAAGGCGGTTTGACGTTGTAGTCAACACCGGCAACTCCTGCGGCGCACCTGAAGCCAAGCTGTATTGACTCCGTCTTTCCCTTGGACCCTTCAGCTGCGAAGAGAGGGGGGGACTGCTGCATGGGCAACAGCAGACCCTCCATATCACCCTGCCCAGGCTCTGTAGCTTCAGCTTCACTGGAGAGGACACTCCAGCGTCATCGCAAGATGTCGATTCAACACGGGAGGAGACAGATACCGTGTCACTCCCGAGTCGGACTGCACAGCCATTCTTGGCGGTGCAGATAGACTCTTAAGAAGCTACACCATTGTCTCTCGAGACGGACGGCTGCCGACGACGACGACTGTGAGGATTAAATGATATGAAACTTGTAAAACATTGTCAAATTGCTAAACTACATAATTATATAATAAATGTTAGCTATTATTAGTAACAGTAATAATTTTATTACAATGGTATTCAGAAGACAAAAGTGTCCTGTTAGTTGTTCAATTTCCTATGCTACAGAAATCCTTTCTCTAACTGCTCCTTCAACTCTTTAGTCATTTACCTAATTTTCAAACACTATTCTGAAGCTATACATGCAAATTATGCCTGTACATGATAAATAAAATTAAACTCACACAAAGTTTCAAACAAATAGGCTTACTTAACAGTTGAAGTAAAAGGTGTAGAAGCAAAACCAACTGGAACAGTGTCATTAATCCTAGTTGATATAAGTGGTTTTTGATTGGAAGTAAAGCCACTAATGGTTGTGGTGGTGGTGGTGACGGTGATGGTAGTAGTGACAATGGTGGTAGTAGTCATTGATGGTAAAGCTGGAAAATAAAATGTATAATGTTAGTAAGAAAAGAGACATTTATTTAGGCCTTGATGATTCAGGAACAAAACTATAGAATCATTATTTTAAATGTATTTGATCTTAACATTGTTGTAATATGAAGTTATACATGGCAGGCCAGGTATCTGGATTACTTTTCCTACTGAAAACTAAAATTCCTGGATAAATTCATAAAAAATAATATTTACAACCTAACCAGACCTATGACCATTAAAGAAATTTAATAAATCCTCAAAATTCTTCCCATAAAAAAATCTCCAGCCCCAGATTACCTCACTGGTAAGTTGTACTGAGCTTTAAAAGAAAGCATAATTGCAATTATACACAAACTCTGTGTATATCCACCTTTGCATACATACATGAATACACTGTCTAATTAATTCCTAGAAATGAAATTGCTGGATCAAATGGTCAGTATGCTCTAAATAAATATATCTTGCCGAATAGCCCAAGATTTGCCAATTTACATTCCTAACAATAGGAAAGAATACCTGTTTCTCTACATACAAAGCATACATCTCTGCCACTGTAATAGAGAAAAGCTTCTTACAATTTTATCTACAGTACAGACATCTCTCCTCTGTGTCTATCTATTGCATCTCTAATAGAATGCCCTGCCCTCTGTAGATGAAATCCTCAGTATACTTCATGGCCTAACTCAAATTTCTCCTTCCACTCTTTATTGGCCATTTCTGTAATCATATTCTCTCTTGGTTTTCTGAACTTCTGTAGCACTTTTGCTTTTTCCTAAACACTAAGCACTTAAAGAACAATGCTCAGAACATTGTGGCTGGGAGACTGAAAATGCTTCCTTCTTTTTGGGTCTCTGTATTTTTCAAATGTTCTTATAATTAATAAATTCTGCTTCTATAACAAAAATGTTATAAACTGTATTATAACATGTACGCCATTGTTTGTTTTACATTAGACTTGATTTCTCAATTAGCAATATGTTCAGGTTAACAGCTGTACTAGATACATACATACATTGTGGTGCCTGCCAATATGCACTTATTATTCTAAGGGAAATTGGCCTACTCCATTCCTGCTGAAAGATCAGGCTCATACACCCATACTTTATTCCAGTAACTCTGCTTTTTGATCCTGGTTCATAGCTGGTTGTGACAAGGATGGACATCTGAAGTATGGGAAGCCATCCTATACACTACTGGCAGCCTATGAGAAGGTCTGGCACAAAAAGCTGTAGCCAAACAGAGATAAGATAAGTCAGAATCTTATGTTCAAAAACTTAGAACTACAGAAAAAATCTGACTGTACGTAAAAATATGGAAACATTTCCAGAAAAAAAGTATGGAAAGAATCAGATTTTAGCAGAAATTTGGAACTATTTCCAAAAGTGTAGAAAGAATCAGACCTATGGCATAGGCAGTTGAAAAGACTAACAGTGGAAGAACATGAAGCAGAGGTAAGGGGCCATGAGCAAGTCAAAACATAAAATATGCTAAAATAGTAAGGCAGAAAAAGAGGTAAGGAAACCAATGAGAACTTATAAAAAAGACAAAAACTGAATTAGGTTTATGCAATGTTAGATTCAGGAGGTCCCTAAAGCTGCCTTTAAAACAACTCTTATCAGTTCTCATAGTTTCTTGGCAGAATCTTTGGGGTTCTCTATGTATTGTATCATGTTATCTGCAAATAAAAGACAGTGTTCCTTCTTCCATTCTAATATGGGTGCCTTTTATTACTGGCGAGGATGTGGAGAAACGGGAACCCTGGTGTACTGTTGGTGGGAATGCAGACTGGTGCAGTCACTGTGAAAAACAGTATGGAATTACCTCAAAAACTAAAAATGGAACTGCCTTTTGAACCAGCAATTCCAGTGCTAGGATTATACCTGAAAAATCCTAAAACCCTAATTCAAAAGAACTTATGCACTCCTCTGTTCATAGCAGCACTGTTTACAATAGCTAAGTGCTGGAAACAGCCTAAGTGCCCATCTGTAGATGAGTGGATCAAAAAACTGTGGTACATTTACACAATGGAATACTATGTAGCAGAAACAAAGAAGGAACGCCTGCCATTTGCAACAGTATGGATGGAACTAGAGACAATTATGCTTAGTGAAATAAGCCAGGCAAAGAAAGAAAAATACCATATGATATCACCTAACACAGGAAACTAAAGAACAACATAAACATAAGAACTAAATAGAACAAGGAGCAGAATAAAAGTCAATAGCGGGGAGTGGGGAGGGCCAGAAGGGTGATAAATAAGGGAAGGGTTTAATCAAGGAATGTGTATAAATGACTCATGGACATGGACAATGGAGAGGGATATGATTGTGGTAGAAGGGGTGGGCGGGGTGGGGGAGAGCAATGGGGGGAAATGAGATAACTATAATTGAAAAACCAAAAAATAAAAGAGAAAAAAAAAGAAATAACAAAATAAAAAAACTGCCAATTGAATGGGAGAACATATTCACTGATCTGATAAGGGGTAATATTCAATATTTATAAAGATCTTACAAAACTCAATACCAAAAACACAAATGTCCCAATTAAAGAAAATAGGCAAATGATCTGAATAGACACTTCTTCAAAGAGGACACATGGACCTCTAACATACTCAACGTCACTAACCATCAGAGAAATGAAGTTAAAGCCACAATGAGATATCATATTACACTAGTCAAAATGGCTATCATCAACAAATCAACAAACAAGTACTGGCGAGGATGTGGAGAAAAGGGAACCCTTTTGCACTGTTGGTGGGAATGAAGATTGGGGCAGCCACTGTGGAAAGCAGTATGGAGATACCTCAATAAATTAAAAATCGATCTGGCATTTTAAGATACTAATCTTTCAAGTGTTTATTCAAAGCTTATTGGCAAAATTCACAAGACTTGTTTGAAAATATAGTAAATCCTTCTTATTTAAATATCACATATACATACAATTCATCAACATTTCCAAAACTAATTTATCAAACTATGTACTTGAAAATAAATTTTAAAAGTCTATGTCTGATGCTGCATAAAGCAAACACATTTTGATTTAAAAAAAAATACACACGAATTTTCTAACCTTTGTTATATTACAGAGCCATAAAAATTCAGAATAAAGTAAGATGTTATAAGCTGACTTAATATGCATTTAACATAAAAACATAATTACGATTCAGACATCTAAACTTCCTGAAGAGAAGACATAGAATGGCATTGACTGTTCTTTTGCCCATTCTTGTTGCACGATTTAATACTTTTTTAAATATATTTTTTCATTTATTTATATTGCTAATTACAGTTGTCCCAATTTTACCCCCAATTCTCTCCCCTGCCTCACCCACCCTGCTCCCACAATCAATCCCCACCCTGTTGTTCATGTCCATGGGTCCTTTATACTCATTCCTTGACTAGATCCTTCGCCTTCTTACCCCTGTTATCCCCCTCCACCCTCCCCTCTGGTCACCATCAGTTGGTTTTTTATTTCCAGGTCACTGGTTCTATTCTGCTCGTTTGTTTGTTTTGTTCATTAGGTTCCACTTATAGGTGAGATCATTTGGTATTTGTCTTTTACCACCTGGCTTATTTCACTTAGCATAATACTTTCCAGTTCTATCCATGTTGCCCTGAAGGGTAGGAATTCATTCCTTCTTTCTGCTACATAGTACTCCATTGTGTAAATGTCCCACAGTTTTTTAATCCACTCATCTACAGATGGGCACTTAGCCTGTTTCCAGTACTTGGCTTTTGTAAATAGCGCTGCTATCAACATTGGGGTGCTTAGGTTCTTTTGAATTGGTGTTTCAGGGTTCTTAGGGTCTAATCCCAGCAGTGGGATCACTGGATCAAAGGCGGTTCAATTTTTAGTTTTTTGAGGAAATTCCATACTGTTTTCCACAGTGGCTGCACTAGTCTGTGTTCCCACCAACAATGCAGTAGGGTTCCCTTTTCTCTGTATCCTCACAAGCACTTATTGTTTGTTGATTTACTAGACCACCAACATACACCATACACCATAATAAACTCATGATGAATAAAGGGCTTAAATATAAGTCACGACACCACAGAACAGAAAACATAGACAGTAAAATTTCAGATATGCCATGAAGCGATATTTTTGCTAATATATCTCCTAGGTCTAGAGATATAAAGGAAAGAATAAACAAATGGGACTACATCAAATTAAAAAGCTCTGTACAGCTAATGAAAACATCGGAAAAATGAAAATTGAACCTACTGTATGGGAAAACATATTTTCCAATGATATCTCAGACAAGGATTTGATCTCCAAAATATATAAAGGACTTGTACAACTCAACACCAGGAAGACAAACAATCCAGTTAAACAATGGGCAAAGGACTTGAACAGACACTTCTCCAAGAAGGATATACAGAGGGCCCATAGGCATATGAAAGGATGCTCAACATCATTAGTCATCTGAGATGCAAATTAAAAGCACAATGAAATACCACCTCACATCTGTCAGAATGAATCTGCCTTTTGATCCAGCGATCCCACTTCTTAGAATATATCCAAAGGAACCCAATACACTAATTCAAAAGAATACATGTTCATTGCAGTGTTATTTACAACAGACAAGATTTTGAAGAAGTCCTAGTGTCCATCAGTAGATGCTTGAATAAAACTATTTACACCATGGAATACTACTCGGACTTAAAAAAATAAGAAAATTTAAGTCTTTGTGACAGCATGAATGGACCTGGAGAACATTATGCTAAGTGAAATAAGCTAGTCAGAGAAAGACAAATACCATAGGATTTCACTCATATGTGGAATCTCATGAACAAACTGAACTAACAAACAAAATACAGACAGATTCATAGATAGAGAACAAGATGACAGCTACTGTAGGGAGGAGGTTTGGAGGTGGAGGGGGTCAAGCAAAAAGGTAAAAGGACTCATGGACATGGGGAACAGTGTGGTGATTGTAGGGGGGAAGGAGGTATAAGGAAATTAAATGGTAATGGAAAAAATACAGTAAAAAAGAAGTATTTGTTAAAAAAAAAAAAAAAGCAGGAGAGACTACCAATTGGATCCTGCATGGCATTCCTTATAGCCATATGTCATTGCATTCTTCATCTGAGAAAAACAATCTTATATAAAAGAAGGTCACCCTAAATGTTCCTTGGGTAAGTTCCAGCAAAGCAGAACTAAAGATCATAAGTGATAATTTGTTGCTCTTGTTGTGTTTATGCAAATGAACAGGATAAATTAAAAAATGGACTTAATGCAGTCCCTTTAATGACAAGGAGAGTAATCTTAGGGAGAAAAATCATTATTCAAGGAAAATCACAATGATCAGTGGTAGACTATAAAGTAGTGCAGTTAACCGTCTTTAAAGTCTATTATCATTTAAAATATGTTTTCACTTGAAAGTTAAACTATTTCTGTGGTATCATCAAAGATATTTAAGTTACAGGCAAGAAGAATGTCAAATGCCTTGCAACTGGATGTCTTTCCAATAAGACAGTCTTACAGATTTAGAGACTTGTTTGTGGGTTATGCTACATAAATTAACATGTGTTTTCTGTTTTCAAAGGGCATAAGCCTATGATCTCATTATCTGAGGGATAACCTGTATATATAGGCCTCACATAATCCTGTCTGCAGCGCTGCCTCCTGAGACTCAATGGTTTGGCTGAACTAAGTGGCTGGGTTGGTGAAGAATGGGGTGGTCTGTGGGCTTCACTTTAAAACTGGTTTCTCTTTTCTGTCCTAATGGCTTGGACCAAAAGGGCCCAGAGGTCTAAGAGGGGGAAACCTAAAATACTTCCCTTAGCCCAAACTAAGTATAATGGGCAAAAGGGTTTTGGACAGGTGATATGTGCCTGGCACACCTTCCTCCAAAGAAGCCCCCTTTTTTTTTTCCCTAATGTGGATCATTGAAAAATTAATCCCTGCCTTTTGTCATCTAGTGGTTATGGATTCAATGATGTCTTTTAACCCTTTTTGCCAAATCTATTGTCCCCAGAATACAATAAGGATGCCAGCCTGTTAAACCAAGCACGTCATTGTCCGGGGACAGCGAACTGACCTGGAGTCTGCACGATCCTTCCCCATGTGGGAAGGCCACCCTCCCCTCCACACCCCCACTCTTATTAGGGATGTCTGGACCCAAGGGTAGGTAGGACGATGACCATGTCCAGCTTGAAGCAGCTAGAGGAGCTTGAGACCTTCGTCCATTGTCCTTTATAAGATTATAAAGGGACTTAATATCTGAGGAGGGATTGTTATTTTTTATTGTTAAAATAATTAATAATTTATGTATTAAAAAAAGAAGAAGAAGAATATATGAAAGGGTGAAGCGGGAGAGCTTGTATGTACGAACCATGGGCACGGACTTGGGGGGGAATTGCTGGTGGCAGTGCTGGGTGGAGGGGAGTAAAGGGGAAAAAAAGTGGAACTATTGTAACAATATAATCAGTAAAATATATATTAAAAAATAAAAGAAATCCTTCCCTAGAAATGCTGAAAATTACTAACACTTTAAAGAGCTCTTACCTTTATTAATTCAACCAAACACTGGGTAACTACCAAATTCCAACAGAACAGTTAAGGAAAAAAAATGAGTCTTATACCTGAAACTATCATAATATTGTATACCAACTATATTTAAATAAAAATGTTTAATAAAGGAAAAAATGAGTCCTTGTAAATGAGCTTATCTTCACCCAAAGAAAATTTTTCAAAAATAATCCAGATTTATTGGGGTGATCACTTTGTAAATTATATAAATGTCAAGTCACTATGTTGTACACCTGAAACTAATATAATATTGTATGTCAACTGGAATTAAAAATAAAAACATTTAAAATAAAAAGGTAAAATGTAAAAATTGTGAAATTTTCTATAGGAAAATAAATAGTTTGCACTTTCTCACAAGGGCAGATATCCAAAGAGAAATAGCAAATTCTAAGACTGTGTATGTGTGGTTTTTCCCCATTTTTGTAAAAGAACTACATTTAATGTATGTTTGTATGTGTTTGAAAAAAGCCTGAAAAGATAAAAACCAAATTGTTCTCTCTATAAAAAGTGATATATGTCTATGTCTATTACATGTGTATATGGTTTTTATAATAAAAAAGAGTAATTAACATCTCTACCACAAAAGAAAGAGCTATACAGGCAAACAAAACACCTTCCAGAGATATTATGTGATTCCTTCAGGAAATTAAAACCTGTCAGCCTTATCATAAAGGAATCTTGAGTCATAAAAAATTGTATGATTATTTAAACCTTTTTATATAGCATTTACCTTTGTTTCTTTTTTATACTATTTAAAAAAGGTCTAAATTAACTCTGGCATGAGATAATATTTAAATAATAATAATACTTTAATTAATAACAAAAGAAACAATGGATTTGTGAATGAAGGTTCTGTCACAGTCTGATTTTGCAAGTTACAACTTTGGTCTAAACTAGTATAGTCAACTCTACATATCTGTGTAGTAAAAGAAAAACACAATTATATAAATAACAGAAAATAATTGCACACCAAACTTGGATTTACATCTAAATTAATCTCATTCTGATGGCCTTAAAATCATTATATGAAATAGTGAAAACATCCTTTCAAAGATTCTACTATGTAATTTTGTATCCTGTCCCTGATCAACAACTGTGTATCTTCCTCCATGCTGAGAAAGGACATCATTACCTTCACAGACTCATACAGAAGATGAGAGTGATAACAAACTTCTCTTAAAATTTGCTGATTTTACCTAGAGTGGAGAATCATCCCAAAGGTTATAAATTTGTAGGCAGACACCTGAAAGCTGCTCTAGAAGGCTGATTTGTTAGGTGAAGTATCTGAGCAAGTAAATTTATTTGGGCAGAAGAAAAGATTAGTAGTCGGAAGAAACAACTCAGGGTGTTTGGTGTGGAGTTGAGATATATCTGATGGGGACATGCATAAATACATGAAGTAAGGTTCAATAAAATGGCAATAAGGGATGAACTAGTGGTAAAGGTATGGGTTTGCGAGAAGAAATTTGAGACTTAGGTAGGTAGGGGGTGGGTAATGGCAGTCACCAAGAAGCCTGGCAATTCATATTCCAATGACTCAACATGACTGAAATAATCAGTTCTTTGTTCGGCATTTAATGGGGGAAATTATGTTATATTTTTTGCAAACATGGTAACTTGTAAAGTTCTCAAGACACACCCTTCACAACTCTCATAGGTTGGTCAGTTGGTATAGTACACAGTACAAGCTCAGTTAAGTGTTGGTTGTGCAAAAGAATATATAAATAGATGGTTGTACATCTTTGTTTAGGAATAATTACCTTAAGATTAAAAGGGACTGTCTTTTACTTTATGCCAGGTTTGCATAAAGATTCATTTTAGCCCTAATCAAACTGTAGAATAAAAACAAGCAAGACTTCCTTAAAATGGAGTCTAGTTTAAGTGGTAGATTTAAGTAGCAACTACTTCCTAATCACCCAGCTCACCATAGCTATAACACAATGGGTAACCAAGTTTTCTTCAACCTACAACCTACCTAGCTCCTAACTGGCAGAAACAAATTTAGAATGGGTAGATAGGTCTAAAGAAACTCTTGTAATCAGCTCTAAAAGAACGTCCACTTTAATGCAGATCAAAAATTAACTTTTAGAGGACCCAGTATGGCGGAGGAGTAAATGGAAGCTACAAGAACCTCCTCCCAGGACGAGTCTGGATTTACAACTTAATTTTGGAGAAATCATCTGGGATAACGAACAGAACACTAGCTGGACAGAAGTCTTATAACCACGGAGACAGAAAAGGCTACTACATCACAACATGACTGGTAGGGAGTGCAAAGACGCGGAAGAGCTGGCTGGGCTCCCACGGGTGGCAGCTGAAGGGACTGAGAAACAGCTCAACAGCCATGGGTTCCCCCTGAGAAAGGCAGGGTCTAAACCCCCAGCTGGCCTTCCCAGACTACAGCAACAAAGTGGAAAGTAAAATAGTATCCAGCTGAAAAAAGCGAAAAGCCACAGGGTTTCTTGCGAGCCAGAGAGAAACAGGAAGAGAAAAAGAGCTCTTAAGTGGATCATATACGAAAATATTTTGGCCCCCACTTACCCTGGGCTCAAGCAGAGGGAAGGCAGAGAGGACTGGAGACACTTGGGGAGAGTATGGTGCAGTGGCTTTGAGGGGAGAAGTAGGAGAGCAGTCAACCAGGTCCCAGTGCTGACTCATCCCCAGTACTGCAGGCAGACCATTCCCCTCGAAGTGGAGTCAGCCTGAGGGGAAGCAAAAGCCCTGCCTACAGGAATTAAGCTGCCCCATCCTTGGTCCTTAAGCCTGATGACTAATCACAGAATGAATAGATTAACAACTAAAGAAGACAGACAAAGGCAGTGGATACCTGGAAGTCTCCAACAGGCTGCCTAAGGCCAGACTGGTATATGATCTGACGCCACCAGAGGCAGATCCAGGAAGTGCAGATCATTCTAAGAAGCACCAACAAACAATAGTAGTCACAAAACTGGGGAGACGAAGAAACAACCCCCCATCAAAAGGAAAGGTAGAATCCCCAGAAAGAGTGCTAAATGAAATAGAGGGGAGCCAAATCTCAGATATGGAACTGAAAGAATGGATTATGTAGGAGCTCAGTGAGCTCAGTAGAAACTACAAAGAACTCCAGGGAAACTACAAGGAACTCCAGAAAAACCACGAGGAACTTACTGAGAATTATACCAGCATGTAAAAGGACATAGAAGCTATCAATAAGAGCCAGGAGGAAATGAAGAATACGAACTCTGAATTGAAGAACACAGTAGAAGAAATTAAAAGCAGGCTAGAGCAAGCAGAAGATCGGATCAGCGAGCTGAAAGGCAATGTAGACAAAAACTCCCAGATAGTTCAACAAAATGAAAAAAGACTGAACAACATTTAAGATGTTCTAAGACAGCTGCAGCACAACATGAAACGTAATAATATCCATATCATAGGAATTCCAGAAGGAGAAGAAGAGCAAGGGATAAAAAACCTCTTTAAAAAACTAATGACAGAAAACTTCCCTAACAGGAGGAGAGAGTCACGCAAGCCCAGGAAGCACGGAGGGTCCCAATGAAGATGAACCCCAACAGGCCCTCTTCAAGACACATCATAATAAAAATAGCAACATACAAAGACAAAGAGAGAATCCTAAAAGCAGCAAAAGGAAAACAACTAATAACATACAAGGGAGCTCCAATAAGGCTATCATCAGATTTCTCAGCAGAAACACTACAAGCAAGAAGGGAATGGCAAAAAATATTCCAAGTAATGAAAAACAAAGGCCTACAACCAAGAATACTATACCCAGCAAGGCTCTCATTCAAAATGGAAGGTGAAATAAGGAGTTTCCAAGACAAAAGAAGGCTAAAAGAATACATCTCCACCAAACCAGCACTGCAAGAGATGCTAAAGGGTCTGCTTTAAGAAGATGAACAAACAGAGAGAGACAGAGAGGAAAACGAGTACAAAGGGGGAAAATGACAACGAATAAGTACTTATCAGAAATAACCTTAAATGTAAATGGATTAAATGTTCCAATCAAAAGACACAGGGTAGCTGAATAGATTAGAAAGAATGACCCACATATATGGTGTCTACAAAAGACCCACCTTAGAACAAAAGATCTACAGACTGAAAGTGAAGGGATGGAAAAAGTATTTCAAGCAAATGGACATGAAAAAAAAGCTGGGGTAGCAATACTTATATCAGACAAAACATTTCACAGCAAAGGCCATGAGAAGAGACAAAGAAGGACATTTCATAATACTTAAGGGAAAAGTACATCAAGAAGATATAACCCTTATAAATATACATGCACCCAACTTAGGAACACCCAAATATGTAAGAAAAATTTTGAAAGACTCCAAGAAAAATATAGACAGTAACACACTCATAGTAGGGGAGTTTCACACCCCATTGTCAACAATGGACAGATCTTCGAAGCAAAGAAACACCAAAGATATTGAGGCACTGAACAACTCTCTAGATCAAAAGGACTTAAGTCGATATACATAGAATTTTTGACCCCCAAAAAGAAAAATATACATTCTTCTCAAGTGAACATGGAACATTTTCAAAGATAGACCACACAGTAGGACACAAAAGAAGCCTCAACAAATTCAAGAAAATCAAAATTATATCAAGCATCTTCTCAGATCATAATGGCTTAATATTGGAAATCAACCTCAAGAAAAAACTCAAAAACATTCAAACTCATGGAGAATGAATAACATGCTATTAAATAATGAATGGGTTAACAATGACATCAAGGAAGAAATCAAAAAGTTTCTGGAAACTAATGATAATGAACACACAATGACCCAAAACCTATGGGATACAGCGAAAGCAGTCCTGAAAGGAAAGTTCATAGCACTACAGGCCTACCTAAAAAAGTTAGAAGAATCTCTAATAAAAAATTTAACCCTACAGCTACAAGAACTAGAGGAAGAACAACAAGCAAAGCCCAGATCAAGAGAAGAAAGAAAATCTTCAAGATCAGAGCACAATTAAATGACACAGAGACTAAATTAACAATTCAAAAGATCAAGATAAGTAGGAGCAGGTTCTTTGAAAAGATAAACAAAATTGACAAGCCTTTAACCAGGCTCATCAAGAAAAAAAGAGAGAGGACCCAAATAAATAAAATCAGAAATTAAAGAGGAGAAATCACAACTGATACCACAGAAACACAAAGAATTGTAAGAAATTATTATGAACAACTGTATGGCAAGAAATTTGACAACCTAGAGGAAATGAAAAATTCTTGGAAACATATAGTCTTCCAAAACTGAATCAAGAAGAAGCAGAAGGCTTGAATAGACAAATAAAAACTAGCGAAATTGAAACAGTAGTCAAAAAACTCCCGGCACACAAAAGTCCTGCACTGGATGGCTTCACAGGTGAATTCTACAAAACACTTTGGAAACAACTAACTCCTATCCTCTTCAGACTATTCCAGAAAATACAAGAAGAGGGTATACTCCCAAACTCGTTCTATGAAGCCAGTATTACCCTAATTCCAAAACCAGGTCAAGACACAACAAAGAAAGAAAACTATAGGCCAATATCGCTGATGAACATAGATGCTAAAATCCTCAACAAAATATTGGCAAACCGGATCCAGCAACACATTAGAAAGATCATACACCATGATCAAGTGGGATTCATCCCAGGGATGCAAGGATGGTTTAATATTTGCAAATCAATAAATGTAACACACCACATAAACAAAATGAAAAACAAAAACCACATGATCATATCAATAGGTGCAGAAAAAGCATCTGATAAAGTACAACACCCACTTTTGATGAAAACTCTCAGCAAAATGGGGGTAGAGGGAGCATACCTCAACATAATAAAAGACATATATGAGAAACCTGAAGCCAATATCATACTCAATGGACAAAAACTGAGAGCATTCCCTCTGAGGTCAGGAACAAGACAAGGATGTCCGCTCTCTCCACTCCTATTCAACATAGTCTTGGAAGTTCTAGCCACAGCAATCAGACAAGAAAGAGAAATAAAAGGCATCCAAATTGGAAAAGAGGAAGTAAAACTGTCATTATATGCTGATGACATGATAGTGTACATAGAAAACCCTATAGACTCCACAAAAAAAACTACTCAAACTAATAAGTGAATTTGGCAAAATAGCAGGGTACAAAGTCAATATTCAGAAATCGAAAGCATTTCTGTATACCAACAATAAAGTCTCAGAGATAGAAAATGAAAGAAAAATCCCATTTATCATAGCAACAAGAAAAATAAAGTACCTACGAATAAACTTAACCAAGGAGGTAAAAGACCTGTACTCAGAAAACTACATAACATTGAAGAAAGAAATTAAGGAAGATACAAATAAATGGAAGCATATACCATGCTCATGGATGGGAGAAGCAACATCATTAAAATGTGCATACTATTCAAAGAAATTTATAGATTCAATGCAATCCCTATTAAAATAGAGGAGCTTGAGACCTTCACCCATTGTCCTTTACAAGATTACTAAGGGTCCTAATATTTGAGAGGAGGGGAATAATTTTTACGAACCATGGGTATGGATTTGGGGGGGATTGCTGGGGGAGGGGGTTGCTGGGTGGAGGGGAGCAAGGGGGAGAAAATTGGAACTGTTGTAACAATATAATCAATAAAAAACATTAAAAAAATGAAATACCAATGACATTTTTCACAGAACTAGAACAAATACTTTGACAATTTATATGGAACCATAAAAGAGCCCGAATAGCCACAGCAATTTTGAGGAAGAACACAGTAGGAGGAATCACAATACCTGATATCAAACTATACTACAAGGCCACACTAATCAAAACAGTCTGGTACTGGCATAAGAACAGACATATAGATCAATAAAACAGAACAGAGAGCCCAGAAATAAACCCAGGTCTATATGGTCAACTAATATTTGACAAAGAGGGAAGGAATATCAAATGGAATGAAAAGAGCCTCTTCAACAAATGGTGTTCGGAGAACTGGACAGGGACATGCAAAAAAATGAAACTAGACCACCAACTTACACCATACACCAGAATAAATTCAAGATATGTCAAAGACTTAAATGTAAGCTATGACACCATAAAAGTCCTAGAGGAAAACATAGGCAGGAAAATTTCAGATATCCCACGTAGCAACATTTTCACTGATATATCTCCTAAGGCAAGGGAAATAAAGGAAAGAATAAACAAATGGGACTACATCAAACTAAAAAGTTTCTGCTCAGCTAAAGAAAACATCAGCAAGATGAAAAGGAAACCAACCATATGGGAAAATATATTTGCCAATGATATCTCAGACAAGGGATTGATCTCCAAAATATATAAAGAACTCATACAACTCAACACCAAGAGGACAGACAACCCAATTAGAAAATGGTCAAAGGACCTGAACAAACACTTCTCCAAAGAGGATATACAGAGGGTCCATAGACATATGAAAGAATGGTCAACATCACTAGCCATCAGAGAGATGCAAATAAAAACCACAATGAGATACCACCTCACAGCAGTCAGAATGGCCATCATCAACAAAGCACAAACAACTTGTGCTGGACAGGATGTGGAGAAATGGGAACCCTGGTACATTGTTGATGGGAATGCAGACTGGTGCAGCCACTATGGAAAACAGTTTGGAATTTCCTCAAAAAACTAAAAATGGAACTGCCTTTTGAACCAGCAATTCCATGGCTAGGATTATATCCAAAAAATCCTGAAGCACGAATTCAAAAGAACCTATGGACCCCAACATTCATAGCACCACTATTTACAATAGCCAAGTGTTGGAAACAACCTAAGTGCCCATCTGTAGATGAGTGGGTCAAAAAACTGTGGTACATTTACACAATGGAGTACTATGTAGCAGAAAGAAAGAAGGAACTTTTGCCATTTGCAACAACATGAATGGAACTAGAGAGAATTATGCTTAGCGAAATAAGCCAGGCAACGAAAGAAAAATACCTTATGCTGTCACCTATTACAGGAAACTAATGAACAACAAAAACGAATGAGCAAAATTGAAACAGAGGTATGTAAACAAGGAGTAGAATAACAGTAACAAGGGGGGAGGTGGGAGGGAGAGAAGGAGGAAAGAGGGGAAGGGTCTAATGAAAGAACATCTATAGATGACCCACGGACATGGGCAACTGAGTGGGGACTGAATGTGCGGGAAGAAAGGGGCAGGGTGCAGGGAAGCAAGAGTGGGAATAAAGTGGGACAACTATAATGGAAAAACAAACAGAAAATTTTTTAGTGGGGAAAAATGAAAATATGAAGAATGGAAATGCCAGTTCAGTGAATATTAGGACTAGGATTTTCCTTCACATTATATATTTTTCTCCCTATTTGATCCCTCCAGAGTTTGGCATTCTGAAGAATAAGTAATGACATAAGTTTTTTTTTGCATAAAACTAATAAAACCAGTCATTAATATAGGTTTTTTTTTACCAAGTCTTTGACTGGAATGTGATGCCTAAAGGAGACATGCTTGGGATCTGGTTGTTACCAAAAAGCCCTGAGGAACTGGGAATGACTTTCGAAGGTAATAAAAACCCGCGAGATAAAAGGCCTGGTACCGTGGTTTGTTGTGCGGTCCATAGCAATCTTTCCAAGGAAGGAATGAAGGTTGTTTTCCTGAAAGATGGCTAGAAGGGACCTTAAGGCACAATGGAAAACCAGAAGGACTTGGAAAAGACAGATGTATACAGGCAAGGCTGAATTCCAGGTATGTGGCTCAGCTTCTGTGCCCTGAAGGGCAGACTGAAGGTCACCCTAAATGTACTTTCCTCAAGTTCCAGCAAAGCAGAACTAAACATCATAAGTGATCATTTGCTGCTCTTGTTGTGTTTATGCAAATGAACAGGATAAATTAAAAATGGACTTAATGCAGTCCCTTTAATGACAAAGAAGGTAATCTTAGGGAGAAAAATCGCGATTCAAGGAAAATCACAATGCTCAGTGGTGGACTGTAAAGTAGTGCAGCTAATCGTCTTTAAAGTTTCTTTTCATTTAAAATATGTTTTCACTTGAAAGTTAAACTATGTGGTATCATCAAAGATATTTAATTTACAGGCAAGAAGAATGTCAAGTGCCTTGCAACTGGATGTCTTTCCAATAAGACAGCCTTACAGATTTAGAGATTTGTTTGTGGGTTATGTTACATAAATTAACATGTGTTTTCTGTTTTCAAAGGGCATAAGCCTATGATCTCATTACCTGAGTGATTGTCTGTACGTATATGCCTCACTCAATCCTGTCTGCAGCACTGCCTCCTGAGTCTCAATGGTTTGGCTGAACTAAGTGGCTGGGTTGGTGAAGAATGGGGTGGTCTGTGGGTTTACCTTTAAAACTGGTTCCTCTTTTCTATCCTGATGGCCTGGACCGAAAGGGCCCAGAGGTCTGAGAGGGGGGGAAAACCTAAAATACTTCCCTCAGCCCAAACTAAGTATAATGGGCAAAGGGGTTTTGAACAGGTGTGATGTGCCTGGCACACCTTCCTCCAAAGAAGCCCCCCCCTTTTTTTCCCCTAATGTGGGACATTGAAAAATTAATCCCTGCTTTTTGTCATCTAGTAGTTATGGAGTGAATGATGTCTTTTAACCCTTTTTGCCAAATTTGTTGTCCCCAGAATACAACAAGGATGCCAGCCTGTTAAACCAAGCATGCCATTTTCCGGGGACAGCCAACTGACCTGGAGTCGGCACGATTCTTCCCCATGTGGGAAGGCCATCCTCCCCTCCACATCCCCACTCTTATTAGGGATGTCTGGACCCAAGGGTAGGTAGGACGATGACCATGTCCAGCTTGAAGCAGCTAGAGGAGCTTGAGACCTTCGTCCATTGTCCTTTATAAGATTATAAATGGTCTTAATATCTGAGAGCGAGGGATTGTTATTTTTATTATTAAAAAAATTATTTAATCACTTATTAAAAAAAGAAGAAGAAAAAGAATATATGAAAGGGTGAAGCGGGAGAGCTTGTATGTACGAGCCATGGGTATGGACTTGGAGGGGATTGCTGTGGGGGGGTGCTGGATGGAGGGTAGTAAAGGGGAAAAAGTTGGAACTATTGTAACAATATAATCGATAAAATAAACTTAAAAAAATTAAAATAAAAAAAAACTGGGAGAAAGACTTGGACAAACATTTTTCCAAGGAGGACACACAGAGGTTCCATAGGCATATGAAAGAATACTCAACATAACTAGCTATAAGAGAGATGCAAACAAAAAACACAATGAGATACCACCTTACATCAGTCAGAATGGCCATCACCAACAAATCAACAAACAACATGTGCTGGCGAGGATGTGGAGAAAAGGGAACCCTAGTGCACTGCTGGTGGAAGATCAGACTGGCGCAGCCACTATGGAAAACAATATGGAATATCCTCAAAAAACTAATAGTGGAACTGTCTTTTGAACCAGTGATTCCACTGCTAGGATTATACTCAAAGAACCGTGAAACCCCAATTCAAAAGAACTTATGCACCCTTATGTTCATAGTAGCGCTGTTTACAATAGCCAAGTGCTGAAAACAGCCTAAATGCCCATCTGTAGATGAGTGGATCAAAAAACTGTGGTACATTTACACAATGGAATACTATGCATCAGAAAGAAAAAAGGAACTCCTGCCATTTGCGATAACATGGATGGAACTAGAGAGGATTATGCTTAGCAAAATAAGCCTAATACAGAAAACTAATGAACAACACAAACAAATGAGCAAAACTGAACCAGAGGCATGTCAATAAGGAACAGAGTACCAGGGGGGCTGGCAGGAGAGAAGTGGGGAAGTGTTTAGTCAAGGAACTAGTATATATAATCCATGGACATGTACAACAAGGTGGGGATTGACTGTGGGAGAAGAGGTGGGCTGGGTGGGGGGGAACAATGGGGGAAAAAGTTGGACAACTGTAATAGAAAAACAATAAAAATAAATTTAAAAAATAAATAAATAAATTACCTTAAATTATATATATTTTTTCTGACATTAATGCTGTTTCATCACTTTTTTGGTTTGTATCTGCCTTGTGTATTATTTTCCATTCTCTTGTTTTCAACATTTTTGTGTCCTTTTACGTATGGTTTTTGTAAATAGCAAGATGAAAAAAATTTAATCCAATCTAAGATTCTCTTAATGAGTTAAATTAATTCATTTGCATTTATATTGACTGCTGATACAATAGGAGTTAATTCTTCCATTTTATTGTGTTTTTTAAAATAATGTATTTGTTTATTTATTTATTTTTAGAGAGAGGGGAAAGAAGAGAGGGAGAGATACAACACTGTGTGGCTGCCTCTCACTCGCGCCTCCAACTGGGGACCTGACGTGCAACCTAGTTATGTGCCCTGACTGGGAATCGAACCAGTGACACTTTGTTCGCAGGCCAATGCTTAATCCACTGAGCTACACCAGCCAGGGTTATTGTGTGTTTTTTATTTGCTATATTGTATGTATCTCTTATCTTTTTTCTGAATATTTAGATGAATGGAATTTACTCTATTCCCTTTAGCTTTCCTGCATTGTAAAGCTACATATTCTAATTATATTAATATTTATGAGTTTCTCTTGAACTCTTTTAACATACAAATTCATGTTTTTCTAACAAAACCTGAAATTAGTATTCCCTATCCTTTTTTACAAACAGGACCTAAGCACACTTTAACTTCCCTATGTATACATAACACTGCTTTAGTAAAATGGAAAACAAATATATACTCCATGTATGTGCCTAAGAGTAGGAATATCTGTCTCTATTACTGCTGAGTTCCTCCAGCCAACCTCTATTTATCTTCAGAGTGATCTTTTCTTATCCATACTGCCTAATTATAAACCTTAAAGTTGACAAAACTATAGCTTTTTATGTTGGTCCCACATTACAATTCTATATTGGATACCTTAATGCAAATACACATGTTCAAAGAAAGAAACAATGGATGGTAAAGGGTTTCTGCAGAAAATCCACTATACCCAAAGAAATCATTGGAACATATTCAAAAGGTTCCTGGAAATGAGCAGATAGGTGTTCTCTGCCTAGCAGTCGGACCTAAATGGGGCTGTCTCAAGAATTGGACAGAAGAAAACAATTTAATGAGTGCCACTGCCATTAATCTTGCTTCATCATTTTTCTTTTGGTGATCATACTGAGCTAGACACTTTAAATGCATTGGAGTCTCAGTATCCTCATCTCTAAACGTCTTGCAGTTCAATTAAGTAACTAAATGTTTCTAAATAAGTTTATAATGGGCCCTCCACATATATTACTTTGTATAATTTAATTTCATGTAAAGTGCTATATGACAGCTTTCCAAAACATAAA
This sequence comes from Furipterus horrens, assembly GCF_987537825.1. NCBI lineage: Eukaryota > Metazoa > Chordata > Mammalia > Chiroptera > Furipteridae > Furipterus > Furipterus horrens. The sequence goes on along the minus strand of NW_028327187.1, from coordinate 53,965,725 downwards.
GCCTGGGGTTCTCCTTGCTCTCAGTAGATCAATAAATCAGGGATATTTATGGAGCACTCTTTTAGCTGACCCAGAGAGTGAACATAAAATGGGTTTCAAATTATAATTCAAAAAAATCACTACATAAAAGAAAGCTAAGATGGTGGCCTAGGTAAATAAACATGGCTCTCCACCACACATAACCACATCAAAATTACAACTAAACTACAGAACCACCATTATTCAGAACCACCAGAAATCAAGCTGAATGGAAGCCCTACAACTACAGAATTAAAGAAGAAACTACATGGAAACTGGTATGAGGGGCGCAGACATGGAATGTGCTAGTCCCACACCCACATGTGGCAGATAAAAACTGGGGGTGGGATATCTTGGGAGTAAGGCGTCCCAACCCCACAACAGGCCCCCCAGCTCAGAGTTCCAGTGCCAGGAAGGTAAGTCCTTGTATCTTCTGGCTCTAAAGACCAGTGGGGATTCAGGCTGAGGGAAACAGAAACTGCTGTTGTATTTGGGCCTTGATTGCTGTTGGCACATCCATGGGAGGGATTTACCCCCAGACCAATCAGCTGCAAGTCCTGGCTAGCACCATACCTACTGACTGACCTCTGACCACCATGAAGGATGAAATGTGCAAGGCCAAACCCACAGGGTAGGACTTACTTCAGTGGGGCTCTGGTGCCCATCAAGTTTGCCCCTTGAGTGTGTCACTTGTGGTGGTTGGCTGGTGATGCTTCAGAATAGTCTGGAGCTGTCCACTGGGTGCACTTGCTCTGGGACCTCCTGGGAGGTGCAGGCCAAGGTCAGCTGCTCCATATGTTCTACCCGGTGTCACCCAGCATAAGCTACAAAGCGATCTGCAGATGGCTGCTACTTATGCTGGGCTTCAAGGTACCTGGGAGAGGCCTAGCTGCAAACCAAGGCAGACTGCTATTAGTGCCAGGCCTAGGGCAACTTAGCAAGAGATAAGGGCATGCTGAAGCCAGATGTTGCCTGTTTCAAATATTTTAGGAATATCTAAAGAAGGAGCCAAGGCAGGCCATTTGTATGGAAAAGCCGCTGGAAATGGCTTGGGGGGGTGCATAAATTTGGGTGGGGTGGTGTTTCAGGGAATCACCAGGGTAGGGCAAACAGTGTAAGCCAGGTTGATGTAGACTCAGATAGGGCACCTGCCTTCTGGCTCTGTATGGGGAGGGCTCAGCCAAGGAACTTTGGCCTCTGCCATCACTTCTGTCTCAGAAAAAGCTGTTCCCCCAGTTCTCACCCTGATGCCAGATAATTCAGATCCTCTCCCATGTCTCTGGTATCTTTCAAGCTGCTGCCCTGGTGCTGAAGCTCAGAGGGAGGGAGTCTGAGTAAGTGTGTGGGTCCTTTAAGAGGAACTGCCTGGGACTCCAGAAGCCCTGTGTTTCCCTCAGCCTCAATCCCCACTTGATTTTACAGCCAGAAGTTATGGGACTTCTTTTCCTAGCATGGAATGATGGGATAGGGTCCCTGGTGTGGGCTGTGACTGGTCATTCCTCAGCGAGGGACCTCTGCAACAAAGATATTCCTCCCAATTTTTATCAGCAATATGTGGGTGTAGAATCAGCCCGTTCCACATCTCTGCCCTAGTCTCTGCCCCTCCTACCAGTCTCAATGTGGCTTCTTCCTTAATTCCTTAGTTGTAGTACTTCCATTCAGCCATATTTCAGGTGGTTCTGAATGATGGTTGTTCTGTAGTTTAATTATAATTTTGATGTGGTTGTGGGAGAAAGTGAATACTAAAAAATGTTTTTAATTATAAATGAAAACACATTCATAATTATTCATAAAGAAAGCTAATCAGCTTGAGTGTTACTGTGGCACTCGAATCTGCTTGAATCTGCTATTATTCATATTTTTTAATAGAAAATCATTTTGAAAATGTTTATACTTATTAGGTAAAAAATACATTCAACCTAAGTCTTATATGTATAATGAATATTGTGGGTGATGACCGCTACTCCAGGACACAGAAACCTACACGGGCAAATCCATACATTCAAGGGGGAAAAAAACTCATAACTCATGTCCATATACCTGACCTTACTCTTAGGATTCTTCTTGAGTTTCATGGAAAGTAAGTTATATAAATGATTTTAAATAGCCAAGACTTCACAGTGTTAAAGATTGCATGGAATAACTGGAAATAAACACTTCTATTGTTGTCTTACCTAAGCTGAGTAAATTATGGTCATCTCATTCTATGAAATATTAGGCTGCTATTAATAATAAAAAATATGAAGACTATAACCATGGAAAATTTTCCAGGACAGTATCAAATAAAAGGAACAAAAACTTTTATAAACAAAAATGAAGATTATGTAAAAATATGGGTACATATAGACACAAAGAACAGAAATATCAGTTATATTCTGGTAGCCAAACTGAAATTTTTCATCTTTAATTTCTTTAATGCTGGTTTAATAAACTAACTACTGTTTTAAAGCAGTTTATATATTATAAAATAATTAGCTAAACTATATCCCTTTTTCTATAACTCACAGAAACTTTTAGGTGTATTTTCTTAATATTTTAGATCTCTCAACTTTCATTACTCTAAAACCATCCTGGAAGTCAAAAGCTGGAAAATCTTTTACCTCTGCTGCTGGGATAGGCAATACAGGGAAGTCCTCTTTGCATTTCAACTTCTGCCCCTAGATGTGACCTGCTATTAAGGCAGAATGGACAGGAACATCAGACTCAATCAAGTGAGTTCTTTCTTAACTGAACCTCTGTAATCTGTGTATTCCTTAAGCTCTAAGTTTCCGTATTTATGAAATTCTCCAAGGAAGTCAAATGCTTGAAGATTTATCTCAGATCCAGGACCCATACCCTACCTTCCTAACTTCTCAACTGTGGAGAATACAGTGCTTAGCATTGTATTCCACCTGGCCAAGAGCAGGCCCAACTTTGAAGAGGTGATTATATCCCTAAAGATAAAAAGCATTTATTTCAAACTACTATTTACTGAATACTTGTACAACTGGCACTGTACCAAGCACTTTATATATGCTATATAAACTATCACACACCCAGAGTCAGTTCCTGGAGCAAGCCAAGGAAATCTGCATTTGTAACAGATGTCCTAATTAATTCCTAAACACACAAACTTGAAAACCAAAGGTCTAAGGGCCAGTGTTTTTCAAACTGTGGGCTGTGATTTACATTTTTTAATATATATAACGGAAAGTATCTGAGTACAATGCATGTAGTAAGTACTTATTCTGCAAAATAGTTATCAGTTATATATATCTGTATTATGTACTGGGTCACAATATAGAATTTAGTTCCTGAGTCGCAGCCAAAAGGTCTGAAAAGCATGAGCTAGGCATTATGGACTTTGAATAATGCAAAATGAGGTGGTATAGAAACAAAAAAGCAAGCAAGGAGATAGCATAACATATATTACTTAAGCTCCATTAAGTACCTAATGAAACAAAAGTAAAGACACTTAAAACTCTGATAATCTATAGGAATAAAAGGCAAGAAACAAAACGGGGGGGTGGGGATAAGGGGTATCATGGTACAGATAATTTGACCAAAAAAACAATAACTTAACTTTATCGAATAGTAAATATCCTACCTCCATTTTGTTTGTTTACTGTGGCAACAAGTAGAATAAACAAATTACTCAAGCTTCCCTATTCCCCCTTCGCCAGATCGGGGGAAAGCTAGAAAAACATGACAGCAGAAAGAAGGAAAGCAGTTTACTTAATTCATTATCAAATTCCAAACCCTGGATAGCCAAAAGTAGCCAACCGTTAAAATCATTCTATCTCTCCTCGCTTACAAAACAAGTAATGAATGCACGATCCTACCAGTGAACAGAGATAATAATTAGTTCCAAATACTCCAAAATTTTACTGAGCCATCTCTTTTTTCCCCTTTGATTAAAACCAAACCACGGAATCTATGGGAACCTCTAACCTCAGATTGCCAAACAGTTGGCAAGCCGGAAGCACAGCTGTGTTTCTCCACTCTCAGGCGGGAAAGTAGAGCACCGGGCCCTACGATGTCCCCAGGAATGAGAGCCACGGAGAGCTCCACCTTTCCCTAACAGGACCCACGTGGCGACCGAAGGGGTACTCCTACTGCGGCTCCGGACCCAGAAGACTTGCCCACAACTGCGGGGAACAAGTGTGATTCCCACTCTACACACATGAACGCTGATCCAGGACGGAACCCAAACTCTGTCTCCGTCGCGGGGTAGAGAGGCACGACGGGGAGCGCGTGTAGAGCGGAAGCAAAACCTCTGAACCTCTGGACCACTAAGCCTACACTTCCGCTCCCGCTGCTCCGGAGTTGTCCGATCTGAAATTCAGGTGACGGAAAAGCTTAATGAAGAGTAATCCTGCGGATGACCCCTGACAAACAAAATCCCTGCAAACTTACCTTGGTGTCTAGCGCGGCTGCCGATCACTATCAGGGCCCCAAAGTAATTAAGGAGCGGCCAGAGAGGTGGGCTGGGACCTACTCGGGCCGAAATAACCGGACTCCACAGTGGACTGGTTCCCGCTGGAGTGACGCTAGCGAAGACAAGCTTAGCTTGTCTACCTAGTTAAGTGGAAAGGGCAGCCATTGACCTTGTCATACAAGCGCTCGGATTGGTTGATTTGGGTATTGTTTCAAAGGAGACTCTTCCACGATTGGCCACGAACGTCAAGCTGGAACCCGGAGGTGTGAGTGGGCGGGGGGAAACCAGTTGTTACCCAGGCAACAGACGCAGAGCTCTGGGCTATTTTCTGAGCCTAACCTGCAACCTGAAAACTGACACAGGTGAGGAACCCGTACCTTATGTGGGGAAAGAAAAAGGGTCCTCAGATCCCGTGGCTATCAGAGAAAAGTAGGGACAACTCCAGATACTTAAAACATTGAGAAATACCCTCCACCGCCCACCCCAAAAGCCGCAAGTCGCAGATAGAACAGATCCTAAATTCCCCTGCCTGAGACACTCTAAGCAAAAAGTTTTAACAAAATTCAGTCTTAACAGGATGTGAGTTAGAGAGGGGGCAGTCTTACCATACAGGGGATGGATGCTGATCGAATGTCAGAAAGCCAAAATGAAGAAGTGCAGGCTTCCCAACGCCTTTTACTTCACTCTCACACACTAATGGTTGTAACACGAATTTGAGAGTGAAAACTACGTGTTATTATGTGTAAACCCGGGTGCTCGAAGTGGGAGCAACCACTGTATCCTGTTTTACACGTATAGGCATGATTTATCTTGGAACAGCACGCCTTGGTTGGGATATATTTTGGGGGTGTATAAAGCTGAAAAAAAAAAAAAAAACTGGCCTGTGCCACTTGTTACTTGGAAAATGCTCAGTGTGGGAGAACGTGAACATGTCATAGCCTGAGGGTTCCAACGGACCTTGATCAGATAGATCCCTTGAGGAGTGAGAGGCAGTCAGTCCATAGTTAGTGGACTGGAGTGTAGCATATAAAGATAACTTGTACCCACCAAACCTGCTATGCATCAAAGGCTAATTGGGAAAGTACATCCCTGTCATCAGGTGAGAAACTATCAAAAACTGAAATTTCAGTGAGGGGAGAGAACTGAATTTGACCAGAGAGGTGGGTGTCATTTCTCCTAAGAGCTTCCTGTTGTGAAAAGGATATAGGGCAGAGACTGTTTCTTAAAGAAATGGAGGAAACAGGCCTCTTGACTTGGGGAAAATTTTTCAAAGTATTGAAGGAAGATTTTCTGTCCCATCTACTTTTTAGACAGAGGTGAAATATGATAATGAAACAGAAAAACAGGAAAAAGTTATTGACAGGTGTGTTGTCTGGCTAAAATAAGGAATAAATAGAGGAAATATTAAATCAGAAGAAGCTCATTTCTTGACTTTTAGGTTTATGAAAAATTCCAGGTACTTTCAAAAATCATCTTCCATTAAATATATTTTAAATTTGTAACAAAATTCTGTTAAGTCCCTGTACTTCTTCATGACTTGGTACATTGAATGGCAGTGAAATTCAAATAATTTTTTTTTAAAAAAGAAATCCTTCTTGGTTTTGTAAAAATCAAGATGAATTACTTTTAATGGACATGGAGTCATTGACGTGTATAGTTGTGAAAAAATGTTAAAAAGGTGAAACTATTAGCCAGTATATTATAATTTAATTCAGACATAGGCAAAGATGATGTTCACTTTTGTGTTTTCAGAAGAATTTTAATACAGGTGTTGCTAAATAAGGCATTATGTAAGTTGGAAAAGAAATGCAGAGTTTATTTAATGGATTTTGAGTACGTTGAAATCTTCAGCTATAAATAGTACTTTATAAAGGGATATGGGTTTACCTGTTAAGCAAGTTCCCAAAGGATATTGTTTGGTGATTCTTTCTTATTATTTTATTTACTATGTATAAATTAATAAAATACCATTATTTTCTGAATAGTCTAAAAACCACAGTTTTCACTAATTTAGCCTAGACTTCTCTCCAATTAGTTCAAATCAAAGAACCATCTCTGTAGACACTAAATGAAGGCAAATAAAAAGGAAAGCGTGACCCCAATCTTCATGACCATGTTATTGATATTGCTTCAGTGCCATGAATCTGGAGCTATTCTGGTTGAGCTTATTTAATCCCTAACTGGCTCCAATGTTTTGGTAATGACCCAGTTTTGAAGTGTCCAGTTCTTTAACTCATTGTGGCCATATGGTTGATGTGGGAAAATTAGAGACTGTCTGAAATATACTGCTATTGGAATTGGCCTAGCAAATGAGAGTGAAAGAAATAAAAAGAAAGAACCTAGAAAATTTATTTTCTAAATAATAAGATCTCAAATAAAAGATTTAGCAATACATTTTTGTAAGTATATTTTATTGATTATGTTGTTACAGTAGTCCCAAAATTTTTTGCCCTTTGTTCCCCTCTTCCCAGTATCCCCCTTCCCTTCAGCAGTCCCACCCCCTTAATTCATGTCCATGGGTTGTTCATAGAACTTCTTTGGCTTCACCCTTTCCTATATTATTCTTAACTTCCCCCTGTCTATTTTGTACCAATCAATTCTGCTTCTTAGTTGCTGCACCATTTCCCCATTTATGCCCCTTCCCCCTCACAGCCGATAACCCTCCAAATGATCCCCATACTTATAATTCTGTTCCTGTTCTGGTTGTTTGCTGTTTGTTTTTGTTTTTATTTTTTAGATTCAGTTTTGATAGTTCTGTGTTTGTTGTCGTTTTAATGTTCATAGCGTTGATCTTTTTCTTAAATCAGTCCCTTTAACATTTCATATAATAATGGCTTGGTGATGATGAACTCCTTTAGCTTCATTTTGTCTGGGAGCACTTTATCTGCCCTTCCATTGTAAATGATGGCTTTGCTGGATAGAGTAGTCTTGATTGTAGGTCCTTGGTTTTCATCACATTGAATACTTCTTGCCAGTCCCTTCTTGCCTGCAAAGTTCCTTTTGAGAAATCTGCTGATAATCTTATAGCTACCCCTTTATAGGCAACTCTCTGCTTTTCTCTTGCTACTTTTCAGATTCTCTCTTTATCTTTCACCCCTGGCATTTTAGTTATAATGTGTGTTGGTGTGGTCCTCTTTGGGACTAGCTTGTTTGGCACTCTCTGTGCTTCCCGGACTTGTGTGTCTATTTCCTTTGCCAAATTTGGGAAGTTTTCTTTTATTATTTTTTTCACATAAGCTTTCGAATTCTCGCTCTTTCTCTTCTCCTTCTGGCACCCCTATGATTCAGATGTTGGCACATAAAGTTGTCCCAGAGGTTCCTAACCCTCTCCTCATTTTTTTCAATTCTTGTTTCCTCATTTTGTACTGGTTGACTGTTTTTTTCTTAATTATATTCCAAATAATTGATTTGAACGCCGGTGTCCTTCCCTTCATCATTGGTTTTGTGTGGATTTTCCTTCGTTTCATTTAGCATAGCCTTCACTTCTTCCCTTATGCGTTTGCCATACTTAAGCATATCTGTTAAGTCTGTGAGCATCTTTATCACCAGTGTTTTGAATTCTACATCTGTTAGGTTGGCTATCTCCTCAACGCTTAGTTCTCCCAATGGAACCTTGATCCATTCCTTCTTTTGGGCCATACTTCTCTGTCTCCTCATTCTGACAGGCTCCTGTGTTTGCTTGCCTCTGTGTCTTAGGTAGAGCTGTCACACCTGTTACGTTTGAGGGGAAGAGCCTTAGATATTCATCAGTACACGACGACCATTTCACCACATTGTGGTGCTGTATTTTGGGGGGAGGAGTCCGAAAGGAAACAATGCCACTTGCTCAGCACTCGCCCCTTTTCCAGGGACTTATCCCACTTCTGTATGGGACTGGCACCTCTCTGCCTGTTGCCCTGGCCATGGTTCCCAGAGAGGGTGGGTTTGTAGATGTTCTAGGACTGTGGGGCCCTTTAAATAAATGGACTCTGCTGAGAAACCAGCAGTTTCTTCCTCCGCCCCAACCCCTACTGGGAGGTTGCACAGTCAGAAGCAATGAGGCTTTATTTTTCCCAGCACTGAAACCATGAGCTGTGTGATCTGGTCTGGTGCTGGGAGTGCTCCCCAGGTGTCCCACTTTACTTTTTAAAACATGTGACTGCACTTTCCACTGGCCTGCCGCTGCTGCCACTGCTGCCCCTACCACACTGCGTCCTCTCTGCCCCAGCTCCGCCCCTCCTAGCTGTCTGGATGAGTATTTCTTCTTTATATCTTTGTTTGTTGGACTTTAATGCAGCTCAATTTTCTGGAACTTCTCATTGTCTCTAGTTTTGAGGTAGTTGTTTTCCTTCTTAGTTGTGGAGGGAGACGCAGCGTGTCTGTCTAGGCCTCCATCTTGGCCAGAAGTTAACAATACATTTTTAATGAAACTCCTACTTAATTTTTTCTTAGTTTAAGTTTATTCTTGGCCTATTTAAGTGGCAATGTGATTCAAATATAAGCATTGTGGCTCTAGAACATTTTTTATCCCTACACTACACAACCTGAGTAATCTAGGCAAAAGAAAGAATATACCCCAAGGTAAAAGGGCAGAACATTATTGGGTATATTTAATAAGTAGTTCTGTCTTTAAGAAAATGCATATTACATGTAGGAGAATTATAGGATGGAAGGGCAGAAAATTAGGTTGGAGTTATATCCTGGAGGACCTTGATTGCCAGGCTCAAGATAAACTTAATGTGTATCAAATACACAAATAACATAGCCCTACAAATAAATGACACTGCATAGTTCATAAAAAAGCATCTTGATTTAGTTTTACCAATGTTATGTTTATGTCAAATGAACTTCAATGTCTTTTAAATAAATTTTAGTAAATTTTTTGTAATGTGTGAAAATCTAGTAGAATCTTCATTTCCTTTGAATTTTGAATTCTTTTAAAAAATTCATAGTACTGTTTTCTTATTTTGATACTTTGAACTATTTAATTAGTTGTTCACAAAGTATCAGTGATTTTGTTTCTCAAAATACAATATCAACAAACTTGTCATGATTTATTGTATTGTGTTTACAGATTATTATTACAGTTGATTTAATATAATTATTTTTGCTAAAGTGCCAATTATGATATTTTTACTCTAATTCTGCTTAGTATGAATCTATGTTATTTTATGCCAACATAACTTGGAATTTAAGAAGTACAATTCATAATATGCTTCAGATTATATAGAGTGTTACTATAAATTATTGTGCATGATTTGTTTAACAAATACACTTAAACATATATGTTCCAAGGAGTGGAATCCCCTTCAAAGCAGTTGGAAGACTATGCACTTATTCCAATGTTCTTGTTATTGCTCAAATTACTTTAGAAACTACTCTTTTAGAATTGCTTTGAGGCCAGTAGCACATTCTGTTGAAATCCTCACAGTAGCACATCTTCATATTTTGAAAGTAGATGTGATATCTAGATACATCTAGAAATTACTTGAAGACAAATCTCATGTGTAATCGAACTGAGTGATACCATAATGATACCTGTTTTCTTGGTGGTACATATGAAGGCAATTCAAAAATATTTTGAGCATTAATAGCGCCGTTTGTGTCAGTGTATAACCTTCCAAAGGGACTACTTTAAAATATAACATTTGTATGAATTTAATCATGCTTCATTCAGTATTCATCGACTGCTGACTACATGCCAGCTTTGGTTATTGAAGGCATTTAGCCTACAGGTATAGCTTCCTACTGCCTACACTCTTCTACCTCTCACCAAATGAGAACCAGGCCAGAGCTCCTTTTCACCATGGGGATTTGGAATTAATCTGCTTTCCCTAAAACCAGTATCCATTGCACCCATTGAAGCACAGGCTTTCTTTATAACTTGTACTGTGCGTGGCTGCCCAGGTGACATGAGAAAGCCTCAGATGCAGTACCTGGTTTGTTTCCTGTTTCCTAGCTATGACTTTGAGTCCTGCCCTATTCTAAACCTTCATTTAGCTTCCAACTCTCCCACCATCCTCAAGAACTAGACCCTGCCTCCTATCCTCCCACGTATGAGCCAGGGTCCTACTTCACCCTAAGTGGGCCTCCCTGTAACCTTGACTATTCAACCTTCCTGCCTTGAAACACTGGTCACATGCTGAAACTCCCCTGGCCATGTTTCTGCCTAGCAGATCAGGATGCATGAATAGCAGTTCTGATTGCTATCTCAGACACTATACATTTGGGACTTCCGAATACCCTTCTTCCAGGTTAGCTCTACTAGTTTCAGTTTATTCCCCCTCACACCAGCCCACCATTGAGTTCTCACAAGCCTCATCTGTGGGTTCTGACACTATGTGCCAGACAATAATGATATTTTATATAGCTTTTCATAATGTAGCAAACTCTTTCAAATGTGTTGCATAAAATGGCATCACAACAATTTTATAAGGTAGGTAATGCTGAAATAATAAAACATTTTTTGCTATATTTGTTTTTAAAATTTTCACTGTATAATCTCAACTCAAAATACTAATTATATCATTGCATCTGATATTTGGATCCATTTTCCCCTTTTGTTGTCAAAGGTAGAAAATATTTTAAATTTTTGCTTTTAATGTTAAGTAAATATTATTCATTTCCATAGCAGACTACCAGACTATACTGTGAGAATAGATTGTTTTTTCACCTATTTCATTTTTTCCATTTTAATGAGTTTTATCATTAACTTATCCAACATAGTTATTAGAAGTGATATTTATGCCCAGAAATATTAAATTTTTAAAGGATTAATAATAACTAACATATGTCAAGTGCTGAATGTGTGCCAGGAATTGTTCCAAGCTCTTTTACATGTATTGAGCTACTTAATTCTTGTAACAACCCTATGAGGTAGCACTATTATTATTCCCGTTTTATACATAATAAAAATGAGACATTGAGAGTTTAAATTATGTGCCAAAAGTCACAGGTCAAGGAAGTAAATGATACATAACAAATTTAGGCAGCATGACTCCAGAACCCTTACTCTTAACTACTATGATATACTGCTTCTATACTTGGATGTACAGGAATATTTAATATTTGATTCATATTCTTGACATCCCCTATAATCATTAAAATCAATTTTCCATTTAAACAAGAAAATAAAAATAGTGATAAAAATTATAATAAAACAAAGTTTATAAAACACCATCTGCATGCAGATTGATTTTGACAGGTGATTATACCAGTACACATTTAAGAATCCCTTTTGTATTCCTGTTCTAGGCACAATGCAAAAAATTTAGTGGTCATTTAATTAAAGTACTAAATTAATGTTTCATGTGAATTAGTTTTATAAAACAATGTTTAAAAATATCAGCAGAAGTATAGAAAAGATTCCTATTATGTTTATGCCTAAATCACTAACAATAGGCCTACTTCTACAATCTTTATTCAGGTTGGTCATTCAAGTCGGATACTTCTATGATTTTTAAAGATCCTGAGTTCCTACTCCAAATATAACAGTAGAGATTATTTAAAAGACTGATGTCTGGTTGGTAGGATTATATGTAGTTGTGATTTTCTTATTTTTTATTTTTAATATATTATTTTCTAAAATTTTCACAATAGACTTATACAGTATCATTATTATAATCAGAAAAACTATTCTGTTTGAATGTTTTTCTTTTTTCTTTTCTTTTTTTTAACTTATTGAATTTATTGGGGTGACATTAGTTAACAAAATTCTATAGCTTTCAGAGGTACAATTTAATAATATAGCATTTGTATATTGTATTGTGTGTTCACCACCCCGAGTCAAGTTTCCTTCTATCACCATTTATCCTCCCACTACCCTCTCCTACTTAGCCCTACCCCACCTTTCTCTCTGGTAATCACCATACAGTTGTCTTTATATGAGAGGTTTTTTTCCTTAATCCCTTTACCTCTTTTTGCCCAATCCTTCCTCTCCCTTCCCCTCTGAGAGCTGTCAGTTTGTTCTCTTTATCTATGAGTCTGTTTCTATTTTTGAACCAACCCATCTGAGTTCTCTAATGGCAATAAAATGCTAGGTATCATCTATAGTTAGTTAAAATTTTAAATAAAGCAGAAGTTACAGGCTTACCTGAGGCAAAAGTGTGAAGTAAGTTCCCTGAGTCATACCCCACAATAAACACTATTTTCAGTTCACTAAATGAAACATACAGCCTAGACAGCACACATGAGACAGATAAAAAGGTAGTCTACACAAGTATGTTTCTAAATAATCAGGTACATTCTATATAACACTGACTCCACTTTCTCTGGAGGTAGGGCTAAAAATCTGCATTTTTAACCAACCACGCAAGTGATTCATAAGCACATTAAACCTTAAAACCACTATAGTGGGTGCTCAATAAATGCTTGTTAAATTGAGCATGAAGTTTGTGTAAAGTAAACTGAATACTTGACTTTACTTGCCTTCCCTGGTCTATGAGTATCTGAAGGAGTTTGCAAGGATTTTCAAGGAAAGATAAGAAATAATGGAGTGACTCAGGGAAAGAAGGGAGATGTGACAATTTAAAAACCTGTCTTAAATAAAATATAAAACTAAAATACCTCTTTATAATTATTTTCTTCCTCAGAATATGGAATTGGAAAATATAGAACCTGAATATACAGAACCTGAAAATATGAAATCAGAAAATATGGAAAATGAAACTATTTCTTCAGTTTCAGCTTTACAGGCCCTTTCTAAGCTACTTTATCCTGAAGAAGAGGATGATTTTGAGTCTGAACAGGTGGTTGTATAGTTATAGATGAATTAGTTCTGTTCACAATATCCTGTGAAACTGTATTTGAATGACTTGTTACAACCTTGCTGTGAGAATAAAGCTATGTCATTTGATATATTTGCAGGAGTTTGCAGGGCTGATTATTCATAAGAGTAAAATCTTCAGTACATTTCTAGAGAACATAATTATATTTTTTTTCTAAACTACCTGAACGCTAAATAGGAAAATTAGTCTGTAACTATGTTAACAATAGCCACATTTCAAAATGTTTGTCATTTGTATTTATGGTCAAAAAATGCTTGACAATCATTAGAAAGTGTGATAGCTAGGATTTTAAAGCATAGACAGTATTTCTATAAAACAAATAATTTCAACTAGACAGTATTAATTATGCCACCCAAATTCAGTCCCCTTATTTTTTATTTATCTAAAGATGAAAGCAGAATGGAAAATGTTTTGAACCAAATAAGGGGACGAACTACCTGCAGCCTACTAAAATTGGCTTCCTGAAACATGCTCATATAGACCTGTGGAATGTAATTACATAACTGAATAGCATTTGGGGTCAGGACAGGTAATGACAGGGAAGCGTACAGCAACAAAGATGGGCTACATTTTAAGTAGGAGAGTTCCATGAACTGATTTTTGGCCACTCCACAGTTACTGCCAATAGTCCCAGTATAATCAAAATACTTTTTTATGTAACCCCTTGTTCTCCATTTTCTGCTCCTTAGATATCAGCAAACTTTGGCTATCAGACTGCCTAAGACAAACAAAATTTAGGGCAGAAATCTCACACTACAGCAGAATATATCAATTTGCTTTCACTTATTTTAATAAAGTTTTTCATTATTATGACAAGTTTATCATGTACAAACCATCTCTTATGAAAATGCATATCAATTTGCTCCTCCCAAAATTCTTTTTTTGCCATAGTGTGGAAGAACTATTATAAGCAGAACAGGCAGCAAATGTAGAGGCTCAGATCCACACTGGATCTAGCTTCCACCCTTTAGGAAGAGCTTAGGTGGAACAGGGCAAAAGCAAATAAGATGTGCAATGGAAATGAAATTTATAGGAGAGAGGAATGGAGTCAGCTTTCAGCCAGGATCAGGAACCAAGACTTTAGAGTCAGGGAAAAGTCTTAGTAGAGGCCAAAAATAAAGAAAAATCAGGATGTTAATAACACCTTAAATACATACAACAAAGAATCGTCGGCAGCCGTCCGTCTCGAGAGAGGATGGTGTAGCTTCTTAAGAGTCTATCTGCACCGCCGAGAATGGCTGTGCAGTCCGACTCGGGAGTGACACGGTATCTGTCTCCTCCCGTGTTGAATCGACATCTTACGATGACGCTGGAGTGTCCTCTCCAGTGAAGCTGAAGCTACAGAGCCTGGGCAGGGTGATATGGAGGGTCTGCTGTTGCCCATGCAGCAGACCCCCCCTCTCTTCGCAGCTGAAGGGTCCAAGGGAAAGACGGAGTCAATACAGCTTGGCTTCAGGTGCGCCGCAGGAGTTGCTGGTATTGACTACAACGTCAAACCGCCTTAGGGACTCCAGCTCCGGATTTTCTGTTGGGGTTTACTCCCTTAGCCTTTCCCCTGAAGAGGTATGCCGCAAGACAGCGAAGGTTCTTTGGAGTCAGAGTTTTCCTTCTCTGATGTGCCCTGACTGGAAGATCGAACCAGCGACACTTAGCTCGCAGGCCGACGCTCAATCCACTGAGCCAAACCAGCCAGGGCCAATACAACAAAGAATACACAGGAGAAAAAAGTTAGGAGCATGTATCAGTTAAGTCGGGAAGGCAAGCTCATTTTTGTTGCCTTTGCTGAAAGAGAATGATACATGCTGGGAAAGGTGTGGTTATGCCAGATACAAAAATTGTATTAAGTATTTTAGAAACAGTGCTCTTGAACAGAAGGAAATGGAACTTGTACTTGAAACAGATTCAGAAATAAGGAATTACTCTGGTAACAAAGTCAATTCCTTTGGCATTTAAGTATGGAGATATTTATTTACATCTAGAGTTGTTTCTTGGGTAAAGTTGAGTGCTGATGAGAACAGGAAGAGTAGGACTGTTTTACCAAACCATACAATTTATAGAGGAAAATTACTAAAATAATGCATGATTCTATATACCTGGGTTATAAGCAATTTTGAGATAATTGGTCATTCAGACACCTCAGTACAGATATCATTAGAAGATATAGAATTGGATTATCAGAACAGCGGGAGAATAATTAATATTTTTAACAAACTATTAAATTTTCCAGGAGAAAACAGTTTTTCATTTTTCACATGTATTAATCTTGGAAACGGTGGAATGATTACAAAAGTGATGTGTTTTGAAAATACACTCTCTGAAAACAGCATTAGACTGTTGCATACCCATTGATTCATTTATACTATCCCCACCATGAATTGTGAAGAACCTGGAAGATTGGGAAGACAGTACAACTGTTCGGTTTGGTTTGGTTTGGTTTTTGGTTCTTTTTCGTTTACTCACAAGGGTATCTTAAAAACTGTGGGCAATACTGTTCACTGCTCTTCACAGACATTGTGACAAGGATGTTCTAACTCTCTTACATATTGTTACATATTGCAAAGTGGCGTGAACTGAAATGATTAATTGCTCAGACAACTGGGTGTGGATTCATGGTAAAGCCTGACATGATAGTCTTATAGAAAATAGTTGCCAGATGATTTTTATGATTTTCTCACCCTGATCCATCTATTCTCTTGAAATTTTTATTTTAATCATTTATTTTCATTAAGTTAATAAACTGAAACTCCCCTATGTTTTGATATACTGATCCAATCATCACTGTCCATGGAGAGCTTACCAATTTTTGGTAGAAATGTTCAAGTTTTTATTTCTACAGATGTTAATTTTTTGTTGAAGGAGGCACTCAACAAAACAAGAGGCTTTCATGTTCCAGTAAATGCTTTACCCTGATTTACTATTAGTATTCCAGTGATAAATAATTTAAGAGAAGCACTACAAGTTTATATGACCTTAGTGCTTAAAAAGAAAAAAAGTGTACAGAATATTTTCTTGAGATTTTCATATTAAAATGCGTGTAACACATTAACCACATACATAGCACTTTTGAAACACCTTTTGGAAAGAAATTTTTACTGTCTCAGAAACTGTTCACATGTTATAAATTAATTTCTGATTCATAGCTGTTGGAATAGTTTAGCATAGAAAGACCCAGGTGAGTTTTTCCACCAGCTTTCAAGGACAGACACTATTTCTCTTGCCCAAACAGGACATTGTAACTTTCACACATGTATTAACTCTTAGGAGATTGGTACAGGGGCCCAAGAAAAATGAGCTAGAGATGCTACTTTGCCAGGATCCAAGGAGAAAAGAATTTCTGGACTGCCAGCAAATGAAGTGAATTGAAGCACAGAATCTGACATCAACAAGAATTTTTTAAAATGGGATTTTCTTGAAATAACAAAGAACACCTGAGATGGGCCAATCAAATAGTTGCCACTATAATGGTGGTGTAATATGTATTAGGCTTAGTTGAAAAAGGAAAGCTGTTCTTGTACTGGTGCCTCAGGGGCAGTACTGAGGGGATATGTATGCTTGTGCAGAATATGGCAAAATAAACTTGAACCCGTATGAAGGCTATAGTAATTCAGCATATAGTTGACAGTATTAATTTGAGTTTGCTGCTTAAATTTACTAGTTCAGTAACATGAAGTGGGTGGGATGAAGCAGTGTTTCATACCTACAGTGGAAAGAAGTAAAAGCTGAAATCGGGACTTTTGAGTGAGTCATTTGGTGTCTAAATACTTAGACTCTATTTAGCCGTTTGTTTTTATTTCTATAAAACTTTCCCATACTTCAATCTCCCAACTAACTGTGACCAGACATGGCCAAAATCCAAAGGTGTTGATGCTCTTACGTTAATACTTGGTTCTAATGTTCAGAGAAATTAGTGTAATTCATTCCCCTGTCCCCAGGAATCCATAATTCACTGAGTTGGACAGGGCATTTAGTCTGATCAAAGATCAATTCTGCCTTAGAGTCTATTAAGCCAAATACTTTTTGAATAACAAGAAAAACACACTCAAAATCATACCTGACATCTGGCTCTCTGTTGTATAACAACTATGGGTAATTAAACTGGAAAGCTCTATGAAATCTTAGCTGGAAAGCTTATCGAATTTAAAATATTACTGGTCACATACATTAAACAAGTAGTACAAAAATTGGGCTTTATTTTTTCTTCTTTTCCAGTGTAACTGTTCATCTGCGATTGGAGCCATGGGTCCTGGGCATATTGGACCACCAAAAAAAGAGGAGCTTAAAGGTAAGTTATTTAATAAAGTGTATAAGCCAAAACAATCATTACGATCTTTTCTATGGAAGCAAAATTATAGGGAGAATAAAACTAACACTAGCACTTATTAAAGATGAACACAATTGTAGAAATGGTGAATCATATTTATATATAAAGATGCTGCTTTCAATCTACTGTTGCAGGTAAGTTATTTCTCTAGTAATGGAAATTAATTTGCCTTGAATTATTCATGTTTTGGCATATTTCCTGAGATGGAAAGCCACAAAGTCACATGTAGTTAAGTAACTTACTACTTAGGGTCTAGTTATCAAGATGTTTAGCTTCTTGACCTTCTACCCTGCTATATTCTGGCAGAATTCATTCATGATTCATTCAATAAATATTTATTGAGAGCCTATTATGCACAAAGCAGTATGATCATCTCTGAGACTACAGTAGAAATCAAAATAGAAAGGATCTCTTCTCCCATTAAGCTATCTTTTGCAGAACACAATAATACAAAAAAACACAAAACTACACAATTTTATCTTATATTGACATGCTTATAAATTAAAGCCCATGGGGCGACTTATAATAGTCACAAGTCCAATAACTAGAATAAATACTTTGGATGTATTCCCAGCATTTTGGCCTTTACAGTTTCACAGAGCTGAACATTTTATACATCTTAAAAATTATAGAAAACTTTCCCTAGCTGGGTAGCTAAGTTGGTTGAAGTGTCAACCT
This sequence comes from Furipterus horrens, assembly GCF_987537825.1. Taxonomy (NCBI): domain Eukaryota; kingdom Metazoa; phylum Chordata; class Mammalia; order Chiroptera; family Furipteridae; genus Furipterus; species Furipterus horrens. The sequence continues at coordinate 53,947,526 of NW_028327187.1, read as the reverse complement.
GATACATTAAGGTTGTGGGTTCAATCCCTGGTCAGAACACATACAAGAATCAACCAATGAATGCGTAAATAAATAGAACAACAAATTATTTTTCTCTCTCTCTCACTCCCTCTCTCTCACTCTCTAATTAATAAGTGAAAAGATTTAAAAAATAATTTAAAAAATATAGAAGAATCTAATTCTCTTGGTCATGATCACAGTTACCAGAAGGTGGGCAGGGAAAGTAAAATTCTCTCACCAATTTAGTTAATTGTAAAAGATTTTATCTGAAAAAAATATTTTAAATAATAGATAAAATGAGGTCTTGGGGGATGATTTTTAAATTAGTTATTACTACTCAAGCATATATTTACCTCATTCAAGAGATATTCATTTGAGACTTCCGGCCAAGATGGAGGCACAAATATACACGCTGCATCTCCTCACAAATAAGAAGGAATTGACAACCACTTCAAAACTAAAAAAAAAAAAAAAAAAAAAAAGCAGAAGATGCAGAAAATCAAAACTACAGGGAAGTTCAGCAAGGAAATAAAGAAGAAATAATCATCCAGAAAGGTAGGAGAGGTGGAGCTGGGATCGAGAGAACAAGGAGCAGAGTAGCAGCTGTGGGGGCAGTGCTTGGCAGGCAGCACTGCTGGCTCCATGGCTAGAGGCAGTGGCCACAGAGGCGGATTTAGTGGCAGGAGCACCAGGCACATGCCCTGGTCCCCGACTTCTGAAGGGCCCTGCAAGTTTACAACTTGTATGTAATTAAAATTGTACATATGAAACCAAACATAGTGTCATTAGAAAAAAGTGTAAAGTTGGGGTTTTGCGGGACCCTTCAGAAGTCAGGACCCAGGATGTGCACCTGCCATTAAATCAGCCTCTATGTGGCCGCTGGTGGGAGAGTGGCTGGCGGGCCTGACTAGCAGTACAGTGACTGTAGCTGTGAAAAAATACAGTTGTACAGTTCAAACCTGAGAAGCGATCCCAGCCCCAAACCAGATGGATCCCAGCCCCAGACCAGACCACATAGTTTGCAGTTCCAACAGCAGGAAAAATAGAACATTGCTTCTGACTGTGAAAGCCAATGGGGGTTGGGGCAGAGGAAGAAGCTATCAGTCTCCAAAAGGAGGCAACTTGCTTAGTATGGGAGGGGGGAGAAGTGCCTGGAAAAGTGGCAGCAGCCAGCACTGTTCCCTCTCAGACCCCCTCCCCCACATACAGCGCCAAAATTCAGTGAAACGTGTGCCAACCCTAACGAATACCTAAGGCTCCACCCCCTATAATGTAACAGGTGTGACAGCCCTACACAAATCACAGAGGCAAACACAGAAAGCTGTCAAGATGAGACAGAGAAGTATGGCCCAGAAGAGGGGGCAGATCAAGGTCCCAGTGACACAACTAAGGAATGAGCAGGTAATACACCTAGAAGATGAGGAGCTAGAGGACTTCACAGATGCACAATTTAAGGCATTGGTGATAAAAATGCTCACAGACTTGACAGAAAAAGTTAAATAAGCTGGGGAAAGAATGAAGGCTATCCTGGCTGAAGTGAAGGAAAACCCACTTGAAAGAAGTGGTGAAGGAAAAGAAACCGGGGTTAAAATCAACAAATTGGAACACAAGGAAGAAACAAACAGTCAACCAGTACAGAAGCAGAAAACGAGAATTGAAAAAAATGAGGAGAGGTTTAGAAACCTCTGGGACAGCTTTAAACGTTCCAACATCCAAATCATAGGGTTGCCAGAAGGTGAAGATAAAGAGCAAAAGGACTTCTGGCCAAGATGGAGGCCTAAACTGACACACTTTGTCTCCCTCCGCAACTAAGAATGACCACAACTACCGCAAAACCAGAAATAACCAGAAGTTCCAGAAAATAAAGTTACATGGAAGTCCAACATATGAAGTTATAAACAAGTGGTGCTCATCTGGATGGGTAGGAGTGGCGAAGCAGGGGCGGAGAGGTCAAACTGTGCTGGCAGCGGCAGCTGCGGCGAAGGGCGTTGGGACTGCGGTAAGCACAGACACCCGTATTTAAGGGGAGGCCAAAAGTGCCTGGGGAGCAACCCTGGCTACAGACCAAACCCCTCAGCTCGTGATTCCAATACCAGGGAAGGCAGACCCCCATTGCCTCGGACTGTGAGGGCTTGAGGGCGTGGGCATAGAGGAAGAGGTTCCTGGTCTCTCAGCGGAGTGTGAATGGCAGGAATCCATCTTGGACCCCCGCCCCTACACAAAACACCACAGTGTGGTGAGAAGGGTTGCCCAGTAGTGACAAGAGCATGGGGCTTCACCCCCTATAGCATAGGAGGTGTGACAGCCCCGCCCAGGAAGTAAAGGTAAACAAACCTGTCAAGATGGCAGGGATCATGATAGAGATCCCAATCATGCAGCTGACCAGACAGAAAATACATGAACTATCAGACAAGCAGATATATAATCCTTCTGTGACTCAGTTCAGAGCTATAGTTATAAGACAGCTTACAGACCTAACAGCGGATCTTAAACAAGACGGGGAAGAAATGTGGGCTAGTCCTGCTGAAATGAATGAAAACACATATGAAACAGGTGGTGAGGGAAGGAAAACCAGGGATTCAATAAACGAATTGGAACATAGGGAAGGACCAAACAGTCTACCAGTGCAGAAAGAGGAAACAAAGGTGAGGAAAATGAGGAGAGGCTCAGAAACCTATGAGACAACTATAAGCGGACCAACATCTGAATCATAGGGTTGCCAGAAGGTGAAGAAGAAGTAGAACTTGAAAAATTATGTGAAAAAATAATGAAACAGAGCTTCCCTAACTTGGGGAAGGAAATGGAATTACAGGTCCAGGAAGCACAGAGAGTTCCCAAAAAACTGGATCCAGGGAGAACCACATGAGAGTGGAAAAAGAATTATAGGTATTGGGAACATATCGGTGGGGGGGGGTCAGCAGGGAGGGGGAAGGGGATAAAGGGAGGGAGATGGTACAGGAATTAAGAAGCATAGTAGGAGGGAGTGGAGTAGACAAGAAGATGTTGAGAAGAACTGTATGCACAACCAATGGGCATGGACTAAGAGGGGAGATAACTGGAGGGTGGCGGGTCACTGGGTGGAGGAGAACAAAGGGAAAACAAATTGAGACAACTGTAACAGCATAATCAATAAAATATTTTTTAAAAAGATGAAGAGCAAGAAATTGAAAAATTATGTGAAAAAGTAATGAAGAAAAACTTCCCTAATTTGGGGAAGGAAATGGACATATGGGTTCAGGAAGCACAGAGAATCCCAAACAAACTAGACCCAGGGAGGACCATACCAAGACACATCATAATCAAAAGACCAAAGGTTAAGGAGAAAGAAAGAATCTTAAAAGCAGCAAGAGTGAAGAGGAGAATTATCTACAAAGGAGTACCTATAAGACTGTCAGCTGATTTCTCAAAAGAAACTTTGCAGGCAAAAAGGGACTAGCAGGAAATATTCAAAATGATGAAAAGCAAGGACATACAACAAAGATTACTGTATCCAGCAAAGCTATCATTCAGAATGGAAGGGCAGAGAAAGTGCTTTCAGGACAAAGTAAAACTGAAGGAGTTCATTATCACCAGGCCATTATTATATTAACTCTTAAAGGGACTTATTTAAGAAAAAGAATATCAAAACTTCGAACATTGAAGTGAAAACAGTATCACAATTATCAACAACAGAAGCTAGGGAATGGAAACAAAGGCAAACTAAGCATAGAACCAGAGTGGGAACAGAATCTTAGATATGGGGAGTATGTGCGGGGTGAGGTCAGCTGGGAGAGGAAGGGAAGAGAGGGAGGAAAATGGTGCAGGAATTAAGAAGTGTAATAGGAGGGTGAAAAATGGACAGGGGGATGTTGAGAAGAGCTTTATGCACAACCCATTGACATGGATTAAGTTGGGGGCGAACTGCTGGAGGGAGAGGGGCTACTGGGTGGAGGAGAGCAAAGGGAAAAGAGATAACTATAACAGCATAATCAATGAAACATACGGAAAAAAAAAAAACTAAAAAAGAGAGATTCACTCCATGAAAGGCTAGTTCAAATTTGAATGTGTTTCTATGTTGTCTGTATTTTGATAATGTAGCTCTAATAATCTCTCATTTCTGAGAACAGTAAGTAATACATAAAGCATTATATCTAAATCTGTAATTAGGCTTTACAAAACCCATGCTACACAAAAGCATATAAATTTTAAATATCAGCAGAATTAAAAATTAGGTGAATTTGGGAGAGTGCTTAAAATGACTCCTACTAATGTTCTGCACCTAATCTGGCTGTTCATTTGCTGCCTTTGTGGTTGGAACAAATGTAAGCTGGGTTTATATGCTTATTTACTTTTAAACATTTAGAGTTGACATGTAGAGACACAGGCACATGCTCAGTTCTACATAAAGGACATGTGATAGAGACTTTCTTTAAAGCTGATGTCTACATGAGGAAAATACTGGATTAAAAAATGAACACTAAGTTTTTTTAACTGCTGGTGTATTTTAAGAATTATGTCATGCTTGAATGAAAAATGTATCAAAGGGCTTCTATACAATAAAATACAATGCAAGATAAGACATTTCTACCTAAACCAAAGTGTTTATTTGATTTCTTCTTTTATATAAAAGTATTTACATGTGATTCTACTTATGATTCTTTGCATATATATTTTATATTATATACACAATGTTATTTTATATATTAAATATATGTGTTAGATGTTTGTATTTATATTCATATATATATGAGAAAAAGAAGGAGGAAGGGAGAGAGACTGGAAAGATATACATCAAAATGCTATCATTTATTATCTCCTGGACATTGAATTATAGATTATTTTATTTTTCTGCTATTTCCTTGAATGTATTTTCCAAATTTCCTACAATTATTATTCGGTCGGCAGCCGTCCGTCTCGAGAGACGATGGTGTAGCTTCTTAAGAGTCTATCTGCACCACCGAGAATGGCTGTGCAGTCCAACTCGGGAGTGACACGATATCTGTCTCCTCCCGTGTTGAATCGACATCTTGCGATGACGCTGGAGTGTCCTCTCCAGTGAAGCTGAAGCTACAGAGCCTGGGCAGGGTGATATGGAGGGTCTTCTGTTGCCCATGCAGCAGACCCCCCCTCTCTTCGCAGCTGAAGGGTCCAAGGGAAAGACGGAGTCAATACAGCTTGGCTTCAGGTGCGCCGCAGGAGTTGCCGGTGTTGACTACAACGTCAAACCGCCTTAGGGACTCCGGCTCCGGATTTTCTGTTGGGGTTTACTCCCTTAGCCTTTCCCTTGAAGAGGTATGCCGCAAGGCAGTGGAGGTTTTTTGGAGTCAGAGTTTTCCTTCTCTGATGTGCCCTGACTGGAAGATCGAACCAGCGACACTTAGCTCGCAGGTCGACGCTCAATCCACTGAGCCAAACCAGCCAGGGGAACAATTATTATTACAGCTCTGCAATGTATTGCTTATGTATTGAGTAAAATATTTAATTAGTTGTTACTAATTTAGTTTGTTTTTGGGTAAAAATGGAAAATATTTTACTTAGTGATCTTCAACTGAGTGTACAGAAGAGCAAGAGGAATTTTGAGGGAAAATGGACAACAGTTTAACTTCATTTTCCCTTTCTTTACAGTTATGCCTCAAACCAGTGATGAAACTAGCGAGGACATCTGGAATCCAGAAGAAGTTCCAGAAGGAGCAGAGCACACTGACACGTGGGATGTTAGAGAAATACCAGAGTGAGTCAAATGAAACCAAGAATGTGTTTAAGGGTTTAAACTAGATGTGTCATCTGATGCCATTCTATTTTTGACAAGATTCATAAAATGACTTCTACCACATAAAAGGTAAAACTACAGTGGCACACAAAAAGCATATGTAATTGATTATTTTTCCTCCTAAAGTAGAAACAAACAATACTCTGGTTTCTCTTGAGATTGTATAAATCTTTTGCCTTTTACTAAAGTAGAAATAAACAATAAATCATAAGACCTTCCTTTCACTTATTATCTAACAAAAAATGAAAAATACAGTCACTTCCATTGTATATTTATATTTAATGTCAGTTACTTATATAATGTGGAACTAACAATAAGAAAATAGCCTATTAAATTATACTCTCATACAAACTGTATTATTATACAATGTTTATATGTCAAATATCTGCTTTTAATTACTCAATGTTTTATATTAACTATGACTGTAAAACTGTGTCCAATGCCTCAAAAATAAAAAGCTATGCTTCTATCCTCTAAGTCAGTTCTGAAAGTAGAAGCAGTGGAAGACAGCAGATATTTAACTGGAAAAAAGTATCCAGCTTTTAAATAAGCAATGTCAAAAATGGTAAACCTCATAAAAAATCAAAGGGGATTTTAAAACACTTCAGTCTGCATCTTAAGAATGAAGAGAGTAAATCTCATGTTATGTTTATACAGTGCACACACACCTATATGAAAGATAAGAATTAAGTCACTCATTTGTCATATTGTCTAATAAATATCAAACATTCATATGTGGCAAGCCCCAAATTTGAGTAAATTTTCACTTTTCCTGTTTTTTCCTTTTCATCGAATTTATCAGAGTGATACTGGTTAACAAAATTATACAGATCTCAAGTGCATATTTCCACAAAATATTATTTGTGCACTATATTGTGTGTTCACCACCCCAAGTCAAGTCTCTGCTCATCATGATTTATTCCCACTATACCCTTCTCCACTTCCTCCCACCCACTCCCCCCAGCAATCACCACACTGTTGTACATGTCCATGAGTTTTTTTTTCTTTTTAAATTTTTTGTTCAATCCTCCACCCCACCCCCCACCAGCCTCCCAATCCCCACTGACAGCCTGCTCTCTGTCTATGAGTCTGTCTCTGTTTTGCTTGTTAGTTCATTTTGTTCATTAGATTCTGCATATAAGTGAAATTATATGGTACTTGTCTTTATCTGACTGGCTTATTTCACTTAGCGCAATAACACTTGTCCTGTTCGATGTTCTGTAAAAAAAAAAATCCATGAAAGCTTTACAGGAATGAGTAATTCAGTCAGGATATTAAGAAAATGGCTTTTTAAGAATTTTTTTTAATCTCTATTTTCTATCTTATGAAATTGTATTTCTAATGTCCCAATGGATAAAGAGGAAAAAATGGTTAAAGAATGTAGACAGGCAGTTCACAAAAGGAGAATGACTAGTGGCCAAGTAAAAAAATAATAAAGGCCAATATAAGTCACTGCCCCAGAGAGAAGCATTAGGGTCTGTATTTTTCAGAGTTTCAAAGTCAGATTTGATACTTGATTAGAGATAATGAATAAAAGGAAAGTGTCAAAAATGATGCTTGGGTGATGGTGTGAATAGTGGGGCTATTAACTATAATTGGGAATGTAGGTGGAGGGGAAGAGATAAGTTTGGTTTTGGTTGTGTGGATGGGTGAGGTGCCTTTGGGAAATCCAGGAACATGCATATAGTAAGCACTTGGAAAATTGCTTCTGGAGATGAGAAGAGCAGCAGCTATACTAAATATATTTGGGAATCATGGGCATATGGATCAATACCTTCCTATTTTGTTTTAACCTGGCTTCATCTTTGTAAATACCTGATAGATGTTCTGGTATATTAAGAAAAAATGTCCCATATCAAATAGCTACCTATTGTTCCTGTTTCAACTAAGAGAAATCTTTTTCATTCTTGGTAATTTCTATTTGCCAGTGGTCAGAGTTCAAGGTAGTTTTTTAGTCTTCCTGTCCAGGGATTTACCATTTCTTCATTACAGTAGAATTAAATAGAAAAGATCACTTGTAAATGTTTGCATACTTAATTCTATGTAAATTGATAGGGTACATTATGTCTGGGTACTTCTATAAATCATTCTATCTCTAAGGACCCCAGTTTGGGGCCAAGGAAAGATTTGTGAATTGTCACATGTGAGGTGAAATACCAGGAAAATCTTTCACTGAACTAAGAATCCTATAGGGCTAGATTCTAAACATTACAGTGTAACTGTGCTGACTATATTACCAGTGTTTCTACTGTAGAATTTTAGAGGTGGAAAAAATAGAGATTATTTCATTGAAACCCACCCTCTTTCATAAATTGTACAAATGTAGAAGCTAATACTCTGAGTCTGTGACTTGACCAAAGTCACACAGTTAATGACAAAAATGGTACTAAACCTGGATTTTTGAACTCTATATTGTCACTTAAATTTATCGGTGGAGAGTTTTTATCTATCCATAAAACCCCGGGTTATGGGCCCACTATATTTCTGAGCCACTGTTTTCCTGGAAACGACCTTTCTTTTTTATTTCTGCATTGAATCTAATTAAACTCTTTTAGAAGTTTTCTCAATCCGTTTTATTTGTATAGCTCTAAAACAGTTAAGCTTTATTTTAGAAAAGAAGTATATATGCTATAAATCCTGCTTTACAGAGTTAGGCATTTTTTACTGAATTTCTGGACTTCTATTTATTTATGTTCTGCTATATGCCTGAAAAACCTGCAAGCATTTTATTTACTTAGTCATTTTGTTTTTACCATAATGGCCTGTTCTCATAAGTTTCTAGTTTTCTACTCCTTCACTTCTCCTTCATTTGAGTTTCTATATCAATTATATTTTTCAGGTATGATATTATATACAAACAGCAGGTGGAAACTCAAGATATATTCCTAGGATTGACAAAAAAGGACTCTTCGACAGCATGTTGTGAGGGTCTAGTGGTAAGCTTTCTCCCTTCCCCATTTTGCTTATGACCATTATAGCTAAACTGGTTGCCTGTTGTATATATAGCACTGTAGGCAAGGCTGTAAACTCTTTAAAAATATTGGTTGCTATGTTTCAAGTACTAAGGGAATAATGGAACAGACAGTTTAAATTTGGTAAATATGTACAAAGTAAACTAACATTACACATGTGGATAAGATTTACAAATAATCATAATAGAATCATATGACATAATACACTATTTCTAGTCCTGTTAAAACTGCCCAATCTAATTGGACTGAATTTCATTCATCCTACTTCTATCTCATGCATGCCATCTGAATGGTTAGTAATGTCTCATTAGTGAACAGGCAATGAGAATGAAATATATTTCCTTCCCTCAATCTGTCTTCTCTGTTATATCTGTATTTCTTGTAGTGACTTGGTTTACATTAGGAAATTTAAAAAGGATTTTTTTTTCTTAATATTTGGAACTTCTGATTTTAAAACTCTAAACTGACATCTAAAAAAAGACATCTGAAGTGTTACTTGGCTTCCTAATCTGAGTGACACTACAGCATTTTGGAGAGCATCCTTTGCCAAGCCACTGTTTCTATAATTACAGTAGCAACACCAACAATATCAATTGAATCTGCCTTACTTTGCTTATTTGAGCCTTGTGATGATATCGTTGAAAAGTCTCTGTCTAACCAAAAGTGTAGAATGCAACTCATTTTGACAATATACACTAGTAACTCTAGTGCTGGTATAGAGTACTGAAGTGCCCACAGGAGATGCTGAATATTTTTCCTTAAGCAGATGATAAATGGAATCTCTTTTGGCATAAAATCCAGTTTTTCTCTTATTAGCAAGATCTAAGACATTCAATTGAATCAAGTAACATAATGGGAATAGTAACTTTAAGTAAGTACCTCAAGAGATTTTTCAAACTCGAATGAGTTAAGGTCCAATGATCTTGAAGTAATTAGCTCCCAGGGTTTTAGCAGTAATATTCAAGTTACTCTCTGTTAAATTACTATAAAATTATGTTTTTGATGTCTATTATTAAGGATTGTTCCTAATACTGGAGAAATTCTAGGCACTAAATAAATAAAACTGTTATAGGCCTTTCCATTTCTCTCATGCAAATTGCTACTAGTATTAATGATAAAGGTATACTGAATGACGCATCTTCGAAACTAAATCACACCTCAGAATAGGAATATACATTTATATAAAACTCAAAAGTATATACAGAAAAAGACTTGATACCTCCCTATAATAAATTTATAATTAACTGGGGAGCCATAAATGTCTCATTTTATTATTAACAATTAAACTCAGCATTGCCAATTGTATGTGCTTTCGGGGAGCAGGGTGATTTTTTGTGTGGCAGAGACAAGATGGGAAAAGGGTCATTGAATCTCTCTTCTGTAACAACTTCCTGTGAAGTTACGGCAATGGGAGGGGGTTGACGGCTGGCTTGGGATCGTTTTCTGCCATGGGTTGATATCTGAAAGATCTTAGCAAGAGTACATTATGGACAGTAGAGGTTGTCATGAATTGGACCATTTCTCGAATAAAGTTAACTAGCAGTTTGAGGAAGCAAGGAGCAAGGGTGAGGAATAATAGGAGGAGAAGCAGTGGGGTTATGAGAGGCACTAGGATTGCTTTGAAGGGAGAAGAGAAGTATGAGAGGAAGATTCTGAACCAAGATTCTCTGTATGCCCGTTCCCTGGCTCAGGCAATAATGTCAATGTGTTTTTTAAGTACTGGTAAATTTTCTTCTGTTATTCCTGTATTGTTAATGTAAAAACAGCAGGTTTTGTTCAGCATGGCACATGTTAACCCTGCCTCAGCTGTGAGAATATCTAGGGCCCTCCTATTTTGGAGAACTACATCTGCTAGGCTGTTGAGGGATTCTTGCCATTTTTCTAGGGCTTGGAGGGTAGCATTCCAAGTTCCTCGAAGGGACAGAGGGAGATTTAGCATTGATTTTTCTAATTGAGGTATTCCTACAAACCAGAAGAAGCCTCTATATATGGACTGCCCTATTCCTGGTTATTGAAGGATAAGGTTGCTGTACATATGTCTGCCAAACTCAGACCACTGTCGGTCTCGTTTGTGTCAGGGGTGGGACAAGAGGGAGGTCCCAAGAAAGGAGCCAAGATTGGGGATTGCCTCGGAATTGGCCATTTTCTGGGGGTTCAGTATGGAGGCATCTAGTATTAAAGCGACTATCATGTAGGTGCCAGTCTAGTAAGGAGGCATTGTTAGGTATGCTTGAATACTAGATAGGAAGTGACATCCTGTTCCTTGTAGGGAAATAACAGTGCTATATTTTGTGTTGGTGATGGTGATGCAAATGTGGTGGGTTTTGTTTTTATTGACTGGCACCAAATGTTATTGATGATTTTGTGAAGAAATGTTTGGTTGTATTGGTTATTTTGAAAATTCATGATGCAGTGAGGGGTGGTAGGAAAGTCTGAAGCATTGGTGTGATTATGAATTTGGAAGGTACTTTAAGCATGGGTAGAAGGCTTGCCTGGTTGGCCTCCATGGTGGACAGAGGCTAGGTCTAGGGTGTGGTTACAGAAAAGGGAGTAGTTGAATGTGCCCAAGAAGCAAGGTTGGATGTGGGTGCCATTGATATGTCTGAAGCAGATGCAGAGAGAGGCAGGACCAATAATATGGGTGATGGTGGCCACTGGCTGGGACACTCCAGAGGGATCTGCCAGACCCTTGTGAGAGTGAGGGGGCCAGTAGGGGGATGGGAGAAAGTGGGCAACAAGACTATATAAGGTGGTAGGATTGGGTGAGAAGGCAGTGACCTCGATGTCCGGGTGATGGGAGGATAGAGGGCAGATCCAGCAGTTGGTTTTGCTGGTTAAGGATACCATTTGCTGTATTGTGGGGGCTAGAAGATGTCAATATGAGGTGGCAAAGGTTAGGAGGGTGATAACTGTAATTGTGAAAGGATTCAGCATGGTCAGGATGATTTGAGTAAGTCAATGAGGAATAGAACTAGGATGAAAATATAAAAGTAAATTTCATCAGGTGTGTAGTTGGTAAGAGTGCCCTGCATCTAGGCATCCGAGACACATTCTAGAAACTGAGAAATAGTCTGGCAGGGGGCTTTTTGTATAGTAAAAGGTCTTGCGAGCTGAGATGAGTAAAGAGTAGGGCCTATGGAAGGCTCATTCAGAGGAGGGGTTAGGCTTGGGTGATTTTTACCATGAGGTTTCCAATGGGGGTGCAAGAATATGTGGGTGTTGTTGTTTGTGTCTCTTCCTGGATTGGTACAAGCTGGGTGATGGTGTGTTCAAGATCCAAGGCTATAGGAGTTTCAGGTACCTGAGGGGCAGGTTTGAGATGGGAGTAATGTACCCAATATGGGATATTTAGGAGTTTAACTGCTGTTGCGTTAGTTAGGAGGACCAAGTGTGGGCCAGACCACCAGTGAGTGAGAACTTTAGGTGTAAGGGTTTTAAGGTAGACATAGTCTCCTGGTGAAATGGGGGATTCTTGGTGATCAGTGGATGGGGTGGGTAGGGTTGAATTGGCCTGGCTTCAGAGGGTAGATCTCAGATATGAGAGGATAGAAAGGTAGTCCCCATAGTCCAACTTGGTGGGAGGGGTGTTGCCTGGAAGTAAGGGTCTGCCATACATAATTTCGAAGGGGATGAGCATGCAAGGCTTTTGGGGAGCTGAGAAAATTCTGAGGAAGGCTAGAGGCAGTAATTTGGGCCAGGGGAGATACATTTCAGTGTTAAATTCGGTTAGGTGGACTTTTAATAGGCCATTAACACATTCTACCTTCCCTAATGATTGGGGATTGGGTTGGTATAGGATGTGGAACTGCCACTTAATGTTTAATGCCTGAGATACCTGCTGGGATATTTGTGAAACAAAGACAGGGCCATTGTCTGTCTGAAGAGAGGAGGGAAGTCCAAACTGGGAGATGATGTAATTAATGAGTGCCTCTGTTACTTCGGAGGCCTCTTCCATAGCAGTGCCCTGATCCACCCAGAAAAAGTGTCAATTGAGACTAAGAGGTATTGGAACTGCTTTATTGGAGGAATGTGAGTAAAGTCTATTTGCTAATCCTGACCTGAAAGATGTCCCCGAATTTGGTGTGTGGGAAAGGGAGGTTTTAACTTTCCCTGGGGGTTGGCTTGTTGGCATATAGGACAGCTTTGGGATATTTTTTCTAGCTGGGTTAGCATGCCAGTGTGATGTATTGTTTGGGATGATAAAGCATGCAGTGGTCTTGCACCTATGTGGAATTGGTTATGGAGTCTGGTGAGAATATGTTGAGTGTGATTATTGGGGAGAATTATTTTGTTATGAAGATGAAACCAACCATTTTGTTGGGTTGCTCCAAGCTTAACTAAGGCACATCTTTCTTCCTCTGCATAAGGGGGTACCTCAGAAGTCATTGTGAGGAGGACAGAAGAGGCATCTTGTTTTTTTGCCTCAGTGTCTGCTCTGCGATTTCCCTGAGCTATGAGATCTGTCTTGGCCTGATGTCCCTTGCAGTGGATAACTGCTACTTTTGTTGGGAGCTAAGCTGCTTGAAGAAGTTTGAGTATGAGATGTTTGTTGATGATGGGAGAGTGTTTAGAAGTGAGATATCCCCTTTCTATCCAAATTGGGATGTGTGAATGTAAGATGTGATAGGCATATTAGCAGTCAGTGTATATATTGGTGTGATAATTTTTTGCAAGGGCCAAGGCCCATGTTAGGTCAATAAGTTCTGCCTGTTGGGAGGAGGTACCAGAGGGCAAGTGTCTTGACTCAATGATGGAGGCGAGTGTAGTGATGGCATATCCAGCTCCATTTAAGCCAGTCTTATAAAACTTCCATCTAGGAACCAGGATATCACCTAGGGTAGAAGGGTGTCTTGTATGTTGAAAAAGGGATGTAAAAAGGAGGAGAGATGTGTGCAGTTATGAGTATGGGTGTGGTAGTGGAGAGGGGAAGCAATGAGGCAGGGTTGAGTAGGAGAGGTGATTTATGCAGGAAGATCTGAGGATTTTTTAAAATTTATTTTTATTGTTTTTCTATGACCATTGTCCCACTTTTTTCCCCATTGCTCCCACACACAGAGCACACCCCTTATCCCACAATCAATCCCCACCCTGTTGTCCACGTCCATAGGTTATTTCTACTAGTTCTTTTATTAAACCTTTCCCCTACTTATCCCCCTTCTCTCCCTTCCCCCTCCTCCCTTATAACTCTTACTCTGTTCTGTGTTCAATTTTGTTCATTAGTTTCTGTTGTTCATTAGTCTCCTGTGTCAGGTGATATTATATGGTCTTTTTCTTTTATTCCCTGGCTTATTTCACTAAGCATAATTCTCTCTAGTTCCATTCATGTTGTAGCAAATGGCAGGAGTTCCTACTATCTTTCTGCTGCATAACATTCCATTGTGTAAATGTACCACAGTTTTTTGATCCACTCATCTAAAGGTGGGCACTTAGACTGTTCCCAGCAATTGACTATTATAAATAGCAGTGCTATGAACATAGAAATGCATAAGTTCTATAGAATTGGGGTTTCAGGTCTCTTCGGGTATAATCCTAGCAGTGGAATCACCAGTTTTTTTGGGGGGGAGGAAATTTCATATTGTTTACTTTAGTGGCTGCACTAGTCTGCATTCCCACCAACAGTGCATTAGGGTTCCTATTTCTCCACATCCGGGCCCGAAATTTTTGTTTGTTGATTTGTTGATGATGGCCATTCTAACCAGTGTGAAGTGGTATCTCATTGTGGTTTTTATTTGCATCTCTCTGATGGCTAGTGATGTTGGGCATTCTTTCATATGCCAAGGGACCCTCTCTATGTCCTCCTTGGAGAAGTGTTTGTTCAGGTCCTTTTCCCATTTTTTAATTGAGTTGTCTGTCTTCTTGGTGTTGAGACATATAAGTTCTTTATATATTGTGGAGATCAATTCCTTGTCTGAGGTACCATTGGCAAATCTATTTTCCCATATGGTTGCTTCCCTTTTCATCTTGCTGATGTCATCTTTTGCTGAGCAGAAACATTTTAGTTTGATGTAGTCCCAATTCTTTATTCTTTCCTTTATTTCCCTTGCCTTAGGAGATGTATCGGTGAAAATATTGCTACGTGGGATACCTGAAATTTCCCTACCTATGTTTTCCTCTAGACTTCTATGGTGTCACCCCTTACATTTAAGGCTTTGATCCATCTTGAGTTTATTCTGGTGTATGGTGTAAGTTGGTGGTCTAGTTTCATTTTTTTGCATGTCCCTGTCCAGTTCTCCCAGCACCATTTGTTGAGGAGGCTCTTCTCACTCCATTTTATGTTCCTTCCACCTTTGTTGAATATTAGTTGACCATATAGACTGGGGTTTATTTCGGGGATTTCTATTCTGTTCCATTGATCTACATGTCTATTCTTATGCCAATACCAGGCTGTTTTAATTAGTGTGGCTTTGTAGTATAGTTTGATGTCAGATAGTGAATTTCTTCTTACTGTGTTCTGTCTCAAGATTGCTGTGGCTATTCAGGGTCTCTTTTGGTTCCATATAAATTGTCAAAGTATTTGTTCTAGGTCTGTGAAATATGTCATTAGTATTTTAATAGGGATTTCATTAAATCTATAAATTGCTTTGGGTAGTATGGACATTTTAATGATGTTGATTCTTCCTATCCATGAACATGGTATATGCTTCCATTTATTTGTATCTTTCTTAATTTCTTTTTCCAGTGTTATGTAGTTTTCCAAGTACAGGTCTTATATTTCTTTGGTTAAGTTTATTCCTAGATACATTCTTTTTCTTTTTGCTATAGTAAATGGTATTTTTTCCTAGTTTCTATCTCTGATATTTTATTGTTGGTGTACAGAAATGCCTTTCATTTCTGAATGTTGACTTTGTACCCTGCTATTTTGCCAAATCCACTTATTATGTCAAGTAATTTTTTAGTGGAGTTTGTAGGGTTTTCTCTGTACACTATCATACCATTTGCAAATAGTGAGGTTTACTTCCTCTTTTCTGATTTCGATGCCTTTTCTTTTTATTTTTTCTTGT
Source organism: Furipterus horrens (assembly GCF_987537825.1). Classification (NCBI taxonomy): domain Eukaryota; kingdom Metazoa; phylum Chordata; class Mammalia; order Chiroptera; family Furipteridae; genus Furipterus; species Furipterus horrens. Next base: position 53,931,804 of record NW_028327187.1, on the reverse strand, counting down.
CTGATTGCTGTGGCTAGAACTTTCAAGACTGCGTTGAATAGGAGTGAAGAGAGTGGATATCTTTGTCATGGTCCTGATCTCAGGGGGAATGCTTTAAGTTTTTGTCCATTGAGTATGTTGGCTTCAGGTTACTCATATATGGCCTTTATTATGTTGAGGTGTGCTCCCTCTATTCCCATTTTGCTGAGTTTTCATCATAAATGGGTGTTGTACTTTATCAAATGCTTTTTCTGCATCTGTTGATATGATCACGTTATTTTTGCCCTTCATTTTGTTTATGTGGTGAATTACCTTTATTGATTTGCAAATATTATACCATCATTGCATCCCTGGTTCGAATCCTACTTGATCATGGTGTATGATCTTTTTAATGTGTTGCTGGATCCTGTTTGCCAATATTTTGTTGAGGATTTTAGCATCTATGTTTATCAGCTATTTTGGCCTGTAGTTTTCTTTCTTTGTTGTGTCTTGATCTGGGTTTGGAACTGGGGTAATACTGGCTTCACAGAAAGAGTTTGGGATTTTTCCCTCTTCTTGGATTTTTTGGAATAGTTTGAGAAGGGTAGCCATTAGTTCTTCCCTAAAAGTTTTGTAAAATTTGCCTGTGAAGCCATCTGGTCCAGAGCTTTTGTGTGCCAGGAGTTTTTTTGATTACTGTTTCAATTTCACTCTTTGTTATCAGTATATTCAAGCTTTCTGTTTCCTTTTTATTCAGTTTTAGATCATATGTTTCTAGAAATTTGTGCATTTCCTCTAAGTTGTCAAGTTTCTTGCCATACAGTAGTTTGTAGTAATTTCTTACAATCCTTTTCATTTCTGTGATATCAGTTGTGATTTTTCCTCTTTTGCTTCTGATTTCATTTGGGTACTCTATCTCTTTTTCTTGATGAGCCTGGCTAAAGGCTTGCCAATTTTGTTTATCTTTTAAAAGAACCAGCTCCTACTTTTGTTGATCTTTTGAATTGTTTGTTTAGTCTCTATGTCATTTAATTCTGCTCTGATCTTGATGATTTCCTTCCTTCTACTCACTCTAGGCTTTGTTTGTTGCTGTTGTTCTAGTTCTTGTAACTGTAGGGTTAGATTTTTTATTTGAAATTCATCTGTCCCTCTTAAGTAGGTCTGTATTGCTATGAACTTTCCTCTCAGGACTGCTTTCGCTGTGTTCCATAGGTTTTGGGTAGTTTTGTGTTCATTATCATTTGTTTCCAGAAACTTCTTGATTTCTTCCTTGATGTCATTCTTAACCCATTCATTATTTAGTACCATGTTATTCATTCTCCATGAGTTTGAAAGTCTTTGAGTTTTCTCCTTGAGGTTTATATCTACTTTCAAGACATTGTGATCTGAGAAGATGCTTGATATGATTTCAATTTTCTTGAATTTGTTAAGGCTTTTTTTGTGTCCTACCATGTGGTCTATCTTTGAAAATATTCCATGTGCATTTGAACAGAGTGTATATTTTGCTTCTTTTGGGTGAAAATTTCTATATATCAGTTAAGTCCATTTGATCTAGAGTGTTGTTCAATGCCTCAATATTCTTGGTGTTTCTTGTTTTGAAGATATTTCCATTGTTGGTAATGGGGTGTTAAAGTCCCTACTATGAGTGTATTGCTATTGATATCCTTCTTATAGTCTTCCAAGATTTTCCTTACATATTTGGGTGCTCCTATGTTGGGTGCATATATGTTTACCAGGGTTATATCTTCTTGATGGATTATTCCCTTCAGTATTATGAAATGTCCTTCTTTGTCTCTTTTTATGGTCTTTTCTGTGAAATCTGTTTTGTCTGATATAAGTATTGCTACCCCATCTTTTTTATGTTAATTTGCTTGGAATACATTTTTCCATCCCTTCACTTTCAGTCTGTGTAAATCTTTTGTTTTGAGTTGTGTCTCTTGTAGACAGCATATATGTGGGTCATTTTTTCTTATGCATTCTGCCACCCTGTGTCTTTTGATTGGGGCATTTAACCCATTTACATTTAAGGTTATTAAATACAGGTATTTATTCATTTTATTTTGTACCTGTGTTCCTCTCCCTCTCTCTTTTTCTTCTTTTTTATAAAGCATTCCCTTTAGCATTTCTTGCATTGCTGGTTTGATGAAGATGTATTCTTTTAGTCTTCCTTTGTCTGGGAAACTCCTTATTTCACCTTCTCTTTTGAAAGAGAACCTTGCTGGGTAGAGTAGTCTTGGTTCTAGGCCTTTGTTTTTCAGTACTTAAAATATTTTTGCCATTCCCTTCTAGCTTGTAGTGTTTCTGTTGAAAAATCAGTTGAGTCTTTTTGGAGCTCCCTTGTATGTTATTTGCTGTTTTTCTCTTGCTGCCTTTAGGATTCTCTCTTTGTCTTTGAATGTTGACACTTTAATTATGAGGTCTCTTGGAGTGGGCCTGTTGGGGTTCATCTTCATTGGGACCCTCTGTGCTTCTTGGACTTGCATGACTTTTTCTCTCATCAAGTTTGAAAAGTTTTCTCTCATTACTTTTTCAATCAGGTTTTCTATCCCATGCTCCTCTTCTTCTTCTTGCATCCCTATGATATGGATATTGTTTTGTTTCATGTTGTCCTGCAGTTATCTTAAACCCTCTTCATTCTTTTTTTTAGTTTTTTTTTCATTTTGTTGCATTGTCTGGGAATTTTTTTTTTTTAATGTAGTCCTCTAACTCACTGATCTGAACCTCTCTGTCATTTAGCCTGCTTTTGATTGATTCTACTGTGCTCTTCAGTTCAGAAATGTATCTTCATTTCTTCCTGGTTCTTATTGATAGTTCCTATGTCCTTTTTTTGCTAGTGTAGTTCTCAATAAGTTCATTGTAGCTTCCCTGGAGTTCTTTGTAGTTCCCATGGAATTTGTTGTCGGTTTTTTGAGTTTGCTGAGTTCATTGAGCTTTCTCATTACTATTGCTTTGAATTACATGTCTGATAGTTTGCTTGCCTCTATTTATATTTTGGGATTTTGAAGTAGTTGGGCATGTAAGAACTGAATTTGGGATGGGGAGGCTGCAGCGATGGCCTTGTGATTCAATGGGCTAGAGATAGCATGGGAGTAGTGATTTGTTACCTCGGTGAAGGGATTTAACTTAAGGGTTTCTTGGCTGAGAATTGCCACTGTTGCTAAGGCTCTGAGGCAGGCTGGCCACCCTAGGAAGGGTGAATCAAGTGTTTTGGAAAAATAGGCTGTAACCAGTTGGTCTGGCCCATATTGTTGGGCTATAGGGCAAGGGTAAATCCACCTTTTGTGTCTGTATATAGGAGAAAAGGCTTATCTGGGTTCTGAAGGGCTAAGGCTGGGGCTTGACCGAGTGCTATTTTGAGTGTGGTAAAATGCTTAAGAAGGGCTCAAGGGTCTTCTATGGGTTCAGATGGGTCTCCATATGTTGCCTTATATAAAGGTTTGGCTAGGGATCTGAAATTAAGTATCCAAGTCCTGAAAAAATTGGTCTGCTTGAAAATGAGAGGATTTTCTGTTTATTATGGGGAAGGGGGAAAGTTGTTATTAGGTCCTGTCTTTCTGGGGTTAGGTGTTTGTGAGTGGGGGTGATTGAGAGTCCAAGATATATGACCTTAGTCTGAGAGAACCGGCCTTTGATTCACGACACGCAGTACCCCCAACTGGCAAGAAAGCTTAGGAGTTGGGCAGTATGGAGACGATAAAGGTTTTCTAATGGACTACAGAGGAGGAGATTGTCTACATATTGTAGGAGGATGCTTGGGGAAAGGTCAAGCTGCTAGAAGTCGGCTGCTAGGCCTTGACTGAAGAGATGGGGACTATCTCAAAATCCTTGAGGCAGGCCCATCCATATCAGTTGCTGGGTTATTTCTGTGGTTGGGTCAGTCCAGGTGAAGGCAAAGAGGTCTTTGGAGGTAGCGGAGACTGGAATAGTGAAAAGGCATCTTTGTGGTCCAGGATGATAAAGTGGGAGGTTTGAAGTGGGACATGCGACAGGAGAGAATAAAGGTATGTGACAATGGGGTTGATAGAGATGGTGGCTTCATTGATTGTGCAAAAATCTTGGACAAGATTGTAGGACCCATTGGGTTATTTTACTGCTAGGATGGGGGACTTGGCAAGAGAGGCGGCAGGTCAGAGTAGACGTAGTCCCAGTAAGTGGTCTATAATGAAGCTCGGACCGTTTAAAGCCAAGGGGTTAATGGGTATTTAGGTTTGTTGGGGACGTGGGAGAGGTCCTTTAGGGTTACAGAGACTGGAACATGGTGGAAAGTGACAGAAGGATTGTTTGCATCCCAGACATTGGAATTTACCATTGTTAGCCAGGTGGTAGGGAATTGGCTTGGATAGGGTGAAGGGACTGCCCTAAGGTTAGAAGGAGGATTAGAGGGGTGGGATGGTCTGGCAAGGGCAGGGGGTCAAAACAACTAAGGGATATAGATGTGTGCAGTTTGGTTAGAATATCTCATCCACAAAGTGGGGTTGGGCAGTGGGAAAGGAGTAGAAAGGAGTCGGTGAATGCCTGATGCCCAATGAGACAAGTAAAGGGAGGGGTACTTAGGGGTTGGGTCACCTTGCCATCTCTTCCTACAACCAATATGGTGGAGGGAGTTAGGAGCCCAAAAAATTCTGGCACAAAAGAATACATGGCTCCCATATCAAGGATAAAAGAGATAGGCTTACCTGCCACCAATATGTTTACCCTGGGTTCTGCAGCCATTATGGTGAGAGGCGGGGTTTCTGAACCCGGACTCCGTCAGGCGGTGAAAAGTCCAAGGAGGTCTGGGATTAGGAGGCCTGCACCCAGATCCGCTGCCGGGGTAAGCAGTCTAGTCCCCTGGTTAGAGGCCATTGGACAGTCAACCTTCCAGTGACCTGTCTTTTGTCAGAGAGGGCAGGGACCCAGGGGAGGTAAGCAGAGGTTTGGACAGAGCTTTGCCCAATGTCCCTCCTATCTGCACTGGAAACAGGGGCCCGGAGGCTGCCTGATGGTGGAGGCTTTGCCCTTAGGCTTATTTTGTCCCTTGGAGGAGTTCCCCAGGGCAGTAGCCAGCAAAAGGTACCACTTGTCTTCCTAATCCTGCTGCTCCTTTTCCCTCTCCTTTTCTTGCTGTTCCTGTTCATCTTGCTGGTTGTTGAGTACCTGGAAGGCGACTTGAATAAGTTCATTTGGGGGAATCTCAGGGTCTGCTTCTAACTTTTAGAGCTTTTCTCAAATGTCTGGGGCCAACTGACTAATGAAGTGGGTGTGTAAAAAGAGGCATCCCTCAGGTGAAGTGTGGTCTAGGTTGGTGTATTTTTGGACGGGTTCTGTGAGCCTTGTTAAGAAGGTAGCTGGATTTTCATTGGGACCCTGGGTGACTTCGAGGGTTTTGTCATAGTTGACAGCTTTAAAGACTGATTTGCACATCCCTGCAAGGAGACATGCAAGGAAGTGGGACATTTTGCAAAGACTGGGGGAATTCATCTGGTAGTCCCAATAAGTGGGGGCTGCAGGGACTGCTACCAACCCAATGGTATAGTCAGCATCGGCAGGTCTGTCAGCATGTAATTCATCAGCATAAGCTGTGGCAGCCACCCAGATACAATTTTCCTCTTCTGATGGAAACGAGGATGGTGGTAATGTCCTGGTAGGTAGGGTCATAGGTCTGGGTTAAATATCTGAGCTCTTTGATAAAATGAGTGGGGTCCTCAGAGGAAGACCCACGATGCTGCTCACTTTGGGAAAGATCAGCCAAATTGGAGGGGACATGAACTCACATGACACTGTCTCTACCAGCAACCTCATGGAGGGGATAGTGGTCAGAAGGGCAAGGCTCCTCAGAGGGGGAGGGAGTCGGGGAAGAGGAAGTAGGGATGGGTCCATGGGATTGAGTATGAAGAGAATGTCCGGGGTCTTGGGGTGCTGGGGACTGTGAGGAGTCAGGAGATGGGGCTTCTGAGGGGGACGAGGAGGCGTCAGTGCAGGGTTGTATGGAGGTGGGTGGTCAGCGGAATCAAAGGTATCCAAAGAAGAAGGAGAAGTTAGAGGGTGCACAGAAGGTTGAGAAGGAGGTGGCTCCTCCTGGACAAGGAAAATTTGCTTGGTAGTGAGCTGTTGGCAAAGGGAGTGTTTTCCCTGAAGGGTTCAGAAAGCCTGAGCATGGGGGATTTCTGACCACTTGCCCAACCGCCGGAAAAAATATTGAGGTCTGTGAGGACTCTGAGGTCGAATGTGCTGTTTTCTGGCCACCGACTCTGGTTATCAAGAGGATATTGAGGCCATGTGACAGTAGACAGGAAGAGAAGTCGACAGGCCTTGACTTCTCCATTTAGTTGGAGAAGTCTGAGATTATGGACTAAACACCCAAAAGGGGTATCTTTGGGTGGGAGAGACTGGCCAATTACCATGGCAATGACTAAGGTTAATGAGAGAAAGAGGAGGAGGGTGAATCCAAACCAACATTCCCAGCCCTACAATCTGTCGAGACAAGTGTCCCCATGTTGACCAGAGAGTGGGGAGACCAAGGTTGGCAGGAGAAGCACTGAGTCATCCCGGGCATCTCCAGGGGTTGTCAGGCCTAGGAGAGTGGGTCCATATTGACCTGAGGAGTCAGGAGACTCCAGGAGTGGTTCTGACTGAGCACTCAGATTCAGGGTGGAACTACTTGGAGTGGTCTCAGATAGACCAGCAAACAGAACCAGTGTATGTGAGGGCGACAGAGGCAAAGACTCTCCCACAAATCCAATGACCAGTGTTGACTGAAAGTAAATGGCAGTCTGGGAAGGGGTTGGAGGGAAAAGGAGACAGATGGGGTCAGTAAGCCAGAGGGGAAGCTTGAGCTGCTGACTCATGGAAATCTGAGAGACTCTGGGTCCAGGGATTGGGGCCAGCTCAGGGCCTGAGTCTGACTCGGGAGACCTGGTCAAGCTGGTGTCCCAATCCTGGGGTTTCGGCACCAAAATGTAAGAACAGAGTCAGTCAGATGACCACTAAGATGCAGCGAGCTGAGAAGCAGAAGTTTATTGGGGAAATCAGCAAGTGAGGAGACCTGCCACAGGTAGTCAGGACTCTGCCTTTCTAGGAGACAAGGGGGTTGCTTTTATAGGGGGAGAGCAAAGAGGGAATTTTTTGTGAGCCTTGTCAGCCATCTGGCCTTCTGGCAGCTGCAGGTGCGACAGGCTGATCGATATAGGACATGGTTTCAGCTTGATACATCCTGTCATCTCACAGACAACTGCAGGCAGAGTAAGGGGCTGCAGAGTCTGGGGTCTGGGGATGTCACTAAGTACTAGGGATACAGAGATAAATTATGCTCAAGGAATTTCCAGTTAAGGAGTTGGACACCTAAAAAATCATAGCAGTTCAATATGGTCAGTATGTATTTAGAGGCATCTATCAGGTACACAGTGACATAAAGCAGAAAGGGATCAACTTTATTTGGGTGGATAGGATTTCTACAGTGGACAACATTCCAAGAAGGACATTCCAAGCCAAGGTAAGAGCACATGGAATGATAACTAGGCATGAAAAAATAACATGGCCTATTCAAGTAAACAGTGAATATAACAAGAATAAAATAATAATTGTGGATAGTGGTGTACTGGTAAGCTGACTCTCAAAAAAGAAAAAAAAGCTCTCATTTGTAGCTGGAATTTTGTTCCATAGGCATATTAATGATGACATCCATTGTCGTTGCTTAACTCCACTGTTAAGACTCAGACTAAAGTGGTAGTTGACCCCATCTCAAGTATTTCTTGCTCAAATTTATAACCTTATTATTCCTGTTGATAATATGGCATTTCCTCAAATCTAAGACATTATCAAACTGTAAATGTGGCATTTATTTAATAATAAAAGAAAATAGGTATTCTACCACTTTAAATATACACACTGACTGTGTGATGCATCCCAATATCAGAAATATTAATATTCTGGGGAAATTGTACCTTAGAATTGACTAAATATGTTATTTTGATCCTGGACCTAGTGTATATGTAACAATCCAACCCAGAGATTTTAAGAAGAGGGCCTCTTTTAAGCTGAGAAAAGTTTAATAGAAGTACAAATAATCTGTTTATGTACAAGGAGTAATTTGGGGTTTAAAAATCTATGAGGACCACACTTTCCTATACCCTTCCCAAACTCCAAATAGAAAGCAAGATATATGAGTCCTAAGTAAAGTAATTGCACTAAACAAAATTCTGTGTTAGTAATATGTATATCTTCAGCAAGCCTTCAATTCTTTCCATCTAATCCCAATCCAAAGTGCTCCATTATCCAAATTCTGCCTGCTGCTCTGCTTCCAAGTCTGTAGCTACCAAACTTCCTGGGCCTTAATCTATATTTGGGCATTTTATTTTTTAAATTGTGTATATTTAAAGTGTACAACATGATGATTTGATATACATATACATAGTGAAATGATTACTATAGTCAAGATATTAACGTATCATCTCACATAGTTACTGTGTGTATGTGTGTGTGTGGTGAGAGCACCTGAAATCTACTCTTTTAGCAAATTCCCACTATTCAATACAGTTTTGTTAACTACAGTCATCATGCTGAATGTTAATTTTAGAGCTAGGGTTGGGCCAGTGGTTTGCAGGTTTGGGTTTTATTTTTGTTTTTTATTTTCTTGTTTTTGCTTTGTTTTTAGCTGTCAATCATTTTCTTCAAGTAAAATTCTATAATAAAGTCCAACATATAAAACACATAAAAGTACCCTCATCTTGGTTAAAATGTTACTATCACCCATGAGGAAGCTCCTAGGAGAAATAAAACTAGGACTCCTTGGAACATAAAAGATGATAATCTAGACTTTCTTCCTTATAATACAGTTCATTTGACAAAATAAGGTCAAGCTTACAAGGTATAAAATGTTCATATAAAATAATGGAAAAACAGTAAGGGATCTAGAGGCCTTTTTTTCTCCTAGGTAACATGCCTATGTTTTTATTTAAACCTCATGAATAAGAATACCCCTATCTTGTTTTGTTTTATTTTATGTTTTATTTTATTTTTTGCTCTGATTATAATGGGCTTGATATTTATCCTTGACTATATATGCCTGAATACATATTTATCATTGTTTGCTGTATTTTTTGAAAATTAAACAAATACTTATTGAGTGTTACTATAGACCAGATACTCAATATATAGTGCTGAAAAAAATTGATAAGTTTCTCCTTCTCTCAAAGAGCTTACTATCAAGAGGTAAAGCAGTCTATAAGCAGCAGTACAGACCTTCATAGATCCATTCAATAAGGAAACAATGAAATCAAGTAGATATAGATAATTACGTACACAGACAGCATAAAATAAGATCAGCATAGTGTCAGCTCCTGATATTCCTTTGCCCCATAGGACAATGTCAAACTAAAGGGGCCAGATGACAGATGGTAGGAGCAGTGTTGAACTTTGTTGCTGAAGAGTTCACTCTCGACTGCAGCTAAGCTGTTCTATAGCCAGCATGTATACCCAAACTGAGGGTGGGGAGGGAGCTAGAAAGTCCTATGCCTTACTGGAACCAGGGATTAGGATTAGAATCTGCCTTGTGGTAACCTTCTGCAAGATAGGGAGCCTTCCACAAGGGAGAAAGGTAAAAAAGAGCCTTGAAGAAACTCCTCACAAAACTGCCTATCTTCCCACTTCTGAGAGGATTACTGTATGTTCTGCTAAGACCTGGAGTGGGCCACAATTGAGCCTTCCCTATGTAGCCTATGTAAATAGTGCAAGGTCACCAGAATATCAAAAGTGAAGCCATTTTCATATATTTACAATCTATGAGTAAAAGTGGGGTTTTTAATGATTATTTTCACTTAATACAATAACAATAGCAAATAATTTATATAATGCTTACTAGGAGCCAGGCATTTCTCTAAAAACTTTGCACATAGTAATTCATTGATCCCCACACCAAAATTTTCTGAAATCAATGCTAATATTGCCATTTTACTAATGAGGTTACCGAAGCACAAAGAAGTAACTTGTTTAAGGTCATACAATTAGAATCTAACAGAATCCAGGCAATTTTAATGTGATAGACCTACATACAAAGCGGTATGGGAACAAAGAAGAGGAAAACCAAGCTCACTTCATAATACAGGTGGCATCTGACTTGCCCATTTGAAGGACATAACAGTTTGTCATGGTGGAAAACTTGTATAAGCAGAGTGAACAGCATGATCAAAGGTATAGTTCTATGAAAGTAAATGATGTGTTTGAGAACTATCTGTCATGTTTTTGGAGCCTTAGAAGGCATGCAGTAATAAAATATAAAACAGAATAGGCATTTTAAAGCTAGTTATAAAAGCCCTTGAATATCATACATGTGCTATTGTAAGAAACAAGAAAGTAATGACTCCCAAACCAGTAGAAAATCATTAGTAACAAAGGACAAATGTAATTAGAGGGTCTTAAGGGCAAATGTAATTAGAGGATCTCTGAGAAGGAAGTTGACAGCATTAGCATATTTACAAATCACAAAAGGGGCATTTAGATAATTGCATTAGATTGTAACTCCGGAGCAACCAGTAATGGAGAAACAGGGAAGGAGAGGGGAGGGGAAGCTAGTTGCTAGGGAGGGGGAGCTAATCGCATTACTATAAAACCAGTTTTCTTTGTCTGCTTTGCGGCACATTCTCCTGGCTGAGGGTGTGCCCAACTCTGCAGACTCGTGAATAAACGCCTCACTTTGCTGCTCAAGTCCTGTGTCCCGGTTTTTATTGTGAGCATTTCTCACACTATGGACTAAATTGTGCTCACCCCAATTCATTAACCCCTAGTGTGGTGGTATTCAGAAATAGAGCCTTTGGCAAGTAATTAGGTTTAGAGGACGTCATGAGGATGGTGCTCTCGTGATATCAGTGCCTTTATATGAAAACACACAGGAGAGTTTGCTCTGCTTGTTATCTTTCCCTGCCCCATGAGCACACATTGATAAGGCAGCCGCCTACATGTCAGGGAGACAGCTCTCACCAGAAATCAACTATGCTGGCATGTCTGACATGCTCAGAGTTCCAGTCTATAGTATTTTGTTATGACAACCTGAGTGACTAACACACCAAGAAATTAGAACTTAATCTTATAGGCATTGGAATTATTAAATGTTTTAAAGCAGGTGAGTTAAATAACTAGATGCACATTTCAGAACAACTCTACCGGCAGATTATGGTTAATAGTTTGGTGGAGACTATGCTAAGAGATAAGTGTGAGTTTTGAACACTTGTAGTAGGAAAATAAGATGAAAGACAATTGCACTAGTTCGGGTGAGAGAAGTAAGAAAATTAAGATTACGGTAAGGGAGATAGAAAAGAATGGCTTCAGTAGAGATTTTAGGGTAGTATTGATGTGATCCAGAAACTTATCAAAAATGATTTGTAAAGGAAAAACAGGAGTCAGATTTCTAGCTTCTATGACTAGGTGAGTGGTGATGGCATTAATTAAGATATGGAATGTAAAGTGGTTTGCCTCTGGATGGTTGTCTCAGAGATGGTTTTTATTTCTTTTTCCTCATCTGAATTATTCACATTTTTTACAATTGCCATCTATTACTTTTGGAATTACAATCAACAAAGGGTGTTTTTGTTTGTGTCGTGGAGATCTGATATGGAATGCAAAAGAACAAAGACAAAGTTCTAGGAAAAAATAATAAGTCTGGGTTATATTGAGTTTGAACTACCTGTAGGAAATATTTTTGCAAATGTCTACTAGGCTGTTAGAAATACAAATCTCTGTGGAACTCGAAGACAGGAACTGGAGATGCTGATTCCCAGAGTTCATGCTTGCTGTTTCCAAAGGTTAGAATATATTCACAGAATGATAATTTTGAATTGGGCTTGGAATGAATTAGAACTGATTCCAGGTAGCATCTGTATGTTTGGAGAGGAGGGGTTGTTGATAAGGATGCTGGGAATGGGACTAATTTGAAATAGAATAGGTGGCCCTTGGGATGGGGTCCACAATCAGAAACAGACTTCAAAAAGAGCCATTGTAAATTCTTATCCAGTTTCAGGCCATGTATTGAAAATCAAGGGGAATTGAATAGATGAAGTGAGGTTGGGATAGTGGCATGACTTTAGAGAGATGATGGGGGAAGCCAAAAAGCTGTTATAGAAACAAGGAATGGGAACCTGCCTACCCCTGAGGAAAAGAGCTGACTGAGGTAACTGATCTCTTGGGTGCCATTTGGAGAGTATGGGAAAAGAAACTTTAGGTATCAAAGATATGTAGAACAATTTTTTACTTTCTATTGAATTTATTGGGGTGACACTGGTTGACAAAATTATACAGATTTCAGGTGCACAATTCTACAAAACATCACCTGTACACTCTACTGTGTGTTCACCATCCTGTTAGAAACAAGGTCATAGTGACTCCCAAACCAGTAAAAAGTCATTGGTAACAAAGGGTAAATGTAAATGAAGGGTCTTAAGGGCAAATGGAATTAAAGGATCTCTGAGAAGGAAGTTGACAGCATTAGAATATTCACAAATCACAATAGGGGCATTTAGATGAACAAGTTAGATTGTAACTCCGGAGTATGGGGTCATGGGGAAACGGGGAAGAAGGAGAGAGGGGCGGGGAGCTAATTGTGTTAGGGCGGGAAAGCTAATTGCTCTCACTTTAGGATGGCAATTTTAGGGTGGGGAAGCTGAGACTATAAAACCAGGTTCCTTTGTCTACTTGGGGCGCACATTCTCCTGGCTGTGAGGGTGCACCCGGCTCTGCAGACTCGTGAATAAAGGCCTCGCTTTACTGCTCAAGTCCTGTGTCCCGGTTTTTATTGTGAGCGTTTCTCACAATCCCAAGTCAGGTCTCCATTCATCACCATTTATACCCCCTATACCCTCCTCCACTTCCCTCTGCCTCTCTAACCATGGTAATCATAACACTGTTGTCCTCGTTCATGAGTTTTTTGTCTCTTTTCTTTTTTTACTCAATCCCTCCATTTACCCCATCCCCATCCCCATCCCCAACAGCTGTCATCCTACTCTCTATCTATGAGTCTGTCACTATTTTGCTTGTTAGTTCATTTTGTTCATTAGATTCCACATATGAATGAAATCATATTATATTTGTCTTTCTGTGTCTTATTTCACTTAGCATAATAATCTCCAAACTCTTAATTGTCTTCCCCAAACCTTTCTCATTGATCTTCCTTATCTCAGGAAATGGCAACAACATTCACTTAAGTTGCAGAAGCTAAAAACCTAAATCACCCCTCATTCCTCTTCTGTTTGTAACTTATAAACAATCCATCAGCAAGTCTTTCTGGCTCAACTTTCAAAAGGTATTCTAAATCCATATAATTTTTATTACAACTACTATCAGGTTCCAAATCACCATCACCTCTCACCTGGACCATTATGATTCCCTTCTAACTTTTTTCCCTCCTTCTACTCTTGTTTCCTGGCAACCTTTCCACAGTGCTCAGAGACAGTCTTTTTGCTCAGAACTCACAATGGCTTCCTTAGAACAAATCCAAACTCCTTATCTTGACCTACAAAGCCCTATAAGATCTGACTCCTTATTTCTTCAGTTTCATCTGATGCCACATTTTTTCCTTGTTCATTATGTTCTAGCCACCCTGGCCTTCTTTCTGATCCTTCAATATGTCAAGATATTTCCCTATTCCTTGCTGTTCATTCTACTTGGAATGTTCCTCCCTCAGAAAATTATAGTTTTACCTCCTATTTTTTTCTTTTTAAATGCATCAGTTAGTGCCTCCAGAACTACATTACATAGTAGTGGTAAATACTGGCTATTATTTTGTATTTCTTACTTCAATTAGAATGTTCCTAGTGTTTCCTCATTCAGCCTGGTGCTGAATTTTACATTGTGTGTTAAGGAACTATTCTGATTCTATTGAGTCATAAGCAAGAATAGATGATGAATTTGATCAAATGCCTTCTTAACATTTGTGGATATTATATGATTTTTTAGTTTTGATCTATTGGTAAATTATGGTAAATTTTGTAATATTGAACCATCCTTGTATTTATTCATTTATTCAATAAGTATTTATTGAGTGCCTGCCATGTGGCAAGTACTGTTCTAAGCACTGAAGATACTGTTGTAAACAAAATACAAGTATTACTGCCCCCACAAAGCATATCTTCTATTGAGAGAAATGAACAAAATAAATGCATAAATTTGATTGTATATTGGAAGTTGATAAATGCTATGAAGGGAAAAGAGCAAGGGGAAGTGATAAGGAGTACTAGGGTAGGTTGTGGCAGCAATTTTAAATAGTGTGATCAGAAATTGTCTCACTGAGAAGGCAATGTTTGTGCAAAGACTTGAAGGAGATGAGGAAGTAGGGCTAAGATGTTGGAAAGGTCACCTAAGTGGATATTTAAATCACCAAGATTTAAGACAGAAGTTAATGATAAAAATATCAATGGAGAGCAAAGAACTATTAGAAAACTTAGGGTGAGGGTGTGGCCCAGGAATTATAGATACTTGCAACAAGGAGGGTGAATGATTGTATCATGTGAAGCCATGAGATTTATTTTAAAAAGCTGGAGGAAAGTTCAGACCCAGTGATATAAGGGGGAGGGGAGAAAATAAAACATGCACCAATTGAGAAGGCTAAATGGGACACAGTGTCACTAAGGGAGATATAGATTTTAATAACACTAGGAAGTTGAAGAGAATATTCAAAGAGGCTTATGAGATAAAGGATGATGTACTATGTGTTCCAGAGGACTTAATCCAAGGAGTAGAAAATGGAAACAAAGTAGGAGATATGAAGATCCAAGTGGTAATTATTAGATGATAAGGAAGGACATGGGAATCTGAAGCTTCTTGTGTTTATTGACAAATATTTGAGATAAAAATATAATAACTTTAGTTCTGGAAGTCTCAAGTCAGTGGTGATGAGTCTATGAGTGATTGGAGGTGAACTATCTAGAACCCATAAATTAAATAAGAATATCTTGCGAAATGTCAGTCCAAACCCTTCTGTATATCTTAAGCTTCACGGAAATTTCAGTAAATAGCATAGACTGGCCAAGTTACATACAGTAGTCCCTCTCTATATTGTGGTTCACTTATTGCGGACTCACTGTATCTTGGGATTTTTAAAAATATTATATTTAATTATTTATCAAGGGTTTTTTGCTATATTGCAGGATTTTGTGGTACTGTATACATATGTTGTTAAAGTTATGTAGGTTTAAGAGTGTAGAATAAATGTAAGGTTCCAAAAAAATGTAAGGTTCCTATTTCACAGGGGGGTCTAGAAAGTAATACCTGCAATAAGTAAGGGAATACTGTATATTTGGTTATATTTATTCTTTTGTTCTGGTAGTCAAGAAGTGACAGTTCAAGAGGAAATCTAGAATAGATGAACTCTTTAGAACACTTGCTATTTGACCTTCTCATTTCAATTGTCAAACATGTTATAATATAATCACAGACACTTCTCTAAGGGAGTGGGGAGTCTGTATTAATCACTTTCAGATTATAGGAATATGATATTTTCAGGAACCTTCTTGTCATATAAATCTATCACAAAAACAAGATAAGAAAGAGGGAATTTAAAACTCAAAATTATAATCCCACATTAATGACAACCCTCCCAAAGGCTTTGGTATATTAAGCCTGGTCTGTTACAACACAGAGAGGAGAATAAATGAAGGACCTTGAAAATAACTTGTAAGCAATTTGACTTACCTTTACATGTCTCTAGGAAATCCCCTAAGTGAATTCCCAGGGATAGAGAGAGACTAAGTCAGTAGTTTGACTAATTGCCTAAAGACAAAATGAAAGTGGGAAGAAGGGATCTCACAAACCTTAACTCTTTCCCCCTTTCCTTGTTATTCACAAGACCAGAAGACAGAAGATTGATATAAAGTTAGTGATGGATACTGTGGTAGACAGCCTACAGTATGGCCCCCTGAGAGAGACTCTGGGTCACTCAGAGTGGATGAAGAAACTACTCAGACACTCTTCATCTGAGGAAGGAAGGGAGGGGGTTTTATCTAGTGGAAAATCGCCCCCATTTCTTTATTAGCCAGGGTTTTTATCCACTTTCCACATGCGGAAGTACTTAAGGAAAATATGCAGCACTTCCCCAAATGGTAGGGAGTGAAAGGGAAATGCAGATCAATACAGGGTTGAGACATCCAGGTATTTTACACAAGGTCAAAAGCACTTTCTCTTACTTAATTGTTCTGTTTTTCACATTTTACTGACAAGGATTTGAGGCTTTACAGAGAAAAACAGAGCAGGTTTCCTTTTCCTTAAAAGCCACTTAGTATTTCTATTTATATCTTTCTATGGGTATAGAAAGATATATCCCACCCTGGAGGGTGGGATTCAGAGCAGGCCTGTAAGACAACCTGCCGGCTAAGGGCCCAGCTGGGAGCAGCTCCGTACAGTGGTCAGAGTCTTTTAAATCAAGCCTGTCTGCTTCCCACATCTCCCCATGTCTGTCTGTCCCCTACATCTCCCCCTTCTTTGTTAAGTTCTTGAGATATTGAGGTAAGGCCAATGAAACCTGCTACTTGTTTTTCACGTATTTTGTCACGAGCAAACAATTTGCAAAGGCATCTCAACACACAGAGTATAACAATAATCAGAATGCATCCAATAGCTCCCATCACCCAAAGTCTTAAATGTAGTTCATTAAACCAATTTTTAGGGTTGAGCCATTGTAAGTTTTCTTGCAAAGTTTGAAAAACCTTTTGTTCAGTCAGTTTTTTAATGTCCTGAAGTTGCTGCTGGAGTTCAAACTGCAACTGGTTCACCTGGCCTTTAAGGTTAGTGGGAAAGGCCCCTTTTAGATGACACTGGACCTGCTCCCATGAGTGCTGGCTGGAGTTCCATTTCAAAGGGGTTACACAGTGTCTGGAAAACTCTATCACAGGTGAGCCATTGGTAGGTGACTAGGGCATCCTGCAGGTCCCCAAGCCATATCATTGCAGACTCCACCACTGAAAGCCGGGTGAGTATTTCCTGGTCAATCCATGTTTGTTGAAGCATTTCACATGTGGAGTTAGTAAGGAGAATGTCTACTGCATGAGCTGTCTGAATGGACCCCGTCAGGGCAGTGGCAGCAGTGGTAGCTGTCGTTGCAATGGCAATAGCAGAGACAATGCATGTGATGAGAACACCTAGAAATTGTCGCACTTGCACCAGGGAAAGTGCATGATTAATGGTTGTGAGTCCTCTTGGGTCCTCCCATCCTCTGGTGACATTAACTTGCAGCCACAACTCGGCCTGTCTATGGATTATAAAAACAGTGGTTAAATTGAGCTGGGTAACATTGCTGCGCATAAGGCAGCTGACATAAATGGAACCTGTTGAGAGAGTAAGGTTATATAAGTTGGAAACATTGTCATAAGTCAGTTGAGGCAGTCCTGGAGTGGCTAAAAAAGGGATCTGGGTGAGAAGTACAAACACTGATCCAGGAATTATCAGTAATATCAAGAGTATAGGACATATACGGTCCTTTTGCCTCATAATGGGCATGGCCTCTAAGACATTGAATAAACGAAAGGCCAATACGCCACAAATTAATGTGCCAAGGGCTGGTATGTTCTAGAGCAACAATTCTAATGATTGGCGCTCCCAACCCTCCTCTGCTCCAGCAAGGTTGGGGTATTTTTCATTAGGTTTTGCTAGACCATTACTGGTATGCATGGCCCATCCTGCACCCCAGTCTTGTGCTATTAATGGGGTATGGGTGATTTGTTTAAATGAAGGCTTATCGCCTTGACACGAAGTCCAAGCCACCATGGTGGGAATTTGAGACTTGGCCTGGAAAAGGGAAATATCAGGAGGGTTATTGCTGTTTCCATTTTGAGTCACGTTAATTCCAACTGAACTTATTAGAAAGAAGTCAGTAGACAGTGAAGGGGAGGAAGCTGCTTTGACAATTGTGTAAGCACACCATTGAAATTTAAAGGGTAAACATAAAGTATTAGCTAGGATAGAAAAACAGGCGGGTAATTGTTCTGCTAGAAAAGTGGTGCCTGCCGGGGCATGTAACCAATGTTGTTTTTCCTCTAGAGGCCCATCAGGTGGGAGCTATGTGCCCCCTGTCCATTTAGTGTCATTAGAGGACAATGGGGGCTCTGTGTGCCACCAGGTTTGAAGTTTAAAGGTAGGTGGGTCCAGAACATGGCCCCAATATATATGATGGGGCTCTGAGGCTCCAAAGCAAGCCAGTACAGCAATTATAAGTAATACCTTAGCTGAATTAGAGGACACTATGGCCATACAGGCCAGGAATCTATTCTCTGGGATGTCCTCTGATCCTGTGTTTTGGAGAAGCTTTTCAGCCTCTCTGTTGAGGGCTGTGAACTTTTCCCAAGTTATTCCAGGGGAAAGATTTTTTGCTTGCTTTTTTGCGTTACGCTTCCAACGGCTTCTGCATTGGTGGTGGAGCTCATCCATTGACATCTTGTTTAGTTGTTTCGTCACATTCTCCAGGCGCCTGATCTACTTGTCCTGGGATGCTTCCCATGGGGGCAACGGATGTTCGTCGCCCATGGAATGGCTTTACTCGCTTTGCAGGAAGCCACAAAGGACCTGTTGGGGTAGAAACACATGTCAGTAAATCAACTGGGCCTTCCCAAATTCCTTCTCCTTGAGGGTCCCGGTATAACACTAGGGGGTGAGTTCCCCTATCCTCTGGTCCATGGCAGCAAAAATGCCATTCAATAGCTGAAGTAAGAGAGTCATCGCAGTTTAAAAAATTATAAGTATACACTGGTAACATAGTTAAATTTTTGGGAGAGGACTGCATACTCCCCCTTCTTTGTTTTTTGAGAAGATTTTTTAAAGTATGGTGGGCTCTTTCCACAATGGCCTGGCCTGTGGGATTATAAGGAATGCCTGTTTTATGTTTAATATCCCATCTTCGTAGAAATTCCTGGGTGGAGCGAGCTACATAGCCTGGTCCATTATCAGTTTTTATTTGTTGTGGACATCCTAGGTAGCTGAACACCTCGAGCCAGCGTGTTTGAATATGCTTTGCTGACTCTCCTGCAAGAGGAGTGGCATGTAATGCTCCAGAATAGGTATCAATTGAAACATGAATATATTTAAGTTTTCCAGAAGGAGGGTAATGAGTGACAACTGTTTGCCAATTATTAGTGGGGCTAGTCCCTGAGGGTTTACACCCATGCTGGGGGGTGCCTTGCCCACAGCCTCACAGTCTGCACATTCTCTGATAATTTGCTTAGCGTAGGAGCATGGAAAGCTAAATTTTCAGCGAAGTGCATGACTATTTTGATGATAAAACTGATGTGAGGCAACTGCCTTACTAAGGCGTCAGCTCAGCTGTTGTCTTCTGCCATAGGGCCAGGAAAGCCTGTATGGGAACAAATATGGGTGATAAACAAACAGTGCTCCCTTTTATCCAATAGGTTTTGCAAAGACAAAAATAGATTGAGTAATTGAGGATCAAGAGACCCCTTAATTAGGGCCTGGTCTAGATTAATAACAATATATACAGTATACCCTGAGTCACAAACTTAATTTAAGGGCTCATGGGGCCACTGCTGCAGAGCCATAATAGCTCCTGCTAGCTCTGCCTGTTGTGTAGTTGACTGTCCATGGGTGACACAATGTTTCCATTCTAGGTCCTCTTGCCAGGTAATGGCAGCCTTGCCTGACTTTCCTGACAGATCTACAAATATCGTCTTTGCTCCCAATATTGGTGTCTGGCTTAATTTATCCTTTAGCCGAATGTTTAATTTTGGAATATTTTGCAAAAGCTTGTCAGGAGGAAGGCTGAGTTCAATTTTTCCTACATAATCAGCCATAGCAAACTGAAGTTCTAAAACTTGACTAAACATTTGCTGTAAATAAAGCTGCATGAGAGGAACATGAATGACTGCTTGGTCTTGGCCAAGAAGTTGCTGAGTCCTCTCACGGCCCTTGACAATTAAGTGACAAAGAGCTGTTATATAAGTGGTGATAGTGTGTTGAGGCTGATGGGGGAGAAATACCCATTCGATCATACTTAGGTGTGGCTGCAATTGGCCTATTAATCCATAGGAGTATCTAAGGTTGGAAAGCAGAAGAGCCTGACAGGATACTGAGGGCTAATTCTTTCCAGCTGCCAATTACTGATATGCTGATTGACAAGGTTTAACTCTCCTATTGCCTGTGGAGACAGGGTCCGAGGAGAATTAAGATCAGAGTTAATTGGTGGGTAGTAATGCCAAGGCTAGGTTGTATCCAATTGATAGTGCCTAACAACTGTTGGAGATTATTAAGAGTTAAGGGCCTTGGTGGAATAATTTGAATTACTTGAGGCTGAATAGTTCTATGAGAGATCACATAACCTAAGTACTTCCAAGGCATTGACTGCTGTACCTTTTCAGCTGAAATTTGTAAGCCTATAGATTGCTGTAAATGAACAAACGTATTAGGTAATTGCCCTTGAGATTGGGCAGCAACCAGAGTATCATCCATATAATGGTATATGATGAACTTGGGATGCTACTCTCTACTGGGCTATAAAGCGTTATGTACAAATTGCTGACAAATAGTAGGACTATTTAGCATGCCCTATGGCAAGACTTTCCACTGGAACCATTGCAATGGCTGAGGATTATTAAGCACTGGGAAGGAGAAAGCAAATCGCTCTCTATCTTTTTCTGCTAGAGGTATTGTAAAAAAAAAATCTTTTAAATCTATGATTAAGAGTGGCCAGTCTTTAGGTATGCAGGCTGGGTTAGGGATGCCTGATTGTAAAGCTCCCATCAGTTGAAGAATTTCATTAATTTTTCTAAGGTCATGTACAAGTCTCCATTTTCCAGATTTTTTAGGAACTACAAAGATTGAAGTATTCCAGGGGCTATTAGAAGGTTCTCTATGCCTTGCCTCAAGTTGTTGTTGAACTAATTTGTGAAGTTTTTCTAATTTCTCCCCCTTTGGTGGCCACTGGTCGACCCACACTGGTGTGTCTTTTAGCCAGGTAAGAGGTAGAGGAGATATTGGGACAGTGGCCATTAGGGAAAATGTGGTAGGGGGATTTTCATTTCCCATTGAGTAAGAAGGTCTCTTCCCCATATATTTAATGGGGCCGGGAGGACATAGGGTTGAATACGCCCCTCTTGGCCATCTGGGCCATAACACCGACGCAACCAGGTGCTTCTCTTAGACTGGGCAAGACCTCCTATACCTGTTAGGGGAGTATCAGCCTCTATTAGGGGCCATTTCAAGGGCCAGAATTAGTTAGAAATCACTGAAACATCATCTCCAGTATATAATAGTCCAGGGAAGACTTTACCCTAATTTTAACCTCAATTATAGGTTTATTTAATTGAATAGAGGTTGTCCAAAAGACAGGTTGATGATTTGCACTTCCAAGATTCCCCTCTCCCTGTACAACATTCTGGGTTTTAGGTACTATACAAGGGAGGAGAAGGAGCTGTGCTATACAGGTGCCTGGAGGGATAACATGATATCCTAAAACCTGCAGCATTATTTCAATTTCTCCTTCATAGTCTGAATCAATAATACTTGTGTAACAGAACCTCTGAGGTGCTCTGATTGAAACAGAACCTACAGGCCATTTAGTTAGGGGCCCTATTGCCCACCACCAGAATTACAACTCTCAGTACTAGAGTTTAGTGAAAAGAAAAGAACTGTTTATTTAACAGTTAAATAGATTTAGATTATTTGTGGATTTCTGCTGTTGAGTCTTAATGTTCTTTAAAATACCCACAAACACATAGTTCTGCCTCCCCATACCAAACCAGGTCAGCCTTAGAAAAGCCAGAAACACCATTTCCCTACTTCCTAGGCACAGTTCAGCTTTACCAGTAGCTGCCCATCACTCAAATCTGATTGGGGAGGTCCTTTCTGTGCTGTGGCTCCCTCCAGGTCTCAATGCAGAATCGCCTGGATTCTCAGCCTCCTTTTAAACTGCCTTCTCCCTGCAAACCGCATGGATCTCCTCTCCTTCTCAAAACTGCATGACAAGAGCCTCTTAAAGAGGCCTGGAGAGCCCTCTCAAAACCACATGGAGAACTCAGCTTCTTTAATCCGCATGGAAGGGGGCATGCAAGAGAGAGCGAGTGAGAGAGAGAGGGAGAGCGTGAGACCAAGAGAGCCAGAGAGAGTGTGAGACCCAGCTAAAATGTCCACAGCTGCTTATATATCCCTGACTGCGTCCTCTAATGCAGTGGGTGTTGCAACCAGTTCTGACCATTCAAAGAACCCTACGCAGGCTCTGTAGGCTCCTTCCGTACCATCCCACAATTCAAGATTCCTCCCATCTTCTTGGGCTTTGGAAGTATCAAAGCCATTTTGCATAACAAAGACACTAGCCACCAGCCTCAGGCATGTGGAGGCATTCTGAAAAGATGCTTCCTTCTCCCCATTCCCCAGCCGCAAACTCTGGGGATTTTTGGACGCCCCTGTTTCTGTAACATTAACAAATTACTTGGGACCATGGACATTGGATTCTGGAACTAGCCTCCACGCCTTCAAGGTGATTGCCGAGAACTGGGCAAAAACCTGGGGATCTAAAGTGGCTTGCGCATTGGTTGTATTATATATGCCACTGCCAGTGAGCATTTCAAACTCAGTAAGAATTTGGTGGACTGCGTTTACTGCCGCTTGCTTATGGCAGTGGTCAGTATATTCAGTGAGCCAAATTGTGTACTGAGCTGGAGTTAGAATGGTTCTAACTAAGCTTTTCCAGTCACAGGGAGTCATAGTGTACCCCTCTGTTATTGCCTCAATTATTCCAGATGTAAAAGGGGACTGGAGCCCGTTCTCTTGAACACTCTTTCTTAGTTCTTTGAATATTTCAAAAGGTAAGGACTCATAAGTTACTTGTCCTCTCTGGCCTTGCTTTACAATTACAAGAAAAGCTGAAATAGCTTTCCAATCACCGACTTTTGCCGCTTCCCGCAGGCAGCTGTGTATAGCTGTGGGGGTTTCATTAACAAGCCGTGGAGGTGGCAGTGGTGGTGCTGGCGCTGGCATGGGCCAGCTTTCAGTTTCTTTGTTCCAGGGCGGGAGAGGCACTGTGGGCAGGGTGGTCCTAGGTTCCACCACCCCTGTGGGTGGCGGATTTAATGGTTTCTTGGCAAAGTTCTCATCATAGATATTTAATCTCTCCTTTTCCTTCTCTTGAATATTTCAGATGGCGATATCGTCCTCCAAAATGAAAATTTCCTCCCCACTTACTTTGCTTTTAGTGTTTACTGAATAAATATGCAGGGAATTTAAAGCTGTATGAATTATTCTCCAAGTAACTAAATTCTGATGACCTATGGGGATCTCGTTCTCCTCGAGACATTTAAGTTTCTGTCCTACTCTTTCCCAGACCTCTAAATCATAGGACCCTTTATCTGGGAACCAGGGGCAGTGTAGATTCACTGCTCATAATATATAAAGCAATTTTTTTTCCCACCTGACATCCTGCAGCTTTTAAAAACCAAAAGAGCCGGTGGAAATAAACATCCTGTTCTTTAGAAAGACCCGTCCCCATGATAGAAAATAGAAACAGAATTCTTATGAAAGAAAGTTATTTAGCTCTCTCTCTCTCTCTCTCTCTCTCTCTCTCTCTCTCTCTCTCTCTCTCTCTCTCTCTCTCTCTCTCTTATATATAAATCCTAAGTTGGGAAGCGCCACAGGGATGGGGCTGTGATTGTTTTTACAGTGTGCCTAGTGTTGCGTGGACTTTGTCTTCTGGCTTGCGGGAAACCTAGTGTTTCTGTCCCGGTCCATGTTCCAGCTTATCCTGTCATGGGGGTCTTGTATATTGGCAAGTACCCCTAGCGGGCGTGTTGACTACTCGTCCCGTGCCCGCAGTGTTGTGGCTACTTTTGAGAGGAGAGAGATTGAAAATGAATGTGAGTATATAGAAAGAAACAAAACAGCTGAGAAATTTTTAGAAAAGACAGGAGAAAATTTAGAAAAGAAAAGAAAGCTCCCTTTCTTTAACTAAACACGCCAGCGGCCTTACCAATGAAGATGATGCCACTGTCCCTCTTTCAGGATGATTTGGCCAATTTTTCCCTCTGTCTAGGCATGTTGTCCACAGTCCTTGGCTCATAGCCGGTTGCACTTCAGCGAGTCCTCTACCCCACATTGGGAGCCACCTGAGAGAGACTCTGGGTCCCTCGGAGTGGATGAAGAAACTACTCAGACACTCTCTATCAGAGGCAGGAAAAGAGGGGGTTTTCTCTAGTGGAAAATTGCCCCCGTTTCTTTATTAGCTAAGGTTTTTATCCATTTTCCACATGCAGAAGTACTTAAGGAAAATATGCATCACTTCCCCAAATGGTAGGGAGTGAAAGGGAAATGCAGATCAGTACAGGGTTGAAACATCCAGGTATTTTACACAGGTCAAAAGCACTTTCTCTTACTTAATTGTTCTGTTCTTCACATTTTACTGACAAGGATTTGAGGCTTTACAGAGAAAAACAGAGCAGGTTCCCTTTCCCTTAAAAGCCACTTAGTATTTCTATTGTATCTTTAAAATCCCCTGGAGGGTGGGATTCAGAGCAGGCCTGGAAGACAACCTGCCATCTAAGAGCCCAGCTGGGGGCGACTCCGTACAGCAGTAAGAGTCTTTTAAACCAAGCCTGTCTGCTTCCCCATCTCCCCATGTCTGTCTGTCCCCCACAGCCCCCAAACACTGTCACCTCCTGATATTCTTCTCTTTGTGTAGTCTCCTCTCACTCTGAAGAGGGCTGCCCTGAATAACTAATGGGATATTACAGGGGAAAAAAGTATATAATTTCTGAGGCTATGTTTAAAAAGGCATTGCTTCTGCCTAGGACTTTTGGATCATTCACTCTGGGGAGAAAACTGTTGTGGTTTCATAAGGACATTCAAGCAGCCCTAAGCCTTATGGAGACTAAGTCCTCCTACCCACAGACATGTGAATGAGCCAGACTGGAGAAACTAGCCCTAATAAAGCCTTCAGATGTTGGCAGCCATAGCCAATATCTTGACTATAATCTCATGATAGATCCCAGTCATAATTATCTAGCTAAGCCACTCCCCAATTCCTAACCCATGGAAAATGTGAGACAACAAATATTTATTGCTGTTTTTAGTCATAAATTGGGTGTGGGGGTGGAATTTGTTTTGGCTATATAACAATAGATAACTAATAATAAATAAGTTGTAAGTGACAGAACCAGAATTCAAAACCAAGTTTTTGACTCCAAAGGTTGAGCTCCTAAAAGTTTGCAAGTTTCCCAATGAAATTTTTAGCAGTTTTTCTTCATTTGCCTATTAAAAAAATTTACTCTTTGAAATAAATTCAATTTACAACCTTTATAAAGAGACAAACATCAATACCTTTAATTGCATGGTCAGTGGCATCCTGTATTTAGTAATGTTAAACAAGTTAGGTCTTAGATCAAGCAGTCAGAAGTCAATAAATAATTATGTATATTTATTTTTCTTTTTTAAAGTATATTTTATTATGTTGTTATAGTAGTTACAATTTTTCCCCCTTTGCTCCCCTCTTCCCAGTATGCCTTTTCCTCCAGCAATCCCACCTCCCTTAGTTCATGTCCATGGGTCATGATATAAGTTCTTTGGCTTCACCCTTTCCTGTATTATTTTTAACATCCCCCTGTCTATTTTGTACTAACCAATTATGCTTCTTAGTCCCTGCACAATATCCCCATTTCTCCCCCTCCCTCCTCGCAGTTGATAACCCCCCAAATGATTCCCATAACTATGATTCCATCCCTATTCTGGTTTGCTTAGTTGGATTTTGTTTTTACTTTTTAGGTTCAGTTGTTGATACTCATGAGTCTGTTGTCATTTTAGTGTTCATAGTTTTGATCTTCTTTTTCTTAAGTAAGTCCCTTTGACATTTCATATAATAATGGCTTTGTGATGATGAACTTCTTTAGCTTTACCTTGTCTTGGATGCACTTCATCTGCCCTTCTATTGGAAATGATAGCTTTGTTGGATAGAGTAATTTTGGTTGTAGGTTGCTTTTCATCACATTGATTACTGCTTGCCAGTCCCTTCCTGCCTCCAAAGTGTCCTCTGAGAAATCAGCTGATAGTCCTGTAGGCACCCTCCTGTAGGCAACTCTCTACCTCTCTCTTGCTGCCCCCCAGGACTCTGTCTTTATCTTTCACCTTTGGCATCTCAATCATGATGCGTCCTGGTATGGTCCTCTCTGGCTCCATCTCGCCCAGGACCCTCCATGCTTCCTGGACCTGTATGTCCATCTCCTTCACAAAATTTAGGAAGTTTTCCTCATTTTTTTCAATTCTTGCTTTCTCATTCTGCACTGGTTCACTGTTTTTTTCTTCCTTATGTTTCAAATTATTGATTTGAACCTTGGTTTCCTTCCCTTCACCATTGGTTTTGTGTGGATTTTCCTTCGTTTCACTTAGCACAGCCTTCACTTCTTCTCTTATGCGTTTGCCATACTCAAGCATATCTTTATTTATTTTTTTTGATTTAATGTGTTTTATTGATTAAAATATTACATTTGTGCCAATTTCCCTTCCCTCTGCTCCCCTCCACCCGGTGGCCCCCCTCCCTCCAGTTGTCTCCCCCTTTTAGATTATGTCCATTAGTTGTGCATACAGTTCCTCCCAACCTCTCTCCGTCTATTCCATTCCCTCCTACCATGATCCCCAATTCCTATATCATCTCCCTCCCTTTCCCCATTCCCCCTCCCTGTTGACCTCCCCCCAATATGCTTCCCGTACCCACAGTTCCTTTTCCACTCTCGTTGCCTATTTAGTTTGCCTTTGTTTCATCTCCCTAGCTTCTGTTTTTTTAAACCAGTCCCTTTAACATCTCATATAACAGTGGTTTGGATCTAATGAACTCTTTCAGTTTTATTTTGTCCTGGAAACACTTTCTCTGTCCTTCTATTCTGAATGACAATTTCGCTGGATAGAGTATTTGTGGTTGTAGGTTTTGGATTTTCATTACTTTGAATATTTCTTGCCAGTCCCTTCTTGCCTGTAGGGTTTCCCTTGAGAAGTCAGCTGATAGTCTAATTGCGACCCCTTTGTACATAATTCTTTTCTTCTCTCTTGCTGCTTTTAAGATTCTCTCTTTATCTTTAATTTTTGACATTTTGATTATAATGTGTCTTGGAGTGGTTCTCCCTGGGTCCAGTCTCTTGGGAACTCTCCTTGCTTCCTGGACCTGCAAGTCTATTCCCTTCCCCAAGTCTGGGAAGTTCTCCTTTATTATATTTTCACTCAATTTTTCAAGTTCTAGTTCATCTTCCTCATTCTCTGGCAAACCAATGATTCTTATGTTGGGCCTTTTATAGCTGTCCCAGAGGTTTCTGATCCTCTCATTGTTGCTTCCCATTTCCTCTTGCTGCATTGGTTGACTGCTTGTTCCTTCTCCATATTCCATTTTGTTGAAATGAACTCTGGATTTTTTTTTCTCACCATCTGTCTCATATGCGGTTTTGTTCCTTTCGTTATGAAAGTTTTTCGCTTCTTTCTTATCTTTTTCCTGCTCTTTTGTGAATTCTGTAAGCCACCTGATAACAATGGCCCAGAACTGAGCCTCTGACAGGTTTCTTATCTGTTCATCTGTCAGGTTCTCTATCTGCTGCCTGGTGAGTTGTGTCACTGGGATTTCTATAGTTGTCTGCCTCATTTTGACAGATGCGTTTTGTTTTCTTGGGCCGGCTGTCCGGGGCAGTGCCTGTGTACGCGTCACAAATCAGCGACCGGCGCCTGCCTGTCCGCGACCTATTTCGCAGCCCTGTGGTGCTTTCTTTGGGGGCGGGGGTCCAAGATGGATTCACACAGTTATTCAGCTAGGAGACCGGGATCCGTCCTCCTGCCCCCCTGGGCCTCACTGTTCAAGGCGATGCGGCGGCCGCTCTCCCCAGCGCTGGAGTCGCGCACCGCCAGGGGCTTGACCGCAGCCGGGATTCCTCGCCGGGGTCGCGCACCGCCAGGGGCTTGACAGCAGCCTGGATTCCTAGCCGCCCCGCCGCTGTCCAGGTGCGACCGCAAACAGCACTGCCCTCTTTAACTCTTACCTGCCCAAATGGCACCGCTGGTTTATAACTTCATATGTTGGGCTTCCGTGTAGTTTTATTTTCTGGAATTTCTAGTTATCCTTTGTTTTGAAGTAGTTGTATTCCTCTCTAGTTGTAGAGGGAGACCTAGCGTGTCCGTCTAAGCCTCCATCTTGGCCGGAAGTCCTCCTCAAGCATATCTTTAAAGCCTGTGAGCATCTTTATCACCAGTGTTTTGAATTCTGTATGTGTTAGGTTGTCTATCTCCTCATCTGTTAGGTTGGCTATCTCCTCGTCACTTAGTTCTCCCACTGGAATCTTGATCTGTTCCCTCTTTTGGGCTATATTTCTCTGTCTCCTCATTCAGACAGGCTCCTGTGTTGGCCTCCGTGTCCCAGGTAGAGCTGTCGCTCCTGTTACGTTGTAAGGGGTGGAGCCTTATGAATTCGTCAGTACAAGTGACCAGTTTCACCATGTTGTGGCACTGTATGTGGGGGAGGAGTCCGAGAGGGAACAATGCTACCTGCCCAGCACTCCCCCTTTTTCCAGGCACCTCTCCCACTTCTGCACCGGACTGGTGCCCCTCTAGCTGCTGCCCTGGCCATCGTTCCAAGAGTGGGTGGGTCTTCGGACATTCTAGGACCGTGTTGGCCCTTCAAACATGTGGACTCTGCTGACACTGGCAGTTTCTGCCTCCACCCCAACCTCCACTGATCTTCACAGTCAGAAGCAATGAAGCTTAATTTTCCCCAGGTGCAAGATCCAGTGAGGAGCTCGGAACACTCCCCAGGTGTCCCTCCTGACTTTTTAAAATATCTGACTGCTCTTTCTGCCAGCCTGCCAATGCCACCGCTGCTTCCGCCGTTGCTGCTGCCACCACACCAAGTCCTCTCTGCCCTTCCTACCTGTCTGGATGAGTGTTTCTTTTTTGTATCTTTGTTTCCTGGACTTCCATGCAGTTTGATTTTCTGGGACTTCTGATTGTTTCTAGTTTTGAGGTAGTTGTATTCCTTCCTTGTTTTGGAGGGAGACACAGCGTGTCTGTCTATGCCTCCGTCTTGGCCGGAAGTCCTAATTATACCTATTTTTAAGGTGTTCATTAAAAGTATCTCTAAAGAAGTTTGGTTTATATTTCAGGAGGATTTTTTTATTAAGATTTTTCATTGAATCTTTGTTCTTATAAGATATTATTATGCACCATTTCACTTAATTTGTTCCCACTCCTTTCCTGCCTTTCCATTTTAGTACATTAATTTGTATTTGCTTAAAAGGAAAAATTTGTCATTTCTGAACTACCCTTCACTAGAGTTGCAAGTGATTTCAAGAACAACTTTGAAACTACCCAAAAGCTAGATCTAAATTTCAAAGAAGTCAGACATTTTTTCCTTCTTCAAATGTCATTTCAACCTGAGGAAATAATATTTTCTCTTGAAAGAGCTAAACATTTTGGAAAAAAGAAACAAATATTCATATCTCTTGGTCCAGGGTATATGAGTCATCTTGCAACTAAAGAATATCTCAACTTGACTGTCAGATCTGAATGTTATTACAAAAAAAATGAGTCTTTGTCCAACAGAACATTCATTTACTTTGAGGTAGATTGCCTATAACCACCTGTTTGAGAAGTGTTTCATTTCTTTAATATAAGGTGTCTCTAATTACAAAGATTTAAACTTTCAAAACATAAATAAGGTAATTTTTTGTTTAATAAAAAATATAAACAATAGGACACATGCGTGCACTCACATACACACACACAAAACAAAAAGTCTGTCCAGAAAGTATCCAGCCAAATACTATGAAAAATAGAGACATTTATTGAAGAAGATACAAGATACAAGAAACATTGCACATAAAACAGCAACACCTCAGTCCCCTTCAATGTAGGCACCTTGGGACCTCACAACATTCTCCCAATTGCCATCAGCTGCCCCATCATATTTACCTGAATCTCATTGATGGTGTGAAATCTCCTCCCTTTCAAAGGTGATTTTAGTTCAGGGAAAACTAGAAGTCACAGGGTGCCAAATCTGGGATGGAAAGAGACTGAGTCACCTCGGTGATTTGATGTTTCTCAAAAAACTTTGCAGGAAACTTGAGCATCGGTGGGTGCATTGCCATGATGAAGCTGCCAGTCACCATTGCCCATAGCTTCAGCCTTCTGAATCCTCTGAATAGTTTCCATGGAGAAATGTCACAGCTCAACGTAAAATTGGATGCAGGTTCATTGCTCCACTTGCTTAGTCATTTAGAATGGGATGGCCGCACAGCACGCATGCTCACTCAACAGAACCTACCACCCCCACAGACTAGTACAGTGAAGTTGTCATTATTCACACATGCACATTCCAGTCCACTATCCTTGGCTGCCAGGTTACATCAGTGTCACACAAACCATTCTCATTATGTTAACAGTGGCTGGACTTTTTCCAGACAGGCAGCCAAGGAGATTCACACTATTGATGAAATTCAGAAAAATACAACAGGGCAACTGATGGCAATTGGGAGAACTATGTGCAGTACTAAGGTGCCTACCTTGAAGGGGACTGAGGCATCATTGTTCTATGTACAATGTTTCTTGTATCTTGTATCTTCTTCAATGAATGTCTCTATTTTTCATATTATATGGCTGGATACCTTTTGGACTGACCTCGTATATATTATATGATATTAGCTGTGGGTTTGTCAAATACGAACTTTTATGTTGAGACATGTTCCCCCTATTCTCACTTTGCTGAGAGTTTTTATCATACTTCGGTGCTGGATTCTAGCAAATATTTTTTGTTTTGTTTTTCTGCATCTATTGATAAGATCATGAAATATTTATGCTTCATTTGGTTTCTGTGGGGTATCACGTTTATTGATTCACGAATGTTGTACACTTTGCATCCCCAGAATAAAGCCTACTTGATCATGGCTTAGAATTATTTTTTATTCGGTTTGTTAATATTTTCATGAGGATTTTATGATCTATGTTCATTAAGGATATTGGCCTTTAATGAAACTTATCCATATTGTACAGATTGTTTAATTTGGGGCATACAGTTCATAATATTTTCTTAAAATCCCCCTTACTTCTTTGAAGTCAGTTGTTCTCTTTCATTTCTGATTTTATTTATTGAATGAAATTTTTCCTTTTTTAAAAGTATATTTTATTGATTATGTTGTTACAGTAGTCCCAATTTTTCCCCTTTGCTCCCCTCTGCCCCGTACCCCCCTTCCTTCCAGTAATCTCACCCACCTTAGTGCATGTCCATGGGTCATATATATAAGTTCTTTGGTTTCACCCCTTCCTATTTTATTCTTAACTTCCCCCTGTCTATTTTGTACCGACCAATTATGCTTGTTAATCCCTGCACCATTTCCCCATTTATTCACTCTTCTCCCTCCCAGCTGATAACCCTCCAAATGATTTCCATACTTATGATGCTGTTTCTATTCTGGTTTGTTTAGTTGGATTTTGTTTTCATTTTTTAGATTCGATTGTTGATAGTTGTAAGTTTGTTGTCATTTTTATATTCATAATTCTGATCTTTTTCTTAAGTAAGTCCCTTTGACATTTCATATAATAATGGCTTGGTGATGATAAACTCCTTTAGCTTTACCTTGTCTCGGAAGCACTTTATCTGCCCTTCTATTATAAATGATAGCTTAGCTGGATAGAGTAATCTTGGTTTTAAGTCCATGCTTTTCATCATATTGAAAACTTCTCGCCAGCCCCTTTTTGCCTGCAAAGCTTTTTTTGAGAAATCAGCTGATAGTCTTATACGGACGCCTTTGTAGGTAACTCTCTGCTTTTCTCTTGCTGCTTTTAAGATTCTCTCTTTATCTTGAACCTTTAGCATTTTAATTATGATGTGTCTTGGTGTGGTTCTTTTTGGATCTAGCTTGTTTGGGATTCTCTGTGCTTCCTGGACTTGTATGTCTATTTCCTTCACCAAATTTAGAGAGTTTTTCTTCATTATTTTCTCACATTACCTTTCAATTTCTTGCTCTTCCTCTTCTTCTGGTATCCTTATGGTTTGGATGTTGGCACATTTATAGTTGTTTCAGAGGTTCCTAAGTCTCTCCTCATGTTTTTCAATTCCTATTTCCTCATTCTGTACTGGTTGACGGTTTTTTTCTTCCTTATGTTCCAAATCATTGATTTAAACCCCTGTTTCCTTCCCTTCACCATTGGTTTTCTATGAATTTTCCTTCGTTTCATTTAGCATAGCCTTCACTTCTTCTCTTATGCATTTGCCATACTTAAGCTTATTTATCAAGCATGTGAGCATCTTTATCATCATTGTTTTGAACTCTATGTCTCTTAGGTTGGCTATCTCCTCATCACTTAGTTCTCCTACTGGAACATTGATCCGTGCCCCGTTTTGGGCCATACTTCTCTGTCTCCTCATCTTGAGAGGCTTCTGTGTTTATTTGCCTCTGTGTCTTAGGTAGAGCTGTTGCTCCCATTACATTGTAAGGGGTGGAGCCTTAGGTATTCATCAGTACAGGGTGAGGAAGGGGTCTGAACAAGAACAATGATGCTTTCTCAACACTAGCCCTTTCCAGGAAGTTGTTTCACTTCTGTATGGGACTGGTGCCTCTCTAGCTGTTGCGCTGGCTGTAGTTCCCATAGTGGGTACATCTACAGAAGTTCTAGGACCATGGAGGCCCTTTAAACAAGCAGACTCTGCTGAGAGACCAGCAGTTTTTTCCTCTGCCTCAACCCCGCTTTTTTGCACAGTCAGAAGCAATGAGGCTTTATTTTCCACAGCGCTGGGAGTGTGAGCTGCACGGTCTGGTCTGGTGCTGGGAGCACTCACCAGGTGTCCCTCTCAACTTTTTTTTCTTTTTTTAAAGTATATTTTATTGATTATGTTGTTACAGTAGTTCCAATTTTTTTCCCCTTTGCTCCCCTCTGCCCAGTATCCCATCCCTCCAGCAATCTCACCCCCCCTTAGTTCATGTCAATGGGTCATGCATGTAAGTTCTTTGGATTCATCCTTTCCTATATTATTCTTAACATCCCCCTATTTTGTACCGACCAATTATACTTCTTAATCCCTGCACCATTTCCCATTTCTCCACCTCCCCCCTCGCAGCTGATAACCCTCCAAATGATATCTATACCTATGATTCCTTTCCTATTCTGGTTTCCTTAGTTGGTGTTTTTATGTTTTAGATTTAGTTGTTGATAGTTGTGAGTTTGTTGCCATTTTAGTGTTCATAGTTTTGATCTTCTTTTTATTAAGTAAGTCCCTTTGACATTTCATATAATAATGGCTTGGTGATGATGAACTTCTTTAGCTTCACCTTGTCTTGGAATCACTTCATCTGCCTTTCCATTCCAAATTATAGCTTTGCCAGATAGAGTAATCTTGGCTGTAGGTTGCTTTTCATCATATTGAATACTTCTTGCCAGTCCCTTCCTCCCTGCAAAGTGTCCTCTGAGAAATCAACTGATAGTTCTATAGCCACCTCCTGTAGGCATCTCTCCGCCTCTCTCTTGATGCCCCCAGGACTCTGTCTTTTGCTTTCACCTTTGGCATCTCAGTCATGATGCATCCTAGTGTGGTCCCAGCTTACCCGGGACCCTCCGTGCTTCTCAAACTTGTATGTCCATCTCCTTCGCAAAATTCCGGAAGTTTTCCTCACTTTTTTCAATTTTTGTTTACTCATTCTGCACTGGTTGAGTGTTTTATTTTTTTTCTTTATGTTCCAAATCATTTATTTGAACCCCAGTCTTCTTCTCTTCACCACTGGTTTTGTGTGGATTCTCCTTCGTTTCACTTAGCATAGCCTTCACTTCTTCTCTTATGCATTTGCCACACTCAAGCATGTCTGTCAAGCCTGTGAGCATCTTTGTCACCAGTGTTTTGAACTCTTCATCTGTTAGGTTGTCTATCTCCTCATCTGTTAGGTTGATTTTATCCTTGTCACTTAGTTCTTCCACTGGAACCTTGATCTATTTCCCCTTTTGGGCCATACTTCTCTGTCTCCTTATTTTGACAGGCTCCTGTGTTTGTTTGCCTCCATGTCCCAGGTAGAGCTCTCGCTCCTGTTACTTTGTAAGGGGCAGAGCCTTAAGGATTCATCAGTACAGAACGACCTCTTTCACCAGGTTGTGGCACTATAGGTGGGGGGAAGTGTTCAAGAGGGAAAAATGCTTCCTGCCCAGCACTTTCTCCTTTTCCAGGCACCTCTCTGACTTCCGCACCAGACTGATGCCCCTCTAGTTGCTGCCCTGGCCATCGTTCCCAGAGTGGGTGGGTCAGCGGATGTTCTAGGACTCTGGGGGCTATTTAAACAAGCGTACTGTGCTGAGAGACTAACAGTTTCTGCCTCCACCCCAACCTCCACTGGTCTGCACAGTCGGAAGCAATGAGGCTTGATTTTCCCCGGTGCTGGGCCCTGAGCTGCTAGGTCCAGTGAAGAACTGGGAATGCTCCCCTGGTGTCTCTCCTGACTTTAAAATGTGTGACTGTGCTTTCTGCCAGTCTGCTGCTGCCACTGCTGCTGCTGCTCCTGCTCCTGCCACCACATCGCGTCTTCTCTGCCCCGGATCCACCCCTTCTACCTGTCTTGATGACTATTTCTTCTTTATATCTTTATTTGTTGGACTTCCATGCAGCTCCATTTTCTGGATCTTCTGGTTGTCTCTAGTTTTGAGGTAGTTTTTTTCCTTCTTAGTTGTGGAGGGAGATGCAGCATGTCTGTATAGGCCTCAATCTTGGCCGGAAGTCCCTGAATCATCTTTTTCTTGATGAGTCTCATTAAAGGTTTGTCAATCTTGTTTATTATTTCAAAGAACCAGTTCTTGGTTCCATTGATATTTTGTACTTTTTTTTTTTTAGCCTCTATTTTATTTATTTCTGCTTTGATCTTCATTATTTCCTTCTATTCACTTTGGGCTTTGTTTGTTGTTCTTTTTCTAGTTCCATTAAGTGTAATGTTAAATGGTTTATTTTTTTTCAAAGGCACATGGAACATTTTCAAAGATAGACCACATAATAGGACACAAAACAAGCCTCAACACATTCAAGAAAATTGAAATCATATCAAGCATCTTTTCAGACCACAATGCCTTGAAACTAAAAATCAACCTCAGAGAAAAAAATCAAAGACACACAAACTCATGGAGAATTAATAACACGCTGTTAAATAATGAATGAGTTAACAATGGCATCAAAGAGGAAATCAAGAAATTTCTGGAAACTAATGACAATGATCACACAACAGCCCAAAACCTATGGGACACAGCAAAAGCAGTCCTAAGAGGGAAGTTCATAGCAATACAGGCATATCTGAAAAGGAAAGAAGAAACTCAAATAAAAAATCTAACCCTAAAGCTACAAGAACTAGAACAACAACAACAAACAAAGCCTAGGGCAAGAAGAAGGAATGAAATCATCAAGATCAAAGCAGAATTAAACGACATAGAGACGAAACAAACAATCCAAAATATCAACAAAACTAGGAGCTGGTTCTTTGAATAAATAAACCAAATCAACAAGCCTATAGTCAGGCTCATCAACAAAAAAAAGAGAGAAGACCCAAATAAACAAAATCAGAAATGAAAGTGGAGAAATCACGACTGATAACACAGAAATACAAACAATTGTAAGAAATTACTACAAACAACTGTATGGCAAGAAATTTGACAACCTAGAAGAAATGGACAAATTTCTAGAAACATATAACCTTCCAAAACTGAATCAAGAAGAAGTAGAAAGTCTCAACAGACCAATAACAAAGAAGGAAATTGAAACAGTAATCAAAAATCTCCCTGCACACAAGAGCTCTGGACCGGATGGCTTCACAGGCGAATTTTACAAAACATTTAGGGAAGAACTAACTCCTACCCTCCTCAAACTATTCCAAAAAATCCAAGAAGAGGGAAAAATCCCAAACTCTTTCTATGAAGCCAGTAGTACCCTAATCCCAAAACAAGGTCAAGACACAACAAAGAAAGAAAACTATAGGCCAATATCACTGATGAACATAGATGCTAAAATCCTCAATAAAATATTGGCAAACAGGATCCAGCAATACATCAAAAGATCATACACTATGATCAAGTGGGATTCATCCAAGGGATGCAAGGATGGTTTAATATTCGCAAATCAATAAATATAATACATCACCTAAACTGAATGAAAGACAAAAATCACATGATCATATCTATGTATGCAGAAAAAGCATTTGATAAAGTACAACACCCATTTATGTTGAAAACACTCAGCAAAATGGGAATAGAGGGAGCATACCTTCACATAATCAAGGCTATATATGAGAAGCCTTAAGCCAACATCATACTCAATGGACAAAAACTGAAAGCATTCCCCCTGAAATCAGGAACTAGACAAGGCTGTCCACTCTCTCCACTCCTATTCAACATAGTGTTGGAAGTCCTAGCCACAACAATCAGACAAGAAAAAAGAAATAAAAGGCATCCAAACTGGGAAAGAAGAAGTAAAACTATCACTATTTGCAGATGACATGATAGTATACCTAGAAAACTCTATAAACTCCACTAAAAGACTACTCGATATAATAAATGAATTTGGCAAAATAGCAGGGTACAAAATAAATATATGGAAATCTAAGGCATTTCTGTACACCAACAATGAAACATTGGAGACACAGGCAAAAAAGAAAATACCATTTACTATAGCGACAAGAAAAATAAAATACCTAGTAATAAACTTAACCAAAGAGATAAAAGACCTGTACACTGAAAATTATGCAACAATGAAGAAAGAAATTAAGGAAGATACAAATAAATGGAAGCAATACCATGTTCTTGGATGGGAAGAATCAACATCATCAAAATGGCTATACTACCCAAAGCAATTTACAGATTCAATGCAATCCCTATTAAAATACAAATGACATATTTCACAGACCTAGAACAAATGCTCCATAAATTCATATGGAACCAAAAAAGACCCGGAATAGCAAAAGCAATCTTGAAACAGAAGAACACAGCAGGAGGAATCACGATACCAGACATCAAACAATACTACAAAGCCACTGTGATCAAAAGTCTGCTACTGGCATAAGAACAGACATATAGATCAGTGGAACAGAATAGAGAGCCCAGAAATAAACCCAGGCCTCTGTGGTCAACTAATCTTTGATAAAGGAGGATTGAACATAAAATGGACTGAGGAGAGCCTCTTTAACAAATGGTGCTGGGAGAACTGGACAGGGACGTGCAAAAAAATGAAACTAGACCACCAACTTACACCACACACAAGAATTAACTCT
Source organism: Furipterus horrens (assembly GCF_987537825.1). NCBI lineage: Eukaryota > Metazoa > Chordata > Mammalia > Chiroptera > Furipteridae > Furipterus > Furipterus horrens. Next base: position 53,894,656 of record NW_028327187.1, on the reverse strand, counting down.
AGATGGATTAAAGACTTAAATGTAAGCTGTGACACCATAAAAGTCCTAGAGGAAAACATAGGCAGGAAAATTTCAGATATCCCACATAACAATAACTTCATGGATACATCACCTAAGGCAAGAGAAATAAAGGAAAAAATAAACAAATGGGACTACATCAAACTAGAGTTTCTGCTCAGCAAAAGAAAACATCAGCAAGATGAAAAGAAAACCAACCATATGGGAAAACATATTTGCCAATGATATCACAGACAGGGGACTGATCTCCAAAATATATAAAGAGGTTCTATGACTTAACATCAAGAAAACAAACAACCCAATTAAAAAATGGGCAAAGGACCTGAACAAACACTTCTCCAAAGAGGACATACAGAAGGTCCATAGGCACATGAAAAAATGCTCAACATCATTGGCCATCAGAGAGATGCAAATAAAAACCACAATGAGATACCACTTTACACCAGTCAGAATGGCCATCATCAACAAATCAACAAACAAGTGCTGGTGAGGATGTGGAGAAATGGGAACCCTACTACACTGTTGGTGGGAATGCAGACTGGTGCAGCCACTATGGAAAACAGTATGGAATTACCTCGAAAAACTAAAATTGGAACTGCTTTTTGTACCAGCGATTCCACTGCTAGGATTATACCTGAAAAATCCTAAAACCCTAATTCAAAAGAACTTATGCACCCCTATGTTCATAGCAGCCCTGTTTACAGTAGCCTAATGCTGGAAACAGCCTAAGTGCCCATCTGTAGATGAGTGGATCCAAAAACTGTGGTACATTTACACAATGGAATACAATGTAGCAGAAAGAAAGAAGGAACTCCTGCCATTTGCGACAACATGGATGGAACTAGAAAGAATTTTGCTTAGTGAAATAAGCCAGGCAAAGAAAGCAAAATACCATATGATATCACCTAATACAGGAAACTAAAGAGCAACACAAACAAATGAACTAAATAGGACAAAGAGTACAATAGTAGTCAGTAGGGGGGGAGGGGGGAGGGAGAGAAGGGGGATAAGTAAGGGAAGGGTCTAATCAAGGAATGTGTATAAATTACTCATGGACATGGACAACGGGGAGGGGTATGATTGTGGGAGAAGGGATGGGCTGGGTTGGGAGAGCAATGGGGGGAAAATGGGACAACTGTAATTGAAAAACCAAAAAATAAAAGAAATAAAAAAAAAGAAAAGAATAAAATTGTTTATTTTAGGTTTTTCTTGTTTCTTGAAATAGGCCTGCAATGCTATAATTTTCCTATCAGGACTGCTTTCACTGTGTCCCATAAATTTTGGGTTGTTATTTTCCCATTTTCATTTGTTTCAAGGTATCTTTTGATTTCTTACTTGATCTCACTGTTAATACATTCATTGTTTAGTAACATGTTATTTAGCTTCCATGTCTTTGTGCATTTTTTATTTATTTCTCTTTGAATGATTTCTACCACTATGACTTTATACCATTATGGTCAGAGAAAATGCCTGATATGATTTCAATCTTCTTGAATTGGTCGAAACTTCTTTTATGTACTCACATGTGGTCTACCCTAGAAAATGTTCAATTTGCACTTGAAAAATGTGTATTTTCTGCTGCTTTGGCCTGAAATGCTCTGAAGATATCAATTAAACCAATTTAAGTTCGCTGTTACTTGTTGATTTTCTGTCTGGAAAATCTATCCATTGATGTTAATGGGGTGTCAAAATCCCCTACTATGACTGTATTACTGCCAATCTCTCTATTTATGTCCATCACGGTTTGTTATATATATTTAGGTGCTCCTATTTTGGGTGCATAGATGTTTACAAGGTTATATCCTCTTGTTGGATTACTCCCTTTATCATTATGTAGTGTCAGTCTTTGTCTCTTATTATAGGCTTCTTTTTTCTTTTTTTGCTCAATCCCTCTGTCCCTCCACCAGCTCCCCACCCCACAACAGCTGTCAGACTGCTCTCTCTCTATGAGTCTCTCTCTATTTAATCAGATATAAGTATTCTACTCCAGCTTTTTTTCCATTTTCACTTGCATGATATATCATTTTCCATCCTTTATTTTTAGTCTGTATCTTTTGTTCTGAGGTGCATCTCTTAGACTGCATATATATGGGTCTTGTTTTCTTATCCATTCAACCACCCTATGGCTTTCGATTGGAGCATTTGAGACATTTACCTGTAAAGTGATTATTGATAGGTATGTACTTATTGCCATTTTACTCTTTTAAAAATGTTTCCATATTTTCTTCTATTCCTCCTCCTCCTTTTTCTTCTTCAAGAAGACCCTTTAACAGTTTATGTAATACTGGTTTGGTGGCAATAAACTGCTTTAACTTTTTCTTCTCTGGGAAGCTCTTTATTTTTCCTTCAATTTCAAATCTTAGCCTTGTTGGATAAAGTAGTCTCTGTTGCAGCTCCTTGCTTCCATCCTTTTCAATATTTCAGCCAATCCCTTCTGGCCTGAAATATTTCTGTTGAAAATCAACTGGAGGTTTTCAAATGCTCCCTTGTATGTAACTAACTGTCTTTCTCTGTGGTATTTAATCTTCTCTATTTGTTCTTAATATGTGCCATTTTAATTATGATGCGTCTTGGTGTGGGCCTCTTTCAGTTTATCTTGTTTGGGACTCCCAGCGGTTCCTGGACTGGTATATCTTTTTCTTCCCCAGGTTAGGGAAGTTTTTGACATTGTTTCTTTTAATACATTCTTGATACCATGCTCTTTCTTTTCTCTTTCTGGTACCCCTATGATGTGGAGGTTATGTTTCATGTTGTTTCAAAGGTCCCTGAAACTAACCTTGTTTTTTAATTCCTTTTCCATTTTGCTGCTCTGATTGGGTATTTTCTGCTACTTTTTCTTCTAAATTTCTGATCTGATCCTCTGCTTCATCCAACCTACTGTTTATTCCTTCACTTCAGATATTGTTCTCTTCATTTCTGACTGGTTCCTTTTTGGGGGGTGGTTCTATTTTTTTATGTTTGCTCTCTCTTTATTCAAGTTCTCACTAGTTCCTTGAGCATCTTTATAACCATTTTTTGAACTCTATATGTGGTAAATTGCTTGCCCCCATATCGTTTAGCTCTTTTTTAGAGACTTATCCTGTTCATTCATTTGGAGCCTATTTCTTTGTCTCACCAACCATGTTAGCTGCTTCTTTGTGTTTGTTTCTATGTGGTAAGTAGATCTTCCATAACTCCCAGTCTTGGTAGGGTGGCCTTAGGTAGTAGCTGTCCTGTGGGACCCAGTGGTGCAGTCTTTTTGACCACCTGATCTGGGTGCTCCAGGAATGTCCTTTGTGTGGGTTATATGGGTCCTCCTGTTGTAATCGAGCCTTGATTGCTATTTCCCTATTCATGTATGAGGTTGACCCTCAGGCTGGCTGACTGTGAAGATCAACTAAGACCACAGTGTATGAGCTGCTGTGCAGATGCTGACCACATGGAGCAGAATTCACCTCATCAGGGTCTGGTGCCTACCACAATCTTTCTTTGGTTATGCCACTGTGAAGTTAATTGGATTCTGCTCTGATGTTGTCTGAAGTTGGCTACTGGTTGTATTGGTTCTGGGGCCTCTTGGGAGGGAACTCTGGTTCTGCCCAGTATCAGACTGCCTCTGACTGTTCCTGGCAACCTGTTTGGAGCTAAAAAATGTTCCACAGTTTGTGGCTGCCTCTGCCAGGCCTAGTTGTATGCAGAATGGACCAAGCTATGCACAAAGGCCAGTTTTTATTATTAGTGGGCCCAGGGGCAGGGGAGGCCAGAAAACCTTCCAGAACCAGAGATCTGCCTTTGGGTACCTCCACCTGCCATCTGCTTGATAGGCTCAGTCACTGAAAAAGTCTTTGGATTTACTCAACTTTCATGAAGTAGGTTCTCAATAAGTCACCTGGTGGGGATGATTAGTGTTCACTAGATTGATACAGGTTCAAACTCCATTCCAGTGTTGAGTCTGAGGCCACTCAGCCAATTTCCTAGGGTATACCTAATCTAGCTGCGACCTGCTGCATGGTCAGAGACTTTTGTGATGTGGCTGGTTCTCAGGGAGTCATCAGGGTGAGGCCAGCAGACTTTTTCAAGCCCAAACAGACCAATATTTGACCATGTGAATGAAGGGCTGTGTACCAGTTGGATATGGAAGGGTAAAATGTCCCCCATCCTAGAGCCATACATCTCCATCTATACAAGATTCTGCCATGGGCCTGAGCTCAAGAGGGAAGGGAGCATGGGGAGTCAGAAGGGTGGAGCTAGTGGATCTCCTGTGAGGAGAAGGATGGGATATATTTAGATAGTGGGACCTCTATACCTCTATTTACCTATATTTTTAATAATGAGATTTAATAAAGAAAGCTGTAATTCACAGCCATGTATGGGTACATAGTTTATATTGCAAAAATACTATTGCCTACTTTAAGCTTTTTATAGGGAATTCCATTTTTTTCAATTAATTACTTGTTATGTATTGTCCTCAAAACTTTTGGCTTTTTTTTTTTAAGTATATTTTATTGATTATGTTGTTACAGTAGTTCCAATTTTTTCCCCTTTACTCCCCTCCACCCAGTATCTCCCTCCCCCAGCATCCCCCCCCCAAGTCCATACCCATGGTTCATAAAAAATAACTATCCCTCCCTCTCAGATATTAAGACCCTTTGTAATCTTGTAAAGGACAATGGGCGAAGGTCTCAAGCTCCTCTAGCTGCTTCAAGCTGGACATGGTCGTCGTCCTACCTACCCTTGGGTCCAGAAATCCCTAATAAGAGTGGGGGTGTGGAGGGGAGGGTGGCCTTCCCACATGGGGAAGGATTGTGCAGACTCCAGGTCAGTTGGCTGTCTCCGGACAACGGTGTGCTTGGTTTAGCAGGCTGGCATCCTTGTTGTGTTCTGGGGGCAACAGATTTGGCAAAAAGGGTTAAAAAGCATCATTCAATCCATAACTACTAGGTGACAAAAGGCAGGGATTAATTTTTCAATGTTCCACATTAGGAGAAAAAAAAAAAAAGGGGCTTCTTTGGAGGAAGGTCTGCTAGGCACATCTCGCCTGTCCAAAACCCTTTTGCCCATTATATTTAGTTTGGGCTGAGGGAAATAGTTTATGTTTCCCCTCTCTCAGACCTCTGGGCCCTTTCTGTCCAAGCCATTAGGATAGAAAAGAGAATTCAGTTTTAAAGTGAAGCCCACAGACCACCCCATTCTTCACCAACCCAGCCATTTAGTTCAGCCAAACTGTTGAGTCTCAGGAGGCAACGCTGCAGAGAGGATTAAGTGAGGCTTACGCGTACAGACAATCACTCAGGTAATGCGGTCATAGGCTTATGCCCTTTGAAAACTGAAAATACATGTTAATTTATGTAACATAACCAACAAACAAGTCTCTAAATCTGTAAGACTGTCTTATTGGGAAGACATCCAGTTGCAAGGCACTTGACATACTACTTGCCTGCAACTTGAATCTCTTTGGTGATATCACAGATATGGTTTAATTTTCAAGTGAAACCATTTTTTAAGTGAGAAGAAGCTTGTAAGACGGTTAGCTGCCTTACTTTACAGTCTGCCACTGATCATTGTGATTTTCCTTGAATAATGATTTTTCTCCCCAAGATTACTATCCTTGTCTTTAAAGGGACTACATTAAGTCCATTTTTAATTTATCCTGTTCGTTTGCATAAAAACAACAAGAGCAGCAAATGATCATTTATGATCTTTAGTTCTGTTTTGCTGGAACTTACCCAAGGAACATTTAGGGTGGCCCTCAGTCTGCTCTTCAGGGCACAGAAGCTGGGCCACATACCTGGCATTCATCCTTGCCTGTACACACCTGTCCTTTCCAAGTCTTTCTGGTTTTCCATTGTGCCTTAAGGTCCCTTCTAGCCATCTTTCAGGAAAACAATCTTCGTTCCTTCACTGGAGAGATTGCTGTGGACCGCACAACCAGCCATGGCAGCAGGCCTTTTATTTCGCGGGCTTTTATTACCTTTGAAAGTCATTCCCAGTTCCTTAGGGCTTTTTGGTAACAACCTGAGCCCAAGCATGTCTCCTTTAGGCTTGACATTCCAGTCAAAGGCTTGGTCAGAAAAAGGAACCTCTATTAACAAGTGGTCTTATTAGTTCTATGCAAAGAAACTTAAGTCATTACTTATTTGTTTAGAATGCCAAACTCTGGAGAGATCAAATAGGGAGAAAAATATACAACGTGAAGGAAAATCTTTGTCCTAATATTCACTGAACTGGCATTTCCATTCTTCATATTTTCATTTTCCCCCACTAAAAAAATATTTTTGTTTGTTTTTCCATTACAGTTGTCTCACTTTTTTTTTCCCCTCTTGCTTCCATGTATCCTGCCCCTCCCTTCCCCCACATTCAGTCCCCACTCAGTTGCCCATATCTGTGGGTCTTTTATACATGTTCTTTGATTTGACACTTCCCCTTCTTACCCCCTTTTCTCCCTCCCACCTCCCCCCTTGTTACTGTTAGTCTACTCCTTGTTTACATACCTCTGGTTCAATTTTGCTCATTTGTTTGTGTTGTTCATTAGTTTCCTGTAATAGGTGACAGCATAACGTATTTTTCTTTCGTTGCCTGGCTTATTTCGCTAAGCATAATTCTCTCTAGTTCCATCCATGTTGTTGCAAATGGTAGAAGTTCCTTCTTTCTTTCTGCTACATAGAACTCCATTGTGTAAATGTACCATAGTTTTTTGATCCACTCATCTACAGATGGGCATTTAGGTTGTTTCCAGCACTTGGCTATTGTAAATAGTGCTGCTATGAACATTGGAGTGCATAGGTTCTTTTGAATTCGTGTTTCAGGATTTTTCGGATATAATCCCAGTAATGGAATTGCTGGTTCAAAAGGCAGTTCCATTTTTAGTTTTTTGAGGAAATTCCAAACTGTTTTCCATAGTGGCTGCACCAGTCTGCATTCCCACCAGCAATGCACCAGGGTTCCCGTTTTTCCGCATCCTCTCCAGCACAAGTTGTTTGTTGATTTGTTGATGATGGCCATTCTGACTGGTGTGAGGTGGTATCTCATTGTGGTTTTTATTTGCATCTCTCTGATGGCTAGTGATGTTGAGCATACTTTCATATGTCTATGGGCCCTCTGTATGTCTTCTTTGGAGAAGTGTTTGTTCAGGTCCTTTGCCCATTTTTTAATTGGGTTGTCTGTCTTCTTGGTGTTGAGTCGTATGAGTTCTTTATATATTTTGGAGATCAATCCCTTGTCTGAGATGTCATTGGTGAATATATTTTCCCATATGGTTGGTTTCCTTTTCATCTTGCTGATGTTTTCTTTAGCTGAGCAGAAACTTTTTAGTTTGATGTAGTCCCATTTGTTTATTCTTTCCTTTATTTCCCTTGCCTTAGGAGATATATCAGTGAAAATGTTGCTATGTGGGATATCTGAAATTTTCCTGCCTATTTTTTCCTCTAGGACTTTTATGGTATCACGGCTTACATTTAAGTCTTTGATCCATTTTGAGTTTATTCTGGTGAATGGTGTAAGTTGGTGGTCTAGTTTCATTTTTTTGCATGTCCCTGTCCAGTTCTCCCAACACCATTTGTTAAAGAGGCTCTTTTCACTCCATTTGATATTCTTTCCCCCTTTGTCAAATATTAGTTGACCATATGAACCTGAGTTTATTTCTGGGCTCTCTATTCTGTTCCATTGATCTATGTCTGTTTTTATGCCAGTACCAGACTCTTTTGATTACCGTGGCCTTGTAGTATAGTTTGATATCAGGTATTGTGATTCCTCCTACTGTGTTCTTCCTCAAAATTGCTGTGGCTATTCAGGCTCTTTTTTGGTTCCATATAAATTTTTGAAGTATTTGTTCTAGGTCTGTGAAATATGTTGCTGGTATTTTAATAGGGATTGCATTGAATCTATAAATTGCTTTGGGTAGTATGGACATTTTAATGATGTTGATTCTTCCCATCCATGAACATGGTATATGCTTCCATTTATTTGTATCTTCTTTAATTTCTTTCTTCAGTGCTATGTAGTTTTCTGAGTACAGGTCTTTTACCTCCTTGGTTAAGTTTATTCCTAGGTATTTTATTTTTCTTGTTGCTATGGTAAATTGAATTTTTCTTTCAGTTTCTATCTCTGAGTTTTTATTGTTGGTGTAAAAAATGCCTTTGATTTCTTAATATTGACTTTGTATCCTGCTATTTTGCCGAATTCACTTATTAGGTTGAGTACTTTTTTTGTGGAGTCTATAGGGTTTTCTATGTACACTATCATGTCATCTGCAAATAATGACAGTTTTACTTTCTCTTTTCCAATTTGGATGCCTTTTATTTCTCTTTCTTGTCTGATTGCGGTGGCTAGAACTTCCAAGACTATGTTGAATAGGAGTGGGGAGAGCGGACATCCTTGTCTTGTTCCTGATCTCAGGGGGAATGCTCTCAGTTTTTGCCCATTGAGTATGATGTTGTCTTCAGGTTTCTCATATATGGCCTTTATTATGTTGAGGTATGCTCCCTCTATTCCCATTTAGCTGAGAGTTTTTTATCATAAATGGGTGTTGTACTTTATCAAATGCTTTTTCTGCATCTATTGATATTATCATGTGGTTTTTGTCTTTCATTTTGTTTATGTGATGTATTACGTTTATTGATTTGCGAATGTTAAACCATCCTTGCATCCCTGGGATGAATCCCACTTGATCGTGGTGTATGATCTTTCTAATGTGTTGCTGGATCCGGTTTGCCAATATTTTGTTGAGGATTTTAGCATCTATGTTCATCAGCGATATTGGCTTGAAGTTTTCTTTCTTTGTTGTGTCTTGACCTGGTTTTGGAATTAGGGTTATACTGGCTTCATAGAATGAGTTTGGCAGTCTTCCCTCTTCTTGTATCTTTTGGAATAGTCTGAGAAGGATAGGAGTTAGTTCTTTCCTAAATGTTTTGTAGAATTCAGTTGTGAAGCCATCCGGTCCAGGGCTTTTGTGTGCTGGGAGTTTTTTGATTACTGCTTCAATTTCACTAGCTGTTATTGGTCTATTCAGACTTTCTGCTTCTTCTTGATTCAGTTTGGGAAGACTATAGGTTTCCAGGAATTTGTCCATTTCCTCTAGGTTGTCAAATTTCTTGCCATACAGTTGTTTGTAATAATTTCTTATAATCCTTTGTATTTCTGTGGTATCAATTGTGATTTCTCCTCTTTCATTTCTGATTTTATTTATTTGGGTCCTCTCTCTTTTTTTCTTGATGAGCCTGGTTAAAGGCTTGTCAATTTTGTTTATTTTTTCAAAGAACCAGCTCCTACTTTTGTTGATCTTTTGAATTGTTAGTTTAGACTCTATGTCATTTAATTCTGCTCTGATCTTGATGATTTCCTTCCTTCTACTTGATCTGGGCTTTGCTTGTTGTTCTTCCTCTAGATCTTGTAGCTGTAGGGTTAAATTTTTTATTAGATATTCCTGTAGCTTTTTTAGGTAGGCCTGTATTGCTATGAACTTTCCTCTTAGGACTGCTTTCGCTGTATCCCATAGGTTTTGGGTTGTTGTGTGTTCATTATCATTAGTTTCCAGAAACTTTTAAATTTCTTCCTTGATGTCATTGTTAACCCATTCATTATTTAATAGCATGTTATTCATTCTCCATGAGTTTGAATGTTTTGAGTTTTTTCTTGAGGTTGATTTCCAATTTTAAGCCATTGTGATCTGAGAAGATGCTTGATATAATTTCCATTTTCTTGAATTTGTTAAGGCTTGTTTTGTGTCCTACCATGTGGTCTATCTTTGAAAATGTTCCATGTGCACTTGAGAAGTATGTATATTTTGCTTCTTTGGGGTGAAAACTTCTATATATATTGACTAAGTCCATTTGATCTAGAGTGTTGTTCAGTGCCTCAATATCTTTGGTGTTTCTTTCCTTCGAAGATCTGTCCATTGTTGACAATGGGGTGTTAAAGTCCCCTACTATGAGTGTGTTGTTGTCTATATCTTTCTTGGAGTCTTTCAAAAGTTTCCTTATATATTTGGGTGCTCCTAAGTTGGGTGCATATATATTTATAAAGGTTATATCTTCTTGATGGATTTTTCCCTTAAGTATTATGAAATGCCCTTCGTTGTCTCTTTTTATGGACTTTGCTGTGAGATCTGTTTTGTCTGATATAAGTATTGCTACCCCGGCTTTTTTTTCATGCCCATTTGCTTGAAATACTTTTTTTCCATCCCTTTACTTTCAGTCTGTGTAGATCTTTTGTTCTAAGGTGGGTCTCTTGTAGACAGCATATATGTGGGTCATTCTTTCTAATCCATTCAGTTACCCTATGTCTTTTAATTGGAGCGTTTAATCCATTTACATTTAAGGTTATTACCGATAAGTACTTATTCATTGTCATTTTTCCCCTTTGTACTCGTGTTCTTCTCTGTCTCTCTCTGTTTCTTTATCTTCTTAGAGCAGACCCTTTAGCATCTCTTGCATTGCTGGTTTGGTGGAGATGTATTCTTTTAGCCTTCTTTTGTCTTGGAAGCTCCTTATTTCACCCTCCATTTTGAATGAGAGCTTTGCTGGGCATAATATTCTAGGTTGTAGGCCTTTGTTTTTCATTGCTTGGAATATTTTTTGCCATTCCCTTCTGGCTTGTAGTGTTTCTGCTGAGAAATCTGATGATAGCCTTATTGGAGTACCCTTGTATGTTATTAGTTGTTTTTCTCTCTTGCTGCTTTTAGGATCCTCTCTTTGTCTTTGAATGTTGCCATTTTAATTATGATGTGTCTTGAGGTGGGCCTGTTGGGGTTCATCTTCATTGGGACACTTTGTGCTTCCTGGACTTGCATTACTCTTTCTCTCCTCATGTTAGGGAACTTTTCTGTCATTAGTTTTTCATAGAGGTTTTCTATCCCTTGCTCCTCTTCTTCTCCTTCTGGAATTCCTATGATACGGATATTATTACGTTTCATGTTGTTCTGCAGCTGTCTTAGAACCTCTTCAGTCTTGTTCAGTCTTTTTTCATTTTGTTGCATTGTCTGGGAGTTTTTGTGTACGTTGTCCTCCAACTCGCTGATCCGATCTTCTGCTTCCTCCAGCCTGCTTTTAATTCCTTCTACTGTGTTCTTCAATTCAGAGATCGTATTCTTCATTTTCTCCTGGCTCTTATTGATAGCTTCTATGTCCTTTTTCATGCTCATGTAATTCTCTGTGATTTCCTTGTAGTTTTTCTAGAGTTCCTTGTAGTTTCCCTGGAGTTCTTTGTAGTGTCCGCTGAGCTCATTCAGCTTCTCCATAATCCATGTTTTGAATTCCATATCTGATAGTTCGCTCCCCTCTATTTCATTTAGCACTCTTTCTGGGGATTCTACCTTTCCTTATGATGGGAGGTTGTTTCTCTGTCTCCCCATTTTTTTGACTCCTGTTGTTTGTTGGTGCTTCTTAGAATGATCTGCACTTCCTGGATCTGCCTCTGGTGGCGTCAGATCATGTACCAGTCTGGCCCTAGGCAGCCTGTTGGAGACTTCCATGGATCTACTGCTGTTGTCTGTCTTCTTTGATTGTTAATCTACTCAATCTGTGATTAGCTGTCAGGCTTAAGGACTGTGGGTGTGGCAGCTTAATTCCTGTCGGCAGGGCTTTTGCTTCCCCTCAGGCTGACGCCACTTGGAGGGGAATGGTCTACCCGCAGTACTGGGGATGAGTCAGCACTGGGACCCAGTCGGCTGCTCCTCCAGTTCTCCCCTCAAAGCCACCGTGCCAAACTCTCCCCAAGTGTCTCCAGTCCTCTCTGCCTTCCCTCTGCTTGAGCCCAGGGTAAGTGGTGGCCAAAATATTTTCGTATGTGATCCACTTAAGAGCTCTTTTTCTCCTGCTGTTTCTCTCCGGCTAGCAAGAAACCCTGTGGCTTTTCGCTTTTCACAGCTGATACTGTTTTACTTTCCACTCTGTTGCTGTAGACTGGGAAGCCCAGCTGGGGGTTTAGACCCTGCCCTTCTCAGGGGGAATCCCCGGCTGCTGAGCTGTTTCTCAGTCCCTTCAGCTGCCACCCGTGTGAGCCCAGCCAGCCCTTCCGCGTCTCCGCACTCCCTACCGGTCAAGTTGTGGTGTAGCGGCCTTTTCTGTCTCTCTGTGGTTATAAGACTTCTTTCCAGCTAGTGTTCCGTTGGTTATTCCAGATGATTTCTCCAAAATTAAGTTGTAAATCCAGACTGGTCCTGGGAGGAGGTTAGTGTAGCTTCCATTTACTCCTCCGCCATCTTGGATCTCCTCTCAAAACCTTTGGCTTTTTATCCTTGTCATTCTAGCTCTGAAATCACCAGATGTCCACTATCTCAAGTCTTTAACTCATTTTAGATAGGGCTTCATACTTTACCTGAAGCTTAGGTTGTTTTTCTTTGTTTTTGACAACCATATGCCATGACATCTCAGATAGACAGACAGGTAGATAGATAATCAACTTCTATCAAAAAGATAATTAACTAAATTAGAAGGATGAGACTTTTTATTGTGATAAAATACACCTAATATAAACTTTGCCATGAGTGGCACTTAGTACATTCGCAATGTTGTGCAATCATCATCAATATATAATTTCAGAACATATTCATCAGCCCAAAGGAAATTCATACTCATTTAAAAGTCACTTCTCTTTTCTTTCTCCCCAGCCTCTTGAAACCACCCATCTGTTTTCAGTCTCTATGGATTGTCCTATTCTGCATATTTTGCATAGAAGCCCTATAATAGGTCCTTTTTGTACCTGGCTTCTTTTACTTATTTAATGTTTTCAAGTTTTATCCATATAATAGTACTTCACTTCCTCTTATGGCTGAATAACATTCCATTCTATGGATACACCATATTTTAGTTATCCATTCATCAGTTTATATGTATTTGGGTGGTTTTTGTCTTTTGGCCATTGTGAATACTGCTGCTGTGAATAAAAACATTATGTACATGTTTTTGTTTGAACATCTGCTTTTAATGATCTTGAGTATATAACCAGAAGTGTAATTGCTGGGTTATGTGGTAATTGAAATGAGACATTTCCAAGTGAAATATTAACAAACTAATAAATATTCCCATTTTATGTGGAGGAGTTATATTATTATTTCTCATATGTTAATAACCTTTCTGGACTCCTATACTTCTCTAGGAAGTGTGGTATGGGAATTTATACCAGGAGACTACCAGATGGCATCATCAACCCATACCTAACATGAGAACTAACCTTTTTTAATTATAAAGAACCCACTGATATAAAGGTAGTTGAAGGTCTTCAACTTTAGCCGATGTACTGGGATGGACTTTCAGACAATGAAGGTTACAGCCAAGTAACCAAAGTGTTTCTATATAGTTTTTCAGTCAGATATTTCTTAGTCAAATTACAAACTATTGCCCTTGGGTCACTCACTACACTTCCCTTTATTTCAGTTTCTCCATATGTAAAATGGAGGTAATAATCCCTGCTTCTCAGGATTATTATGAGGAAAGGGCATGGCCTAGTACATAATTGGCACTTAATAAATATTAGATCTAATTTCCCTATATTTTCTTATACTCTCCAAATTGAATGTTCTTCAAGACAATAATATTTTTCTTCACATTTTCTCTTTCAGGTTAAAATTAAACTGCCAAATACAAACCCTTCTGACATTAAAATTAATGTCCAGGAAATGATCCTTGACCTTTGTACTCCTGATAAGTGAGTAAAATTTAGAACTAGAATGATGTATTATAATATTAATGAATTTTTAGTCAATATTCTTTTTAAAAATATAGTTATTTTTATCACCCCTGAAATATGAAGAAAAGTTAAAAAGTCAGTTAATCATTTAGATTTTTGATCTACATAACATAAACATAAATGTATTTGGAAATACCTATGGTTTTTTTCTACTGTGCATTTGTACATTTGATATCACCAAAACACAGTCCTTGACATTCAAATACAGTTGGATTATCTGTTAGGAAATGTAACTAGAGATGAAAATCCCTTAAATTTTGTATTGTATTTTTTTGTTGTTGTTCTGTGATGGCATAAGAGAAGCAATATTTTTAAATGTATTGGATATGACGGGGGCTCTAAAATTAAATTTCATTATATTCATCTAAAAATCAACGAAACCTCTTGTCATCAATTACTTAAAAATTCTAAGAGCTAATTTAACACTAGATCCTCAAGTTGTGTGAGTATTTTTGAAATAATACAGATGATACAGCTGATAATGTAATGAGTTAATTAAATATTTTTATATTTTCAAAATAGTCTTATTACGCAGGTTCAAATCATGTTCTGAAGAGAGTACAAACAGTAAAAAATTATGTAAAATGTTTATCCTGAAACCTGTATGAATCAGTCCCGTTTCTCAAAATAAACTCTATAAAAAGGAAATCAGTTGAACTTGCTGTATGCTAGATAAAATATATATATATCACTGCTTTGTTCACTTTCGTGTGGATACATAGCAGTGAGCACACTTTGGCTGACTGCAGTGATTCTTTTCTCTACAACTCATCAACATTTTAAACTGGGTGGAAGAAGTCAGCTACTGGCACATTCTTTTGTTTCCATTACCACTGCCTATAATTCAACCTTGTTGATCTTAGAGCTTAAAAAAAAAAAAAGTAGATCCCTTATACAAAGGACTTATATGTATAAACAACATAATATATATATGTATATATAGCTTAACCTTGATTTCTACACTTGATGCACTGAACTCAAAATGATCTTCAGATGAATACCAAATAAGAAAATAATAAATATTTTCTCATTACTTATATAGCAATTTCAAAAATGTATCCTCATGATTGTCTCGTGTTATAAAAATTACATTCAGAGGGGAAAAGGTGGCAGTGGAGTAAGTAGCAGTCTTGTCTGCTTGCTCCCATAGTGGAAGGACATGGAGTACAAACATGGAGTGGAGAGTGAGTGAGAGCAGCTTTCAGATAGGGCAAACAGGGATAGGAGTGTTGGAACAGCGTGAGAGAGGACAAAAACCGTGTCCCGCACTCTCCAAGCAGAGTTATAGGGCTCCACAGACCAGAGCCTCCACCACACCTCATATGTTCAGCTGCTGACTGGCTCATTAGCTAGGATCTGCCTAGAAACTGCACTCCTGCCATAGGCTCCCTGTCCAATGACATCTGGGAGGGAGTCAGCAAGAAGGTTTGGTGAAATAGTTGGAGGCATAGGAAGACAGTGGCCAGCCCTAACTGCAAGAGACTGTATGAATTTTTAAGTGGGGGAGAGCACGGAGATTGGAGGCCCACAGGGACTGCTGCTGAAGTACAGGGGCAAAACTGAGACTCTTAGAAGGAAAGCTGAGGTGGGACCGAGACTTAGTAGAGACCCCCGGGCTGGTAGGCCTCCAAGCTGGCAAAGGGCTCTGCTAAACAAAAACACAGACTGGTGTTGCAGAGAGGGGCCCACACAGGGGAAGGCTGAGGTGACACACAAGACTTGATAGGGACCCCTGGGCTGGCAAGCCTATGTGCATGAACAAAGGCTCTGCTAAGCAAAACGAAGACCAGTGTTGCAGTTTGGAAGTCATGCAGAGACTTTTTTTGGAAGAGCTGAAACAAGAACTGAGAATTTACCAGGACTCTGGGTATGCATGCCAGCTTGCAGGCATAGTAGCACTGCTAAACAAAAAATGAAGAGGGCTAGAGGGTACCACAGGACCAGTCGGGGGGACCCAACAAAGTGAAGCTCTCAGCAGAGAGCTGTGGTAAGAGGAAAGGTTGGCAGACACACAAGTGAGAGAACAGCAGCCCTAGAATCCAGCTAGATCTCTTCATAGCCAGCCAGCCAGAAAGAAAGATATGAAACCCATGAAACTTTGACAAGGGGCAGATCCAGAAAGAGAAGAAAGCAGTAAAAAACAGATATTACTGGGATGAGCTCCATCATGATATTCTTCATGAGTTATTTTCTTGTCTTGCCAGATTATGCATTTTTATTCTTTTCCTAAATTTATTGCTTTTTAATGGTATTCTAATTATTTTAAATTTGTTTGTTTGTTTGTTTATTTGTAAGAGAGAGGAAAGGAGAAAGAGAAGGAGAGAAACATCACTGTGTGGTTGCCTCTCACTCGCGCCCCCAACTGGGGACCTGACATGCAACCTAGTAATGTGCCCTGACTGGGAATCGAACCAGCGACACTTGGCTTGCAGGCCGACACTCAATTCACTGAGCCACATCAACCAGGGCCTATTTATTGCTTTTCTATTACAGAGGTCCCATTTTTTCCCCAATGCTCTCCCCCTCACCCACCCATTTTCCCACAGTCAATCCCTACCCCATTGTTCATGTCCATGGGTCATTTATACTAGTTCTTTGACTAGACCCTTACCCTTCTTACCCTTTCTCCCCCTTCTCCCTCCCACCTGGGCACTGAGTCTGATCCTTGTGTACATGCCTTGGTTCAGTTTTGCTCATTAGTTTGTGTTGTTCATTAGTTTCCTGTATTAGGTGATATTATATGGTATTTGTCTTTTGTTGCCTGGTTTACTTCACTAACCATATTTATCTCCAGTTCCATCCATGTTGTTGCAAAGGTAGGAGTTCTTTCTTTCTATCTGCTGCATAGTATTCCATTGTGTAAATGTACCACAGTTTTTTAATCCACTCATATACAAATGAGCACTGAGGCTGTTTCCAGCACTTGGCTATTATAAATAGTGTTTCTAGAACATCGACATGCATAGGTTCTTCTGAATTGGTGTTTCAGAATTCTTCAGGTATAATCCTAGCAATGGAATTGCTGGTTCAAAAGGCAGTTCCATTTTTAGTTTTTTGAGGAAATTCCATAGTGTTTTCCACAGTGGCTGCACCAGACTTCGTTCCCAAAAGCAGTGCACTAGGGTTCCCTTTTCTTCTCATCTTCACCAGTACTTGTTGCTTGTTTGTTTGTTAATGAGTCCATTCTGACCAGTGTGAAGTGATATCTCATTGTGGTTTTTATTTGCATCTCTCTAATGGCTAGTGTTATTGAGCATTCTTTCATATGCCTATGGACCCTATCTATATCATCCTTGGAGAAGTGTTTGTTCAGATCCTTTGCCCATTTTTTAAAAATTAGGCTGTCTTTCTACTTTGTGTTGAGTCATATAAGATCATTATATATTTTAGAGATCAATACCTTGTCTGAGGTATCACTGGCGAATATGTTTTCCCATACAATTGTTTCCCTTTTCATCTTGCTGAAGTTTTCTTTTGCTGAGCAGAAATTCTTTAGTTTGATGTAGTCCCATTTGTTTATTCTTTCCTTTATTTCCTGTGCCCTAGGAGATATATCAGGAAAAATATTGCTATGTGGGATATCTGAAATTTTTGTGCCTGTGTTTTTCTAGAGGACTTTTATGGTTTCATGGCTTACATTTAAGTCTTTGATCCATCTTGAGTTTATTCTGGTGTATGGTGTAAGTTGGTGGTCTAATTTCATTTTTTTGCATATCCATGTTCAGTTCTTCCAGCACCATTTGTTAAAGAGGCTCTTTTCAGTCATTTTATGTTCCTCTGCCTTTGTCAAATATTATTAGACCATATAGAACTGAATTTCGTTCTGGGCTCTCTATTCTGTTCCATTGATCTATATGTCTGTTCTTATGCCAGTACCAAACTGTTTTGATTACACTTGCCTTGTAGTATACTTTGATATAAGGTATTGTGATTCCTTCTACTGTGTTATTCCTCCTCAAGATTGCTTTGACTATTTAGGTTCTTTTTTTTTTTTTTTTTTTTGGTTCCATATAAATTGTCAAAGTATTTGTTCTAGGTCTGTGAAATATGTCATTGGTATTTTAATAGGGATTGTGTTGAATCTATCGATTGCTTTGGGTAGTATGGACATTTTAATGATGTTAACTCTTCCCATCCATGAACATGGTATATGCTTCCATTTTTTTATATCTTCCTTAATATCTTTCTCCAGTGTTCTTTAATTTTCTAACTACAGGGCTTTTACTTCCTTGGTTAAGTTTATTCCTAAGTACTTTATTTTTCATGTTGCTATAGTAAATGGGATTGTTCTTCCAGTTTCTATCACTAATAATTTATTGTTGGTGTATAGAAATGCTTTTGATTTCTTAATATTGACTTTCTACCCTGCTATTTTGACAAAATCACTTATTAGTTTGAGTAGTTTCTTCATGGAGTTTATAGGGATTTCTATGTGCACTATCGTGTCATCTGCAAATAATGACAGTTTTACTTCCTCTTTTGTGATTTGGATGCCTTTTATTTCTTTTTCTTGTCTTATTGCTGTGGCTAGAACTTCCAAGACTATGTTGAATAGGAGTGGAGAGAGTGGACATTCTTGTCTTGTTTCTGATCTGAGGGGGAATGCTTTCAGTTTTTTCCCATTGAATATGATGTCAGCTTCAGGTTTGTAATATATGGCCTTTATTATGTTGAAGTATGCTCCTTCTATTCTCATTTTGTTGAGTGTTTTCATCATAAATGGGTATTGTTCTTTATCAAATGTTTTTAAGCATCTATTGATAGGATCATGAGATTTTTGTCTTTCATTTTGTTTATGTGGTGTATTATGTTTATTGATTTGCAGATATTAAATCATCCTTGCATTCCTGGGATGAACCCTACTGGATCATGGTGCATAATCTTTTTAGTGTTTTGCTGGATCTGGTTTGTCAATATTTTGTTGAGGATATTACCATCTGTATTCATCAGTTTTATTGGCCTGTAGATTTCTTTCTTTGTTGTGTCTTCACCTGGTTTTGGGATTAGGATAATACTGGCCTCATAGAAAGAGTTTTGGAGTCTTCCTTCTTCTTGGATATTTTGGAATAGTTTGATAAGGATAGGAGATAGTTCTTCCCTAAGTGTTCTGTAAAATTTGGCTATGAAGCCATCCGGTCCAGGGCCTTTGTGTCCCAGTAATTTTTTGATTACTGCTTCAAGTTAACTGTTGTTATTGCTCTGTTCAGGCTTTCTACTTCTTCTTGATTCAGTTTTGGAAGATTATGTGTTTCCAGAAGTTTGTCTGTTTCATCCAGTTTGTCAGATTTTTGTCATATAGTGTTCAAAGTAATTTCTTACAATCTTTTGTAGTTCTGTGATATTGGCTGTGATTTCTCCTCTTCATTTCTGATATTGTTTATTTGGGTCCTCTTTTTTTTTATGAACCCATTTAAAGGCTTGTTGATTTTGTTTACATTTTCAAAGAACCACCTCTTGGTTGTATTGATCTTTTGAATTATTTGTTTAGTCTCTATGTCATTTGATTCTGCCCTAATCTTGATGATTTCCTTCCCTATACTCGCTCTGGGCTTTCCTTGTTGTTGTTTTCACTAGTTCTTATAGAAGTAGGGTTAGGTTGTTTTTTTGAGATTCTTCTATCCTTTTTAGGTAGCCCTGTATTGCTACGAACTTCCTTCTCAGGACTGCCATTGCTATGTCTTATAGATTTTTGGCTGTTGTGTGGTCATCATTTGTTTCCAGAAACTTCTTGATATAATTTCAATTTTATGGAATTTGTTGAGGCTAGTTTTCTGTCCTACGATGTGGTCTAATTTTGAAAATGTTCCATGTACATTTGAAAAAAAAAAGTAAATTTTGCTTCTTTGGGGTGAAATGTTCTGTATATATCAATTAAGTCCACGTGATTTAGAGTGTTGCTCAGTGCCAAAATATCATTAGAGTTTATGTTGGAAGATATCTAATGTTGACAACGAGATGTTAAGTCCCCTACTATGAGTGCGTTGCTGTCAATATCATTCTTGAAGTCCTTCAAGATTTTTCTTATATGACTTCTGGCCAAGATGGAGGCCTAGACAGACACACTGCATCTCACTCCACAACTAAAGAGCAATACAACTACCTCAAAACTAGAGAAAATCAGAAGTTCCAAAAAATTGAGCTGCATGGAAGTCCAACAAACAAAGAAATAAGGAAGAAATACTCACCAGACAGGTAGGAAGGGTGGATACAGGGTGGAGAGGATGCAGTGTGGTGGTGGCAGCAGTGGCAGCAGCAGCAGGCCAGTGGAAAGCAGTCACACATTTTAAAAACTAGGGAGGGACATCTGGGGAGCCCTCCCAGCACCAGACCAGACTGTGCAGCTCACGATACCAGCGCCAGGGACAATACAGCTTCATTGTTTCTGACTGTGCAGACCAGTGGGGGTTGGCGTGGAGGAAGAAACTGCTGGTCTCTCAGCAGAGTCATCTTGTTTAAAGGGCCCCCACAGTCCTAGAATGTCTGCAAATTCACCCATTCTGGGAACAATGGCAAAGGCAACAACTAGAGGGACATCAGTCACATATAGAAATGGGACAGGTGCTTGGAAGAGGAGCGAGTGCTGAGCAGGTGGCATTGTCCCTCTCGGACCTCTCCGCGACATACAGTAACACAACGTGATGAAACGGGTTGCTCATTACTGACAAATACCTAAGGCTCTGCCACTTACAACGTAACAGCTGAAACAACTCTACCTAAGACACGGAGGCAAGCAAACCCAGGAGCCTATGAACACGAGGAGAGAGAAGTATAACCCAAAAGAGGGAACAGATCAAGGTTCCAGTTGCAGAACTAAGCAATGAGGAAATAGCCAACCTAACAGACGTAGAGTTTAAAGCATTGGTGATAAAGATGCTCACAGGCTTGACAGATATCCTTAAGTATGGCAAACACATCAGGGAAGAAGTGAAGGCTATGCTAAATAAAATGAAGGGAAATTCACACAAAACCAGTGGTGAAAGGAAGTAAACTGAGGTTCAAATCAATTATTTGTAACATACGGAAGAAAAAAAAGTAGTCAACCAGCACAGAATGAAGAAAAGAATTGAAAAAAAATAAGAGGCATAGGAACCTCTCAGATAACTTTAAACATACCAACATCCGAATCATGGGGGTGCCAGAAGGAGAAGAGGAAGAGCAAGAAATTGAAAGCTTTTTGAAAAAAATAATGAGGGATAACTTCCCAAATTGGTTAAGGAAATAAAAATACAAGTGCAGGAAGCACAGAGAATCCCAAACAAGCTAGACCCAAAGAGGACCACACCAAGGCACATCATAATTAAAATGAGAAATGTTAAAGATAAAGAGAGCCTCTTAAAAGCAACAAGAGAAAAGCAGAGAGTTACTTACAAAGAGGTACCTATATGACTGTCAGCTGATTTCTAAAAAGAAACTTTGTAGGCAAAAAGAAACTGGCGAGAAGTATTGAATGTGATGAAAAGCAAGGACTCACAACCAAGATTACTCTATCCAGCAAAGCTATTATTTAGAATGGAAGGGCTGATGAAGTGCTTCCCAGTTAAGATAAAGCTAAGGAGTTCATCATCATCAAGCCATTATTATATGAAATGTCAAAGGGACTTAAGAAAAAGAACAAAATTATGAACATTAAAATGACAACAAACTCACAACTATCAACAATTGAATCTAAAAAATAAAAACAAAATCCAATTAATGAAACCAGAATAGGAATGGAATCATAGATATGGGGATCATTTGGAGGGTTATCAGCTGGGAGGGGGATGGAGGAGAAATGGGGAAAAAGTGCAGGGATTAAGAAGCATAATTAGTTGGTACAAAATAGACAGGGGGAAGTTAAGAATAATACAGGAAAGGTTAAAGCCAAAGAACTTATATGCACAACCCATGGACATGAACTAAGGTGGGTGGGATTGCTGGAAGGAACGGGGTATTGGGTGGAAGGGAGCAAAGTGGAAAAAAAATGGGACTACTGTAACAACATAATTAATAGAATATACTTTAAAATATTTTTCTTATACATTTGGGTGCTCCTATGTTGAGTGCATATATATTTACCATGGTTATATCATCTTGTTGCATTGTTCCCTTAAGTATTATGCAATGTCCTTCTATGTCTCTTTTTATGGCCTTTGTTGTGAAATCTGTTTTGTCTAATATAAGTATCACTACCTCAGCTTTTTTTTTTTTTTTTTTTTTTTTTTTCTTTTTTTTTTTTTTTTTATTTTGGTTTTTCAATTACAGTTGTCCCCTTTTCCCCCAATTTCTCTCCCCCACCCAGCCCACCCCCTCTCCCGCAATCATATCCCTCCCCGCTGTCCATGTCCATGAGTCCTTCATACAGGCTCTTTAATTAAACCCTTCCCTTACTTATCCCCCTTCTCTCCCTCTCCCCTCCCCCCTATTGACTGCTACTCTGCTTTTTGTTCTATTTAGTTCCTTTGTCTGTGTTGTTCTTTAGTTTCCTGTATTAGGTGATATCATATGGTATTTTTCTTTCTTTGCCTGGCTTATTTCACTAAGCATAATTCTCTCTAGTTCCATCCATGTTGTTGCAAATGGTAGGAGTTCCTTCTTTCTT
This sequence comes from Furipterus horrens, assembly GCF_987537825.1. Lineage (NCBI taxonomy): Eukaryota > Metazoa > Chordata > Mammalia > Chiroptera > Furipteridae > Furipterus > Furipterus horrens. Next base: position 53,872,401 of record NW_028327187.1, on the reverse strand, counting down.
TCTGCTACATAGTATTCCATTGTGTAAATGTACCACAGTTTTTTGATCCACTCATCTACAGATGGGCACTTAGGTTGTTTCCAGCACTTAGCTATTGTAAACAGTGCTGCTATGAACATAGGGGTGCATAAGTTCTTTTGAATTGGTGTTTCAAGATTCTTCGGGTATAATCCTAGTAGTGGAGTCGCTGGTTCAAAAGGCAGTTCCATTTTTAATCTTTTGAGGTAATTCCATACTGTTCTCCATAGTGGTTGCACCAGTCTGCATTCCCACCAACAGTGCAGTAGGGTTCCCGTTTCTCCACATCCTCGCCAGCACTTGTTGCTTGTTGATTTGTTGATGATGGCCATTCTGACTGGTGTAAGGTGGTATCTCATTGTGGTTTTTATTTGCATCTCCCTGATGGCTAATGATGTTGAGCATTTTTTCATGTGTCTATGGACCTTCTGTATGTCCTCTTCGGAGAAGTGTTTGTTCAGGTCCCTTGCCCATTTTTTAATTGGGTTGTTTGTTTTCTTGATGTTGAGTCGTATCAGCTCTTTATATATTTTGGATATCAGTCCCCTGTCTGTGATGTCATTGGCAAATATGTTTTCCCATATGGTTGGTTTCCTTTTCAATTTGCTGTTGTTTTCTTTTGCTGAGCAGAAACTCTTCAGTTTGATGTAATCCCATTTATTTATTTTTTCCTTTATTTCTCTTGCTTTAGGAGATGTGTCCGTGAAGAGATTGTTACGTGAGATATCTGATATTTTCTTGCCTATGTTTTCCTCTAGGACTTTTATGGTGTCACGGCTTACATTTAAGTCTTTGATCCATCTTGAGTTTATTCTCGTGTGTGGTGTAAGTTGGTGGTCTAGTTTCATTTTTTTGCAGGTCCCTATCCAGTTCTCCCAGCACCATTTGTTAAAGAGGCTCTTCTCACTCCATTTTATGTTCCTTCCTCCTTTATCAAAGATTAGTTGACCATAGAGGCCTGGGTTTATTTCTGGACTCTCTATTCTGTTCCACTGATCTATATGTCTGTTCTTATGCCAGTACCATACTGTTTTGATTACAGTGGCTTTGTAGTATTGTTTGATATCTGGTGTTGTGATTCCTCCTGCTGTGTTCTTCTGTCTCAAGATTGCTTTTGCTATTCGGGGTCTTTTTTGGTTCCATATGAATTTATGGAGTATTTGTTCTAGGTCTGTGAAATATGTCATTGGTATTTTAATAGGGATTGCATTGAATTTGTAAATTGCTTTGGGTAGTATGGCCATTTTGATGATGTTGATTCTTCCCATCCAAGAACATGGTATTTGCTTCCATTTATTTGTTTCTTCCTTAATTTCTTTCTTCAATGTTATGTAATTTTCAGAGTACAGGTCTTTTATCTCTTTGGTTAAGTTTACTCCTAGGTACTTTATTTTTCTTGTTGCTATAGTAAATGGTATTTTCTTTTTTGTCTCTGTCTCTGCTATTTTATTGTTGGTGTACAGAAATGCCTTGGATTTCTGTATATTTATTTTGTACCCTGCGATTTTGCCAAATTCACTTATTATATTGAGTAGTCTTTTAGTGGAGTTTATAGGATTTTCTAGGTATACTATCATATCATCTGCATATAATGAAAGTTTCACTTCCTCTTTCCCAATTTGGATTCCTTTTATTTCTTTTTCTTGTCTGATTGCTGTGGCTAGGACTTCCAACACTATGTTGAAAAGGAGTGGAGAGAGTGGACAACCTTGTCTCGTTCCTGAGTTCAGGGGGAATGCTTTCAGTTTTTGTCCATTGAGTATGATGTTGGCCTCAGGCTTCTCATATATAGCCTTAATTATGTTAAGATATGCTCCCTTTATTCCCATTTTGCTGAGTGTTTTCATCATAAATGGGTGTTGAACTTTATCAAATGCTTTTTCTGCATCTATTGATATGATCATGTGATTTTTGTCTTTCATTCTGTTTAGGTGATGTATTATATTTATTGATTTGCGAATATTAAACCATCCTTGCATCCCTGGAATGAAGCCCACTTGATCATGATGTATGATCTTTTTGATGTGTTGCTGGATCCTGTTTGCCAATATTTTATTGAGGATTTTAGCATCGATGTTCATCAGTGATATTGGCCTGTAGTTTTCTTTCTTTGTTGTGTCTTGACCTGGTTTGGGGATTAGGATAATACTGGCTTCATAGAAAGAGTTTGGGATTTTCCCTTCTTCTTGGATTTTTTGGAACAGTTTGAGGAGGATAGGAGTTAGTTCTTCCCTGAATGTTTTGTAGAATTCGCCTGTGAAGCCATCCGGTCCAGGGCTTTTGTGTGCAGGGAGATTTTGGATTACTGTTTCAATTTCCTTCTTTGTTATTGGTCTGTTGAGACTTTCCACTTCTTCTTGATTCAGTTTTGGAAGGTTGTATGTTTCTAGAAATTTGTCCATTTCTTCTAGATTGTCAAATTTCTTGTCATACAGTTGTTTGAAGTAATTTCTAACTATCATTTGTATTTCTGAGGTATCAGTCGTGATTTCTCCTCTTTCATTTCTGATTTTGTTTATTTGTGTCTTCTCTCTTTTTTTCTTGATTAGACTGTCTAGAGGCTTGTCGATTTTGTTGATTTTTTCGAAGAACCAGCTCCTAGTTTCGTTGATCTTTTGGATAGTTTGTTTAGTCTCTATGTCATTTAGTTCTGCTCTGATCTTGATGATTTCATTCCTTCTTCTTGCCCTAGGCTTTGTTTGTTGTTGTTGTTCTAGTTCTTGTAGCATTGTGGTTAGGTTTTTTATTTGAGATTCTTCTAGCCTTTTCAGATATGCCTGTATTGCTATAAACTTCCCTCTCAGGACTGCTTTTGCTGTGTCCCACAGGTTTTGGGTTGTTGTGTGCTCATTATCATTAGTTTCTAGAAATTTCTTGATTGCTTCTTTGATGTCATTGTTAACCCATTCATTATTTAATAGCATGTTATTCAATCTCCATGAGTTTGGGTGTCTTTGATTTTTTCCTCTGAGGTTGATTTCTAGTTTCAAGGCATTGTGATCTGAAAAGATGCTTGATATGATTTCAATTTTCTTGAATTTGTTGAGGCTTGTTTTGTGACCTATCATGTGGTCTATCTTTGAAAATGTCCCATGTGCACTTGAAAAGAATGTATATTTTGCTTCTTTGGGGTGAAAAGTTCTATATATATCAGTTAGATCCATGTGGTTTAGTGTGTTGTTCAATGCCTGTATATCCTTGGTGTTTCTTTGCTTTGATGATCTGTCTATTGTTGATAATGGAGTGTTGAAGTCCCCTACTATGAGTGTGTTGTTGTTGATATCCTTTTTGTGGTCTTCTAGTATTTGCTTTATGTATTTGGGTGCTCCTATGTTGGGTGCATATATGTTTATCAAAGTCATATCTTCTTGATGGATTGTTCCTTTAAGTATTATGAAATGTCCTTCTTTGTCTCTTTTTATTGTCCTTGCTTTGAAATCCATTTTGTCTGATATGAGAACTGCTACCCCGGCTTTTTTTTCCGGTCCGTTTGCTTGGAATATTTTTTTATATCCCTTTACTTTCAGTCTGTGTAAATCTTTTGTTTTGAGGTGTGTTTCTTGTAGACAGCAAATATGTGGGTCCTGTTTTCTTATCCATTCCGTTACCCTATGTCTTTTAATTGGAGCATTTAATCCATTTACATTTAAGGTTATTATTGACGTGTATTTATTCATTTCCCTTTGTACCTCTGTTCCTCTCCTCTCTTGTTTTTTCCTAGAACAGTCCCTTTAGCATCTCTTGCAATGCTGGTTTGGTGGAGATGTATTCTTTCAGTCTTCCTTTGTCTGAGAAACTCCTTATTTCACCTTCTATTTTGAATGAGAGCCTTGCTGGGTAGAGTATTCTTGGTTGTAGGCCTTTGTTTTTCATTGCTTGAAATATTTTTGACCATTCCCTTCTGGCTTGTAATGTTTCTGTTGAGAAATCAGTTGATAGCCTTATCGGAGCTCCCTTGTATGTTATTTGCTGCTTTTCTCTTGCTGCTTTTAGGATTCTCTCTTTGTCTTGGAATGTTGCCATTTTAACTATGATGTGCCTTGGAGTGGGTTTTTGGGGGTTCCTCTTGATTGGAACTCTCAGTGCTTCTTGGACTTGCATAGCTTTTCCTCTCATCAGGTTCGGAAAATTTTCTGTCACTATTTCTCCTATCAGATTTTCAATTCCATGTTCCTTTTCTTCTTCCTCTCGTATTCCGATGATCCTTAAATTATTTTTCCTAATGCTATCCTGTAATTCCCTTACATCTTGTTCATATTTTTTCAATCGTTTTTCATTTTGCTGTATTGTCTGGGAGTTTTTCTCTACATTATCTTCTAACTCACTAATCCGATCTTCTGCTTCGTTTAGTCTGCTTTTGACTGATTCTACTGTGTTTTTCAGTTCAGAGATTGTATTCTTAAGTTCTTCCTGGTTCTTGTTAACGATTTCTATGTCTTTTTTTATGCTGGTGTAGTTCTCTGCCAGTTCCCTGTAATTTTCTTGGAGCTGCTGGTAACTTCCTTGAAGGTTGTCATAGTTGATTTTAAGGATGTCGAGTATATTGAGCTTCTTTACCACCATTGTTTTGAATTCCATGTCTGACATTTGGGCTATGTCTATTTCGTCTATCTCTCTTTCTGAGGATTCCTCTTTTCTTTTCATTGAGGGGTTATTTTTGCGTCTTACCATGTTGGATTCTTTTTGTTTTTATTTATTTATTTATTTATTTATCTATTTATTTATTGGGGGGGTAGTCTGCTTTGACTTCCCTCCTTTGTGGTGTAATATTCTTTATCGAAGGTCTGGGAGTTTCAGTGGTGCAGTCTCTTTGATATCCTGAGCCTGATGGTCTTAAGTTACCCTTTATGTCGTTTGTTTATGCTGTTCGGTTATATTTCAGATGTTCTTTGATAGGATCTTCCTTCTGGCTACTTGGCTGAGAGTCACTCTATCTGCTTTGTCTTGAGTTCTTTTGTGGATATGCTGTTAAAGACATAAACACACAGCCCAGGCAGGAGACCCACACCCTCAGAAAGTATCCCCCACTCTATCCTGCTATCGTTAGCCAACTAGCCCGTATTAATATAAATGTAAAGAGATTTGAGCTTTTATACTATAAGAAGAATAGATACGAGTTGTTTTTGGGGAGGAAAAATATAATTTTTGATAGAGGGGTTGATAGATTAATAATAGTTGAGACTGTGCAAGCCAGTTAGTAATATTTACATTGTATGTTAAGAAAAATAGAAGAAAAGGATAGAAAAATACTTAGTATAGTAAGAAAGTGGGATTGTATTGTATTTGGGTTTATATAGTAATTATATTGTATTATTTAAAGTAATAGGGGGGCTAAGCTAGACACACAAACGAATAAACCACTATTAAAGAGAAAGGCTGAGAAGGAGAGGTTATATGCAACACGTTAGAGATAAAGTTTGTTATTATTGGAAGAGGTGGAGGAAAAACACTCCCCCAAAAAATCCCCAAGAAAATAGGAGAAAGAAAAGAAGAAAGAGAGAAAGAGAAGAAAATAAAAAATTTACCACAACCCCCCCCAAAAAACCCCAAAAGGTTAGCAAGAAAGGAACAAAGAAAGATAGAAAAGAAAGAATACAGAAGAAAGAAAAAAGAGAGAGAAAAAAAAATTGAACCAAAAAAAAAAAAAATATATATATATATATATATATATATATATACCCCCCAAAAACCCCCCCAAAAAAACCCCAGGAAAAGAATAAAGAAAGAAGGAAAGAAAAGAAATTATTAAGAAGAAAGAAAGAACAAGGGAGAAAAAATTTGGAGAAAAAAAAAACGATGTTTTTACTCCGTTTTAGCCTTGTGTGTTGCCTTCTTTTTCTGGGTCCGCAGCTGGTCTAGTGTGGCAGGTCAGAGGTTCTTGTTCTTTTGCCGGACTGGTGTGCGCACCCGGTTGCCGCTATGGTGCGCGCCCGCGATTGCCGGCGCGGCGCGCTACCTTGCTGCCCGCTGTAGCCAGTTGAGGTGCCCTTGCGCGTAAGCCCCTGCGCGCTCTGACGGCCCGAGAGTTTGCCCCGCGGTTGGAGCCCACTGCTGCCGGGCCGCGGTGGTTCCCCGTTCGTGCCAAGGTGTCTCTGTCCGCGCGGGCGGCCCGAGCGCTTTCCCCGGGATTGGCTCCTTCTTTCGCTGGGGCGCGGCAGTTCCCCGTTCGCGCCGAGGTGACCCTGCCCGCGCGGACGGCCCGAGCGCTTTCCCCGGGATTGGCTCCTTCTTTCGCTGGGGCGCGGCAGTTCCCCGTTCGCGCCGAGGTGACCCTGCCCGCGCGGACGGCCCGAGCGCTTTCCCCGGGATTGGCTCCTTCTTTCGCTGGGGCGCGGCAGTTCCCCGTTCGCGCCGAGGTGACCCTGCCCGCGCGGACGGCCCGAGCGCTTTCCCCGGGATTGGCTCCTTCTTTCGCTGGGCCGCGGCGGTTCCCCGTTTGCGCCAAGGTGACCCTGCCCGCACAGGCGGCCAGAGAGCTCCCACTGACCCCGGGCTGAGGTGCTTTCACGCTCGCACGCTGCCCCGTGCCCTCAGTCCCGCTGAGCCGAGCTCCGGGAGTTGGTCTCTCGCCTCTTAGGGCAGGGCCAGGGACACTTGCGCTCAGTGGAATCGAGCGTCCGTGGGTCGCCGCCTCTCGCTGTTCCCGTGCTGCAGCCGCCCGCCTTCCCTCACCCGTCTGGGCGGGCACAAACAGAGCCTGCGCTAGTGGTCTGCTTTCCGGCCTGGGGCCCTGCGCCCACGGGAGCTGTCTAGGGGTGTCTGTGCACAGTCCTCTGCGTGTTCAGTGGGCCCTCCCTGTGCCCGTTGGGGCACTGATCTTATGTCCGTTGGGGAATGTCCGAGGGACGCCTGGACTCACGGCCCCGCGCACCTGGGCCAGTAAATGAGAGCACTTCCCTATGTGCGCCCCCGCGACCCAATGGTAGGGTTGAGGAGTGGATTAGCGCGCCCCTGCGCCTGTGCTCCTCCAGAACGGCCTACCACACCCAAACTTTCCTCCCGTCTCCACCATCCACTAGAGAAAAATATAAAGGAGAATTATGTTCTCACTTGCCCGGTAGCACGCTGTCTCCTGTCCTTCAGCGCCAATGCCACTTGGTCGAGTCCCGTCTCTGCCAGCGGGCAGAGATCCGCTCTCCGCCTGACTCCTCTCTGGGGTAGCCTGTGGTCGCCAAAAATCCTTTGTGTGCTTCCCGCCACAGCTCGGGCAGCCGCCCCAGTCAGGAATCCCGTTTCGTCCCCTTTTTCTCCGCTATCCTCACTAAACAGGTTGTTCCCAGGTGGATTTTCTCTAATCCAGCAGTGCCTTGGCTCAACTCCCGCCAATGTCCAGCTGCTCACTGAGATGTTCTGTCTGCAATTAGACCAAACTGTAGACGGGTCTCCGGAGCCTAAAACCGCAACCTCTCCTCACTCCTCCGCCATCTTACCTCCTCCGAGGTAAATATTTTTTTTACAATTGCAAATATTGTTTTCTGGTTACTTTGAGAGCTGTTTTATCCGTCCACTTCCCTGAAGCTAAACCTCTGTCCCTGAGGTTTTCTGCTGCAGCAAAAACCCTCTGCCCCTGTCAGCCATGCCACTGAATACAAACCTCTGGGCAGGCCCGTCCTCTAGCTGTGTGCTCCCAGGACTTTGGCAAACCAAAAGAAGCTGTGATCTTCAAAAAAACGGTGACCCCTCCATTATTGGAGAGACCCCCCCCCCCCACCTTGGATTTCTGTCCTTGCTGTTGTATGATCTTGAGAAAATCTCTGGCACACTAGTTTTGTCAGCTTGAAAATCCTTCAGCTTTTTTTTAATGTCCATTTGCTTGAAATATTTTTTTCATCCCTTCACTTTCAATCTGTGTAGATCTTTTGTTCTGAGGTGTGTCTCTTGTAGACAGCATATATGTGGGTCATGCTTTCTAATCCATTCAGCTACCCTATGTCTTTTGATTGGTGTATTTAATTCATTTAAATTAAACCTTATTATTGATAGGTACTTATTCATTGTCATTTTTCCCCTTTTTATTTGTGTTCCTCTCTGCCTCTCTCTGTTTCTTCATCCTCTTAAAGCAGACCCTTTAGCATCTCTTGCAATGCTGGGTTGGTGGAGATGTATTCTTTTAGCCATCTTTTGTCTGGAAAACTCCATATTTCATATTTCATTTTGATTGAGAGCCGTGCTGCATAGCGTAGTCTTGGTTATCAGTCTTTGCTTTTCATTGCTGAAATATTTTCTGCAATTCCCTTCTAGCTTGTAGTGTTTTTCATTGAAAATCTGGTGATAGCTTTATCAGAGCTCCCTTGTATATTATTATCTCTTACTCTCTTGCTTCTTTGAGGATTCTCTCTTTGTCTTTGAATTTGTCCATTTTAGTTATGATGTGTCTTGGAGTGGGCCAGTTTGAGTTCATTTTCATTGGGACCCTCTGTGCTTCCTGGACTTGCATGACTTTTTCTCTCATCAAGTTAGGGAAGTTTTCTGTCATTACTTTTCAAAAAGGTTTTCTCTCTCTAGCTCCTCTTCTTCTATTCTGGTATTCTTATGATATGGATATTATTATGTTTCATGCTGTCCTGCAGCCCTCTTAAAACCTCTTCATTCTTTTTCAGTCTTTTCTCATTTTGTTGCACTGTCTGGGAATTTTTTTCTACATTTTCCTCCAACCTACTGATCTGATCTTCTCCTTACTCTAGCCTGCCTTTGATTCCTTCTACCTTGTTCCTCAATTCATAAATTGCATTCTTCATTTCCTCTCTGATCTTACTGATAGTTTCTATGTCATTCTTAACACTTCTGTAGTTCTCAGTAAGTTCCTTGTAGCTTCCTTGGAGTTCTTTGCAGTTTTCTTTCAGCTCACTGAGCTCATTGATCTTCCCTATAATCATTATTTTGAATTCCATGTCTGATGGTCTGCTTATCTCATTTAGCATTCTTTCTGGGATTTTCTCCTTTCGATGGGGGGGTTGTTTCTTTGTCTCCTCATATTTGTGACTCTCTTGTTCATTTCTCTGTCTTAGATTTATATGCTTTGACTTCCTGTCTGTGTTGTGTCCTTCTGTGGTAGGAGTCCTGTGGGATTCAGTGGTGCAGTCTCCTTGACCTTCTGAACTTGATGCTCTTGGGATGCCTTTTATGCCATTTATTTTGGCTGTCTGGTTGTACATGGGTTTTGATTGATGTTGTGTTGCTCTTTGGTGGGTTTTGAGTGTTGTTGTGTTGCTTTTTGGTGGGTTCTTCCCTCCAGCTGGCCAACTTAGAGATACCCCTCCCACCGCATCTTATATACTGTTACGGAGTTGCACTTTACTTAGTTCCTGGATCTACCCCTGGTGGCATCAGATCGTGTCCCAGTCTGGGCCTAGGCAGCTTGTTTGAGACTACCAGAGATCTACTGCCTTTGCTGTCTCCTTTAGTTGTTAATCTATTCAATCTGTGATCAGACTTCAGGCTTAAACACAAAGGGCATGGCAGACTAATTCCTACAGGCAGGGCTATTTCTTTCTCTCAGGCTGATGCCACTTGAAGGAAAGTGGTCTACCTGCAGTATGGGAAATGAGTCAGTGCAGGAACCCAGTCGGCTGCTCCATCAGTTATCTCCTCAAAGCCACCATCCCAAATTCTCCTTAAGCATCTCTAGTTTATCTGCCCTCACTCTGCTGGAATCCAGAGTAAGTGGGTGCCAATACATTTTTGTATGTGGTCACTTTACAAGATCTTTGTCTCCGTTCATTTCTCTCCAGCCAGCAAAAAGCCCTGTGACATTTTGCTTTTCACAGCTGAGTGCTATTTTATTTTCCACTGTGCTGCTGTAGGCTGGGAAGCCCAGCTGGGGGTTTAGACCCCACTCTTCTCAGGGTTAAACCCCGGCTGCTGAGGTGTTTCCCTTCAGCTGCCACCTGTGGGAGCCCAACAAGCCCTCTCGCATCTCTGCCCTGCCTACCAGTCATGTTGTGATGAAGCGGCCTTTTCTGTCTCTCCATGGTTATAAGGCTTCTCTACAGCTAGTGTTCAGTTGGTTATTCCAGATGATACCTCCACCATTAAATTGTAATACCAGATTGGTCTTGGGAGGAGGTTAGTGTAGCTTCCACTTACTCCTTCATCATCTTGGATCTTTTTCTTAAAATGAATTTTAATTTTTTTATGGCCAGATTTTAATAGAGCTAAAGCTTTAGGACAACAGCTGCCATTTTGTTGTTCCTGCACTCCCAGTTCATTCATTTTAAGTCATTAGTTGTTATAGTTTATTCCAAATATCATATTTTGCTCCACCCTTCTGTTACCACACTTGAACATCTGATCTCCTCTTCTTACGTTTGTCTTAAATTCTATCTTCTCTCTTACTACAACTAGTATCCATTCTGTACTTATACTGTCTTTTCCCCTTACAAGGTCTTAAAATTATTTTTCTTGTCGTTAGTCATCTCACATTCTTTTTCCCATTTATAATATTCACTTATTCTCTCTCCACCCTAATCAATCTTTGTGCATTGGTTGTAATATGGTGGCAGTTGTGGCATTACTGAAATGTTACTCATAGATATTCACTCTTTCAATATTTCAAACCTCAAGTCCTATAGTCCCCCTCTCCTAATCCATTAATGCCACCCTCCAACCCTATCTCTCTTTTTTTTTAGCTTATATTTGAATTTTTTTCTCTCTCTTAACCTAGTTTTTATCCCTAATTCTTAGTATACTACTCCCTCTATCATCTCAAATTCACTCCCCTGTACTTTGGACAACTCATAAACTTTTCTTGATTTCTCTTTTCCCTCTTATTCCCATCCCGCCTATATCAGCCATAGCCCAAAAGTTTTCCATATTACTAGGGAGAACCTTCTTCTATAATTTGTTACCTACTTTATCTTCCTCTTCTACTTCTTCTTTGTTTTTGTTTTGTTTATATTTGCTCTCAGTAAATATATATTCTATAACTTCTGTATAAACCTAATACTATACATGTCTCTTACTTCATTCCACCTTCTTCCCTCCCTTTTTCAACATACAATGTAAATTTTACTGTCTTGCATTGTCTTGTCCCTACTACATAATATTATTTCTTTTCCACCTCCCCTCTCAAAAATAGTCTTTCAGTTAGTCAGCCCTTATCTTTTTTTTCCTTTAGTACAATAGTCTTAATCTCTTTAAATCTATATTTATACTGGCTCATTTGCTGTTGGTAGAGTGATTGTGGGTGGGGGATATTTTTTAGGGTGTGGATTTCTTGCCTAGATGTGTTTATGTTTTAACAGAACTGCCACAAAAGAATTCAAGACGTGGTGGGCAAAGTGACTCTCAATCACTATCTGTAGGGAATGTCCCGTCAAAGAGAAAACCAACAACAACCAAAACCGAAATGCAACAGACAGCCTAAATAAACAGCATAAATGGCATCCCAAGAACATCAAGGTCAGGAGATATGCACCACTGAATCTCAGAAGGTCTGCTATTACAAAAGATCACACCACAAAAGCAGGAAATCAAATCAGACAAACCTAAGAAACAAAATCAAACATGAAGAGTCACCTAAAATTGGGAGAAAAAGAAACAACCCCCCTACAAAAGGAAAGAAGGAATCCCCAGAAAGAGTGCTTGATTAAAAAGAGGCAAGGAAACTATCAAACATGGAATTCAAAAGAATGGTTATAAGGAAGCTCAATAAACTGGACAAACTCAGAGAAAACTACAATGAACTCCAAAGGAGTTACAGGGAACTTCAGGGAAACTACAAGTATCCCCAGGGAAGCTACAAGGAACTTACTTCAAAGTATACCAGCATTAAAAAGGACATAGAAACTATCAATAACAGCCAAGAGGAAATGAAGAATACAATTCCTGAACTGAAGAACAAAGTAGAAGGAATTAAAAAGTAGGCTAGAGAAAGCAGAGGATCAGATCAGCGAGCTGGAAGAGAACATAGAAAAAATTCACGGACACTGGAACAAACAAAAAAAAAGACTGAAAAATAATGGAGAGGGTTTAAGAAAACTGCAAAAAAAAAAAAAAACAAAAAAAACCCAAAACATGAAATGTAACAACATCCATATCATAGCAATACCAGAGAGAGAATAAGGAAAGTAAGGGAGAAAACCTGCTTGAACAAGTAATGACAGAAAACTCCCCTGACTTGAGGAGAAAAAAGGTCACACATTCCAAGAAGCAAGAGGTCCCAATGAAGATGAACCCAAAGAGGCTCACTCCAAGACACATCATAATTAAAATGGCAACATTCAAAGACAAAGTGAGAATCCTAAAGGCTGAAAGAGAAAAACAGCAAATCACATACAAGACAGCTCTGATTATACTATCAGCAGATTTCTCAACAGAAACACTACAACCAGAAAGGAATGGCAAAATATATTCCAAGAAATGAAAAGCAAAGACCTCCAACCAAGACTACTCTACCCTGCAAGGCTCTCATTCAAAATGGAAAGTGAAATAAAGAGGTTCCCAGATAAAAGAAGACTAAAGGAACACATCTCCACCAAATGTGCATTGCAAAAGATGCTAAAGGGACTGCTCTAAAAGGATGAAGAAACAGAGAGAGACAGAGAGAAACACAGGTAGAAATGGGAATAATCACAATCGATAAGTACCTGTCAATAATAACAATAAATGTAAATGGATTAAATGCCACAATTAAAAGGCAGAGGGTAGCTGAAGGGATAAGCTACCCTCTGCCTTTTAGGTGGAGCATGACCCACACATATGCTGCCTACAAGACACCCACCTCAGAACAAAATATGTACACAAACTGAAGATGAAGGGATGGAAAAACTATTTCAAGCAAAAGGACATAAAAAAACAACAACTGGGTAGCAATACTTATATCACAAAAAATAGATTTCACAAAAAAGACCATAAAGAAAAGACAAAGAAGGACACTTAATGATACTTAAATGAACAATCCATCAAAAAGATATAACCCTTGTAAATATATATGAACCCTACATAGGAGCACCCAAATACATAAGGAAAATCTTGGAGGACTTCAAGGATATCAACAGTAGCACACTCATAGTAGGGGGCTTTAACACCCGATTGTCAACAATGAGCAGATCTACCAAGCAAAAGAAAAAAAAGAAAACACCAAGAATATGTGGCACTGAACAACACTCTAGATCAAATGGACTTAATTGATATATAGAGAACCTTCACCCCAAAGGAGGAAAATATACATTCTTTTCAAATGCACATGGAACATTTACAAAGATAGATCACATGATACAACACAAAGCAAGCCTTAACAAATTCAAGAAGATTGAAACTATATCAAGTATTTCCTCAAATCACAATGCTTTGTATCTAGAAACCAACCTTATGAGGAAAAAAAAAGCAAAAACATTCAAACTCATGGCGAATGAGTAACATGATATTAAATAATGAATGAGTTAACAATGACATCAAAGAAGAATTCAAGAAGTTTTTAGAAACACACCACAGGCAAACCTATGAGACACAGTGAAGGCAGTCTGAGAGGGAAGTTCCTATCAATACAGGATTAACTAAAAGGGATAGAAGATTCGAAAATAACCTAATCCAACAGCAACAGGAAATCTAAAAACAACAACAAAGAAAGCCAAGAGGAAGTAGAAGGAAAGAAATAATCAAGATCAGAGCAGAATAAATGACATAGAGACTAAACAAACAATTCAAAAGATCAATAAAACCAGGAGCTGGTCTTTGAAAAGATAAACAAAATTGACAAGCCTTTAAACAGACTCATCAAGAAAAAGAGAGAACCCAAATAAATGAAATCATAAATGAAAGAGGAGAAGTCATCACAAATAGCACACAAATAAAAGAATTTACTATGAACAATTGTATGAAAAGAAATGAACAAATTTTTGGAAACATATAATCTTCCAAAACTGAGTCTAGAAGAAGCAGAAAGCCTGAGTAGACCAATAACAACTAGTGAAATTGAAGCAGTAATCAAAATCCTCCCAGCATTCAAAAGCCCTGCACTGGATGACTTTACAGTAGAATTTTACCGAACAGTTAGTGTAGAACTAACTCCTATCCTTATCAAGCTGTTCCAAAAAATCCAAGAAAAGACTCCAGTATCATTCTAATTCCAAAATGAGGTCAAAACACAGCAAAGAAAGAAAACTACAGGCCAATATTGCTGATGAGCATAAATGCTAAAATCCTCAACAAAATATTGGCAAAACGGATCCAGCAACACATTAAAATGATCACACACCATGATCAAGTGGGATTCATCCCAGGAATGCAAGAATGGTTTAATATTCACAAATCAATAAATGTAATACACCACATGAAAACAATGAAAGACAAAAATCACATGATCATATCAATAGATGCTAGAAAAGCATTTGATAAAGTACAACATCCATTTATGATTAAAACACTCAGCAAAGTGGGAATAGAGGGAGCATACCTCAATATAGTAAAGGCCATATACAAGAAACCTGCATCCAACATCATACTCAATGGACAAAAACTGAAAGCTTTTGCCCTAGAGTCAGGAACAAGACAAGGATGTCCACTCTCTCCACTCCTATTCAACATAGTCTTGGAAGTTCTAGCCACAGCAATCAGAGAGGAAAAAATAAATAAAACGCATCCAAATTGGTGAAGAGAAAGTAAAACTGTCATTATTCACAGACGACATGATAGTGTACATAGAAAACACTATGGACTCCACCAAAAAAGTACTTCACCTTATAACTGAATTTGGCAGGATACAAAGTCAATATTCAGAAATCAAAAGCATTTCTGTATGCCAACAATAAAATATCAGAGCTAGAAACTAGAAAATAATTCCATTTACTATAGCAATAATAAAAATAAAGTATTTAGGTATAAACTTATCCAAGGAGGTAAAATGCCTGTACTCAGAAATGTACAGAACAATGAAGAAAGAAATTTTGAAGATGCAAATAAGTGGAAGTATATACCATGTTCACAGATGGAAAGAATTAATGTCACTAAAATGTCCATTCATACTACTCAAAGCAATTCATAGATTCAAGAAATACCTATAAAAATTCCAATGGCATATTTCACAGATCTAGAACAAGTGCTTCAAAAATTTATATGGAACGAAAAAAAAAAAATAAAAGGCTTCGAATAGCCTCAGCAACCTTGAGAAAGGAGAACACAGTAAGAGGAATTAAAATACCTGATATCAAACTATACTACAAGACCACTGTAATAAAATGTCTGTTAGTGACATGAGAATAGAAATATAGATTAATAGAAGAGAATAGAGAGCCCAGAAATAAACCCCAGTCTTTATGGTCAATTCATATTTGACAAAGGTGGAATGAGCATAAAAGGAGTGAAAATAGCCCCTTCAACAAATGGTGCTTTGAGAACTGGGCAGGGACATGAAAAAAAATGAAATTAGACCACCAACTTACACCATACACCAGAATAAACTCAAGATGGATAAAAGACTTAAATGTAAGTTGTAACAACATAGAAGTCCTCAGGGAAAACATTGGCAGTAAAATTTCAGATATTTCACATAGCAGTAGTTTTGCCAATATATCTCCTAGGGTAAGGTATAAAAAGGAAAGGATAAACAAATGGGGCTACATCAAACTAAAGAGCTTCTGCTTAGTGAAAGAAAACATCAGCGAGATCAAAAGGGAACTAACTTTATGGTAAAACATATTTGCTAATGGTACCTCAGTCAAGGGTTCGATCTCCAAAATATATAGAAAGCTTATACAACTCAACACTAAGGAGACAGATTATTCAATTAAAAAATGTGCAAAGGATCTGAACAAAAACTTCTCTAAGGGGGACATATAGAGGGCCCATAGGAACATGAAAGAATGCTCAACGTCACTAAGCATCAGAGAAATGCAAATTAAAATGACAATGACATAACTACTTAACACCAGTCAGAATGGCCATCACTAACAAATCAACAAACTAAAGTGCTGATGAGGATGTGGAGAAGAAGGAAACCTAGTGCAGTGTTGGTGGGAATGCAGATTCATGCAGTCACTATGGAAAACAGTATGGAATTTCCTCAGGAAACTAAAAATGGAACTGACATTTGATCAAGTGATTTCATTGCTAGAATTATACCCAATGAACCCTTAAACACCCATTCAAAATAACCTATACACCCCTATGTTCATAGCAGCACTATTTGCAATGGCCAAGTGCTGGTAACAGCGTAGGTGCCCATCAGTCAATGAGTGGATCAAAAAACAGTGCTACATTTACACAATGAAATATTACACATCGGAAAGGGAGAAGGAACTCCTACCTTTACTATAGCATAGTTGGAACTTGAGAGAATTATGCTAAGTGAAATAAGCCAGGCAGTGAAAGATAAATATCATATGATCTCACCTAATGCAGGAAACTAATGAACAAAAGAAACAAATGAACAAAATAGAACCAGAGACATGTAAACAAGGAACAGATTTACTGTAACTACAGGGGAGGGGGAAGGGGGAAAAGGGAGGTAAGAAGGAGAAGGATCTGGTCAAAGAACTAATATGAATGACCCATTGACATGGAGAACTAAATGGGGATTGACTATGGTAGAGGTGGGAGGTGGGTGGAGCAGGGGAGAGCAAAGAAGGGGAAATGGAAAAACAATAAAAGATAAATTTAAAAAATAAACAACACTGGGGAACACAATTTTCATTGATTTAGATCTGACACTTGTTTTTGACTAACTTTTGGCATCTGAATCCAAAAATGATCCCAGTTTTTCTCTATCAATGTCAACTTTTTAAGGTACAGCATATCCTCCCTTTATCCCAAAAATCATACAAAATGTAGATACAAAGGAAAATAAAGAAAAAAATACCTGAATATCGTCGGCAGCCATCCGTCTCGAGAGACGATGGTGTAGCTTCTTAAGAGTCTATCTGCACTGCCGAGAATGGCTGTGCAGTTCGACTCGGGAGTGACATGGTATCTGTCTCCTCTCGTGTTGAATCGACATCTTGCGATGATGCTGGAGTGTCCTCTCCAGTGAAGCTGAAGCTACAGATCCTGGGCAGGGTGATATGGAGGGTCTGCTGTTGCCCATGCAGCAGACCCACCCTCTCTTCGCAGCTGAAGGGTCCAAGGGAAAGACGGAGTCAATACAGCTTGGCTTCAGGTGCGCCGCAGGAGTTGCCGGTGTTGACTACAACGTCAAACCGCCTTAGGGACCTGAATATACTGCTTATTTTATTCACATAAAGGCTATATATTGTTATTGTAAGTCAAATTGTATATGAGTAGTAAAGGTCTGCTACCAAACATACATATTAAGGTATTTTATCTTTTCAAATGACAAGCTAGAAAATGCCAAAATGAGATCCTTGAAACAGTCTCCTTCAGTTGGCAAAGCTTTAACAAATTGTTTAATGAGACCCAGTTTTATGTGCAGAGGTGGGAGTATAATGTTCTTTCTGTCAACAAGTGGCTCATGTAGAATGTTTGGCTCACCAGGTTTGAGGTCAGATTTTGGAGGACAATTTAACTCCACCCAATGCTTCTCATGATATCTGCTGTCCCCCACACACAGAAAACAGGGATACTTGGTGTATCCGTGTTGCTGACCAAGAAGGAAGCAGACCGTTTTAAGTTCAACACAGATGATGCAATTGGGCTTGTGATATTGCAACAGATCAATTACTCTCTTTGTCTTCATATTCTTCATGAAAACAGACTGAATGGCCAATTGGGACTGCACCAAATAAATTGCCATTGTGGAGGAGGACACACTTCAAGCTCTGCTTTGAGCTATCGATGAACAGTCACCATTCAGTTGTGTTCTATATTGGAATTCCCAATTTCTCTATTAAACCATGTATATTATGGCAACACACAAAGCCACCATCACTTTGAAAGTACTGCAGAAATACACTTTCTCTTGATTGAAAGTAGATTCCTTTGCTCTTTTCTCAAGCGAGTTTTTCTTGTGCAGTCTTGATGCTAAGAGTTTTTAAGCCTTTTGGGAAAGTACCAAATCTCATGCCAAATTATTCAACTCATGCTGATCAAATCCCTTACAAGCTGAATTATCTTCAATTTCAAAATCTTCCTCGTTGCTGTCACTTAGTTCTTCACCATGCTCCTGTTTTTCCAAATAGGGTAGTTCAATGAAAAGTGGTACTGGGATTTCATCTGAATCAGGCACTGGGCGTATAATGATAGTAGACTAGAATACTCTATTTTACATTTATTTTTCTTGTTATATACTGACTTTTTCACAGCCAGAAGGGAATGGTCAAAAATATTTCAAGCAATGAAAAACAAAGGCCTACAACCAAGAATACTCTACCAAGCAAGGCTCTCATTCAAAATAGAAGGTGAAATAAGGAGTTTCTCAGACAAAGGAAGACGGAAAGAATACATCTCCACCAAACCAGCATTGTAAGAGATGCTAAAGGGTGTGTTCTAAGAAAAAAGAAGAAAAGAACAAGAGAGGAGAGGAACAGAGGTACAAAGGGCAATGATAAATACACATCAATAATAACCTTAAATGTAAATGGATTAAAAGCTCCAATTAAAAGACATAGGATAAAGGAATGGATAAGAAAACAGGACCCACATGTTTGCTGTCTACAAGAAACACACCTCAAAACAAAAGATTTACACAGACTGAAAGTAAAGGGATATAAAAAAATCTTCCAAGCAAACGGACCTGAAAAAAAAGCTGGGATAGCAGTCCTCATATCAGACAAAACGGATTTCAAAGCAAGGGCAATAAAAAGAGACAAAGAAGGACATTTCATAATACTTAAAGGAACAATCCATCAAGAAGATATGACATTGATAAACATATATGCACCCAACATAGGAGCACCCAAATACATAAAGCAAACACTAGAAGACCACAAAAAGGATATCAACAACAACACATTCATAGTAGGGGACTTCAACACCCCATTATCAACAATAGACAGATCATCCAAGCAAAGAAACACCAAGGATATACAGGCATTGAACAACACACTAAATCACATGGACCTAACTGATATATATAGAACTTTCCACCCCAAAGAAGCAAAATATACATTCTTTTCAAATGCAAATGGGACATTTTCAAAGATAGACCACATAATAGGACACAAAACAAGCCTCAACAAATTCAAGAAAATTGAAATCATACCAAGCATCTTTTCAGATCACAATACCTTGAAACTAGAAATCAACCTCAGAGAAAAAAATCAAAGACACCCAAACTCATGGAGATTGAATAACATGCTATTAAATAATGAATGGATTAACAATGACATCAAAAAAGAAATCAAGAAATTTCTAGAAACTAATGATAATGAGCACACAACAGCCCAAGACCTGTGGGACACAGCAAAAGCAGTCCTGAGAGGGAAGATCATAGCAATACAGGCATATCTGAAAAGGATAGAACAATCTCAAATAAAAAACCTAACCATAAAGCTACAAGAACTAGAACAACAACAACAAACAAAGCCTAGGGCAAGAAGAAGAAAGGAAATCATCAAGATCAGGATAGAACTAAATGACATAGAGACTAAACAAACAATCCAAAAGATCAACAAAACTAGGAGCTGGCTCTTTGAAAAAATAAACAAAATCGACAAGCCTCTAGCCAGTCTAATCAAGAAAAAAAGATAGAAGACCCAAATAAACAAAATCAGAATTTAAAGAGGAGAAATCACGACTGATACCAAGAAATACAAATGATAGTTTGAAATTACTACAGACAACTGTATGGCAAGAAATTTGACAATCTAGAACAAATGGACAAATTTCTAGAAACATATAGCCTTCCAAAACTGAATCAAGAAGAAGTGGAAAGTCTCAACAGACCAATAACAAAGAAGGAAATTGAAACAATAATCAAAAATCTCCCTCCACACAAAAGCCCTGGACTGGATGGCTTCATAGGCGAATTCTACAAAACATTCAGGGAAGAACTAACTCCTATCCTCCTCAACCTGTTCCAAAAAATCCAAGAACAGGGGGAAATCCCAAACACTTTCTATGAAGCCAGCATTATTCTAATCCCCAAACCAGGTCAAGACACAACAAAGAAAGAAAACTACAGGCCAATATCTCTGATGAACATAGATGCTAAAATCCTCAATAAAATATTGGCAAACAGGATCCAGCAATACATCAAAAAGATCATACATCACGATCAAGTGGGATTCATTCCAGGGATGCAAGGATGGTTTAATATTCGCAAATCAATAAATATAATACATCACCTAAACAAAATGAAAGACAAAAATCACATGATCATATCAATAGATGCAGAAAAAGCATTTGATAAAGTACAACACCCATTTATGATGAAAACACTCAGCAAAATGGGAATAGAGGGAGCATACCTTAACATAATCAAGGCTATATATGAGAAGCCTGAGGCCAACATCATACTCAATGGACAAAAACTGAAAGCATTCCCATTGAAATCAGGAACTAGACGAGGTTGTCCACTCTCTCCACTCCTATTCAATATAGTGTTGGAAGTGCTAGCCACAGCAATCAGACAAGAAAAAGAAATAAAAGGCATCCAAATTGGGAAAGAGGAAGTAAAACTTTCATTATATGCAGATGACATGATAGTATACCTAGAAAATTCTATAAACTCCACTAAAAGACTACTTGATATAATAAGTGAATTTGGCAAAATAGCAGGGTACAAAATAAATATACAGAAATCTAAGGCATTTCTGTACACCAACAATAAAATATCAGAGACAGAGAAAAAAAAGAAAATACCATTTACTATAGCAACAAGAAAAATAAAGTACCTAGAAGTAAACTTAACCAAAGAAATAAAAGACCTGTACTCCGAAAATTACATAACATTGAAGAAATAAATTAAGGAAGATACAAGTAAATGGAAGCAAATACCATGTTCTTGGATGAGAAGAATCAACATCATCAAAATGACTATACTACCCAAAGCAATTTACAGATTCAATGCAATCCCTATTAAAATACCAATGACATATTTCACAGACCTAGAACAAATACTCCATAAATTCATATGGAACCAAAAAAGACCCCGAATAGCAAAAGCAATCTTGAGATCGAAGAACACAGCAGGATGAATCACAACACCAGATATCAAACAATACTACAGAGCCACTGTAATCAAAACAGTCTGGTACTGGCATAAGAACAGACATATAAATCAGTGGAACAGAATAGAGAGCCCAGAAATAAACCCAGGCCTCTATGGTCAACTAATCTTTGATAAGGGAGGTAGAAACATAAAATGGAGTGAGAAGAGCCTCTTTAACAAATGGTGCTGGGAGAACTGGACAGGGACGCAAAAAAAATGAAACTAGACCACCAACTTACACCACACATGAGAATAAACTCAAGATGGATCAAAGACTTAAATGTAAGCCGTGACACCATAAAAGTCCTAGAGGAAAACGTAGGCAAGAAAATATCAGATATCTCACGTAACAATTTCTTCACGGATACATCTCCTAAAGCAAGATAAATAAAGGAAAAAATAAATAAATGGGATTACATTAAACTAAAGAGTTTCTGCTCATCAAAAGAAAACATCAGCAAGATGAAAATGAAACCAACCATATGGGAAAACATATTTGCTAATGACATCACAGACAGGTGACTGATCTCCAAAATATATAAAGAGCTGATACGACTCAACATCAAGAAAACAAACAACCCAATTAAAAAATGGGCAAAGAACCTGAACAAACACTTCTCCGAAGAAGACATACAGAAGGTCCATAGACACATGAAAAAATTCTCAACATCATTAGCCATCAGGGAGATGCAAATAAAAACCACAATGAGATATCATTTTACACCAGTCAGAATGGCCATCATCAACAAATCAACAAACAACAAGTGCTGGCGAGATGTGGAGAAACAGGAACCGTACTGCACTGTTGGTGGGAATGCAGACTGGTGCAGCCTCTATGGAAAACAGTATGGAATTACCTCAAAAGATTAAAAATGGAACTGCCTTTTGAGCCAGCAACTCCACTACTAGGATTATACACGAAGAATCTTAAAACACCAATTCAAAAGAACTTATGCACTCCTATGTTCATTGCAGCACTGTTTACAATAGCTAAGTGCTGGATACAAACTAAGTGCCCAACTGTAGATGAGTGGATCAAAAAACAGTGGTACATTTACACAATGGAATACTATGCAGCAGAAAGAAACAACTCCTGCCATTTGCAACAACATGGATGGAACTAGAAAGAATTTTGCTTAGTGAAATAAGCCAGGCAAAGAAAGAAAAATACCATATGTATCACCTAATACAGGAAACTAAAGAACAACACAAACAAAAGAACTAAATAGAACAAAGAGCAGAATAGCAGTCAATAGGGGGGAGGGGGGAGGAAGAGAAGAGGGATAAGTAAGGGAAGTGTTTAGTCAAAGAACATATATAAATGACTCATGGACATGGACAACGAGGAGGGATATGATTGCGGGAGAGGGGGTGGGTTGGGTGGGGGAGATAAATTGGGAGAAAAGGGGACAACTGTAATTGAAAAACCAAAAAGAAAAAAAAAGAAAAAAAATAAACCAGTGGTACATTTACACAATGGAATACTATGCAGCAGAGAGAAAGAATGAATTTCTGCCATTTTCAACAACATGGATTGAACTAGAGAGAATTATGCTTAGTGAAATAAGCTAGGCATAAAAAGAAAAATATCATATGATATCACCTAATACAGGAAACTAAAGAACATAAACAAATGAACTAAATAGGACAAAGAGCAGAATAACAGTCAATAGGGGGGAGGGAGAAAAGGGGGATAAGAAAGGGAAGGGTTTAGTCAAGGAATGTGTAGAAATGACTCATGGACATGGTCAACGGGGAGGGATATAATTGTGGGAGAAGGGGTGGGCTGGGGGGGAGCAATGGGGGAAAAATGGGGCGACTGTAATTGAAAAACCAAAAAATAAAAAAACAAAAAAGAGATAGGAAAATAGTTGTGTCTCCAGTAGGGTATCTTTAAAAGGTCATGTTTGTTTTTAACCCAGATATGCAAATTAACTGACTTATTAACCACATAAAATAAAATTGCATTATGTAAATATGCACACAACAAGTTGTTCCATATTTAAATCTCTTGCAATCAACACTAACTTGAATTCTCCAATATAAATGTAAGCATGCAAGTCTATAATCTATAATTCACTGTATAGATAATTCTTTATTTTCATATAATATTATTTGCATTTAAATAACTTCTAATGAAAATTGGCACTGGATAAACATTTAATTGGTGCCTGATCTGTAGTTTCTTAAAAAAACAAATATATTATCGATGCAAATGCTGGGGAATTTGGGTTTAAATATTTGTTCATTTTTTTAAAGATTTTATGTTTTAAGATTTTATTTATTTATTTTTAGAGAGAGGGGAAGGGAGAAAGAAAGAGAAGGAGAGAAACATTAATGTGTGGCTGCCTCTTGGACACCCCCAGCTGGGGACCTGGCCCACAACCCAGGCATGTGCCCTGACTCGGAATTGAACCAGCAACTCTTTGGTTCACAGGCCGGTACTCAATTTACTGAGCCACACCGGTCAGGGTTGTTTGTTCATATTTCATAGTACTAATATGTAGTAGTTATTCAAATATCATTTTGTAGTGACCGATTTTCTTTTTATTCAATTATTTATTCACTCAATATTTATAAAGTCTTCTGCTAGACACTGAAGGGACACGAAGATAAGATGTATTTCTGTCCTTCAGTGAATTGTACTTGATTGATTATTGGTAAAATTTTACTTTGTTTATATATAAATCTCAACTTAGATATCAGACGGTAAAACAGACTAGACAAAAATTCTTTCCCCTAAGAGCCTGAATAAGTTGCACAGTTTGTATTGTTCAAAATTTTAGTATGTGGAGCCATTCTACTAAGGATTAGACAGAGAGCAGGAATACATGGATTATTCCAATGGTCACTAACTGTCTCTTTTGAATTTATTTCTCTCTGCACAGAGAAGTGCACATTATCATTGGAACTCCTTCAGCTGACTTATAGTGGTCTTTTAGTGTAGTGAAGCTACCACAACTTAGCTTTTCTTTTTAAGAAAGTGACTATATTATCATTTGTAGAATAATTCTAGCACAACCTGTATTGTTCACAACTTTTACTAGATGGACTCTTAATGTTTCTGCACCTACTTTTTTGAGATATTAAATATTACAGGCTACATAAAATACATCGTGATTTCATTACTGAAGGAGGAAGAAGCTGTTTATTTTACCCTAAATATATGGAATGGAATAAGAGTCACAGAAAATTTCTCTTTCAGGTTCTGTAGATGTGTGATTAATACAATATTTTCAGTGTGTTCATTGTCCTGAAGTTAGGTGTGCAAATGAGTGAATAAGCAATTGGTTTTCAAAGGTTTGTTTTCAAATACTAATTCTTTATACAATTATTAAATAAGTATCCATTAAAAATATCAGATTCCTTTAGTGATTTTGATTTTATACCTTGTCAAAGGGCTTTTCTGTCCACTTTTTTATAGACACTTAAGCTTGCTCTATCGAAAATGTGAAGTAACAAGTATTTCATGCATTTAATTTTCTTCAGATACCACCATGTGCCAACCCCATTAAAAATTAAGATTCATACCACTATGACAGAATTATGTATGTCACATCCCAGCAATCCATCCAAAGCATGACACTATCCAGCTACTGAGCTGTCAACTACAAAATAAACCAGCAATCCCTCAAAGGGAATTTTTGTCAATGTATAGTAGAAAGAATCAGAAGCAAGCAGAGAGAAGCACTCTCATTTATCTGGTATTGAAATCATTGCAGGCCTGAGTTTCAATATCTATACCTGCAGTAGAGACAGGATAAAGTTGTGTTAGCAAAATTCTTATAGAACCATTCCAATATTCAGATTTTAATGCTAATTTATGTGTGACTGAGTGGCAACAGATATATCCAATTAACTGAAAGTTGCAACGGTTCTATTTCTATGCCTATAAACATAGCCTGTGACTATATTTATATAATACAAAATGAGGTCAATTTAGAAAAAAAGAGGGAGAAATCGAAACCACTGTTGTTCATTTCTTTCTTTTTTTATTTGTTTTAGTTTTGGTTTGTTTCTAATGTTCTGATGATATATATTGCTTTCCATTGCTCTATTAAAAATAATATCTTCTTCATAGCACTTTAGGAAGCCAATTCTATGTTGTTGTTTTTTTGTTTTGTGTAGGAAGCTGTTGCTGAACTTTCCCCATCCTGTGGACTGCAACAGTGCCAAAGCCTTCTATATCCTGGAAACTAAAACTCTTGAAGTCACTGTAACTTTGAAGAGAGAGTTGGATTTTTTCAACTTTTCCTGAAGCTGCATGAATAAGGGAGAAGCATAGCAAAATAGTCCTGATTAAAAAATTTTAAAGATTGGTTGATGTTTTCTATCTTCTCTTTATTATTCTGACATACTTCAGAAAGGACGTAAATTTAATTACACTGATATTCTGATTATTTATAATCATTTCTATTACTCTGGTAAAGAACATTGTTTCTCATACTAATAAGCTATTCCATTTATATAGTGATAGCTGGATAGAATTTATGGGTAAACTATTAGATTACTACATGCTTAATTAAATAACTGAGGTATGGCCATGAAATGGTTGGTCTACTTATTTTAGCCAATCAGTTATGCCCTGACACAATCAGTTGCATATAAATCAGTCATTATTATCACCAGAAAAGTGTATTTGGTTGTCTTTTCATTAATTTGATCAAATGATTTACTGTTCTCTGCTTAGGTTCTCATTATTCTAGAATATACAAATAACAAAGGATTATAAATACTTTCATGAACCATACTAACAACATGTTTTACTTGAATCAGAAATACTGCTGAGCATACTATATTATTTGGCTTCATCAGTCTTGTTCACAATGCTTGGATCTAGTTAGGATTAAAATATTTATTCTTTTATGCAGTAACAGTTATTAACAATGCCATTCAGCTTACTGTGTGTATATTTAGTAACTGAAATCCTTGGCATTTAAAAGGAATATAAAGAAAAGCATTTACAGCTTTGGGCCAAGATGGAGGTCTAGACAGACACACTGCGTCTCCCTCCAAAACTAAGAAGGAATACAACTACCTCAAAACTAGAGACAACCAGAAGTTTGAGCAAATCTAGCTGCATGGAAGGCCAACAAAGATATAAAGAAGAAATACTCAACCAGAAAGGTAGGAGGGGTGGAGCCGAGGTGTCAAGTATATGATGTGGTGGCGGCAACAGTGGCGGCAGGGGAAGGCTGCTGGAAAGCACAGTCACACATCTTAAAAACTAGAGAGGGACACCTAGAGAGTGCTCCCAGCACTAGACCAGACTGCACAGCTCACAGTCTCAGTGCTGGGGAAAATCAAGCCTCATTGCTTCTGACTGTACAACCAGTGGGGGTTTGGGCGGAGGAAGAAAATTCCAATCTCTCAGTAGAGTCTGCTTGTTTAAAGGGCCCCCATGATCCTAGACCATCCAAAGACCTGCCCACTCTGGGAATGATGGCCAGGGCAACAGTTAGAGAGGCACCAGTCCCATATGGAGGTGAAGAAGTGCCTGGGAAAGGGGTGAGTGCTGAGAGAGAAGCATCATTCCTTCTCTGACCTCTTCCCCACACACAGCACCACAACATGGTGAAACAGGTTGCCCTGTACTGATGAATACCTAAGTCTCCACTCCTTACAATATAATAGGTGCGACTGCTCTACCTAAGACACAGAGACAAGCAAAAACAGGAGCCTGTCAAGATGAGGAGACAGAGAATTATGGCCCAAAACAGGGAATGGATCAAGGTTCCAGTAAAAGAAATAAGCAATGAGGAGATAGCCAACCTAACAGACAAGGAGATAGCCAACCTAAGAGACATAGAATTCAAAACACTGGTGATAAAGATGCTCACAGGTTTGACAGATATGCTTCAGTATGGAAAACGCATAAGGGAAGAAGTGAAGGCTATGCTAAATGAAAGGAAGGAAAATCCACACAAAACCACTGGAGAAGAGAAGAAAACCGGGGTTCAGATAAATGATCTGGAATATAAGGAAGAAAAAATAAGTCAATCAGAACAGAATGAGGAAACAAGAATTGAAAGAAATGAGGAGAGGCTCAGGAACCTCTGGGACAACTTTAAACATGCCAACATCCAAATCATAGGGGTGCCAGAAGGAGAAGAGGAAGGGCAAGAATTTGAAAGCTGGCAAGAGAAATAAAGGAAAAAATAAACAAATGGGACTACATCAAACTAAAGAGTTTTTGCTCAGCAAAAGAAAACATCAGCAAGATGAAAAGGAAACCAACCCTATGGGAAAACATATTTGCCAATGATATCACAGACAGGGGACTGATCTCCAAAATATATAAAGGGCTTATACGACTCAACATCAAGAAAACAAACAACCCGATCTGTCAAAATGAGGCAGACAACTATAGAATTCCTGGTGGCGCAGCTCACCAGGCAACAGATGAAGAATCTGACAGATGAACAAATAAGAAACCTGTCAGAGGCTCAGTTCAGGGCCATTGTTATCAGGTGGCTTACAGAATTAACAAAAGATCTGGAAAAAAATAAGAAAGAATCAAAAAACACTAATAATGAAAGGAACAAAACCACATACGAGACAGATGGTGAGGAAATAAAATCCAGAGTTCAAATCAACAAACCAGAACACAGAGAAGGAACAAACAGTCAACCAGTGCAGAGAGAAAAAACGGGAAGCAAGGAAAATGATGAGAGGATCAGAAACCTCTGGGACAGCTATAAAAGGCCCAACATAAGAATCATTGGTTTGCCAGAGGGCGAAGAAGATGAACTAGAAATTGAAAAATTAAGTGAAAATATAATAAAGCAGAACTTCCCAAACTTGGGGAAGGAAATAGTCTTACAGGTCCAGGAAGCACAGAGAGTTCCAAAAAAACTGGACCCAGGGAGAACCACTCCAAGACACATTATAATAAAAATGTCAAAAGTTAAAGATAAAGAGAGAATCTTAAAAGCAGCAAGAGAGAAGAAAAGAATCATGTACAAAGGGGTCCCAATTAGACTATCAGCTGACTTCCCAAGGGAGACCCTGAAGGCAAGAAGGGACTGGTAAGAAATATTCAAAGTAATGAAAAGCAAAAACCTACAACCACGAATACTCTATCCAGCGAAACTGTCATTCAGAATAGAAGGGCAGAGAAAGTGTTTCCAGGACAAAACAAAACTGAAAGAGTTCATTAGATCCAAACCACTGTTATATGAGATGTTAAAGGGACTGGTTTAGAAAAAGGAGGATCAAAACTATGAAATCTAAAATGAAAACTGCATCACAAGAAACAACAACAGAAGCTAGGGAATTGAAACAAAGGCAAACTAAACAGGCAACGAGAGTGGAAAAAAAAACTATAGGTATGGAGAACATATTGAGGGGAGGTCAGCAGGGAGGGGAAGGGGGAGAGGGAGGGAGATGATATAGGAATTAAGGATCATGGTAGGAGGGAATGGAACAGAGAGAGGTTGAGAAGAACTATATGCACAACTAATGGACATGGTCTAAAAGCGGGGGACAACTGGGGGGAGGGGGGCCACTGGGGGGAGGGGAAAAAAAAAGAAAAATGGAAAAAAAAAAAGAAAACAAACAACCCAATTAAAAAATGGGCAAAGAACCTGAACAAACACTTCTCTGAAGAGGACATAGAGAAGGTCCATAGGCACATGAAAAAATGCTCAACATCATTGGCCATCAGAGAGATGCAAGTAAAAACCACAATGAGATACCACTTTACACCTGTCAGAATTGACATCATCAACAAATCAACAAACAACAAATGCTGGCGAGGATGTGGAGAAACAGGAACCCTACTGCACTGTTGGTGAGAACGCACTCTGGTGCAGCCACTATGGAAAACAGTATGGAATTACTTCAAAAAACTAAAAATGGAACTGCCTTTTGAACCAGCGATTCCACTATTAGGATTATACCCGAAAAATCCTAAAACCCTAATTCAAAAGAACTTATGCACCCCTATGTTCATTGCAGCACTGTTTACAATAGCTAAGTGCTGGAAATAGCCTAAGTGCCCATCTGTAGATCAGTGGATCAAAAAACTGTGGTACATTTACACAATGAAATACTATGTAGCAGAAAGAAAGAAGGAACTCTTGCCATTTGCAACAACATGGATGGAACTAGAGAGAATTATGCTTAGTGAAATAAGCCAGGCAAAGAAAGCAAAATACCATATGATATCACCTAATACAGGAAATTAAAGAGCAACACAAACAAATGAACTAAATAGAACAAAGAGTAGAATAGAAGTCAGTAGGGGGGAGGGGGGAAGGAGAAAAGGGGGATAAGTAAGGGAAGGGTCTAGTCAAGGAACGTGTATAAATGACTCATGGACATCGACAACGGGGAGGGATATGATTGTGGGAGAAGGGATGGGCTGGGTGGGGGAAGCAATGGGGGAAAAATGGGACAACTGTATTTGAAAAACAAAAAAATAAAAGAAATTATATATAAAAAAAAGAATTTGAAAGCTTATGTGAAAAAATAATGAAGGATAGCTTCCTAAATTTGGTGAAGGGAATAGACATACAAATCCAGGAAGCAGAGAGTCCCAAACTAGCTAGACTCAAAGAGGATCACACCAAGGCACATCATAATTAAAATGAGAAATGTTAAAGATAAAGAGAGCATCTTAAAAGCAGCAAGAGAAAAACAGAGAGTTACCTATGAAGGGTTGCCTATAAGAATATCAGTTGATTTCTCAAAAGAAACTTTACAGGCAAGAAGGGACTGGCAAGTATTCAATATGATGAAAGGCACGGACCTACAACCAAGATTACTCTATCCAGCAAAACTCTCATTTAGAATGGAAGGACAGATGAAGTGCTTCCCAGTTAAGGTAAAGCTAAGAAGTTCATCATCACCAAGCCATTATTATATGAAATGTTAAAGGGACTGATTTAAGAAAAAGAAGATCAACATTATGAACATTAAAATGACAACAAAATCACAACTATCAACAACTGAATCTAAAAAATAAGAACAAACTAAGGAAACAACCCGAATGGGAATGGTATGGGTATCATTCGGAGGGTGATCAGCCTGGAGGGGGAAGAGGGAGAAATGGGGAAATGGTGCAGGGACAAGGGAAGTTAAGAATAATATAGAAAAGGGTGAAGCCAAAAAACTTATATGCACGACCCATGGACATAAACTAAGGGGGCCTGGGATTGCTGCAGGGAAGGGACGTACTGGGAAGAGGAGAGTAAAGGGAAAATAAATTGGACTACTGTAACAACATAATCAATAAAGTATACTTAAAAAATAAAAAAGTATTTTACATAATTAGGTGCATAGGTTCAAGGTCATGACTAGCTGTGAGTTTGTACATGACTAGTGTTAAGCCATAGCATTTAAGCCATCAGTTTGGTTATATTCAATAGTAAATTGTATCTGAGAGATACTCCAAACTGTGAAGTCAGTATTTATGTAGTTGTTTTCTTTTCCCATGAGCTTTAAAATCAGTGGTATTTTTATCACTCACCATTGAAAATGGCTGAGAAAATATTGATTCAATAATCAAAGAGATGTTGAAGAACTTCAGCAAATGCTAATCAAGTCTGATTATTGGAATAATAGAGCCAAATGTGAAAATGGAAGCAATTTAAAAGATGAAGGTTGTGTGAAATTTTATTCAGAAGATTTGATACGAAGCAAGGTGTTCCTAGTGAAAAATGTAAAGATGGATTAGACATGAAGGAAGAATATTATTTTGGAAAGAATAAATAAGCAAAATGGAGAGAAAATTGAATAAGAAGACAAATTAGAACACAGCCACAGAATATTTTGTGTCAACTTCTGTTAATTTGGTCATATGCAAAGCATGCCAACACAAAATATAAAACTTGGAACTGTTTTATCACAAAGGATATTTTAGATCTAATCTTATATGCAAATAAGTACATCAGTCTTCAGCTGGTTTTCATGAGAAAGAGATGCTAAATAAACAGACAAAACTGAATTGAAAGCATTTTTTAGGTCTAAAATCTAGCTGGTTTACACCACAGCATTCATCTAAATTTGCAGGATTAATCCTCTACAGATGGTAGTGGGATTGAACTTTTTAGATTTATGATATCTTTACAAGGATTTAAGTTTATTCATGATTGTATTGGGCTTGATGACAAACTTGTCCACTTAGAATGCTTGAAAGTGGACAAAGCAGTGACTGTGAGAGTAATTTTCTCAGTATGCATAGAAAATTGTAAATTATGTTACTCTATGGGGAAGACTGTAACAATAGATGAAGTGTTACCTGGATTTAGGACACATGTGGGTTTAGGCAATATATTCCAACCAAGCCAAGTATGATATATGTATACCGTATAAAATTTTTTGCTATGATCAATTCAAAAGTATTTTACACAGGAAATCTTGAAATATATCCCAGTAAGGAGCCTAAAGGTCCTTACTTGATTAGTAATAAACCAGAAAATATAATCAAGAGACCCACAGAACCCACTTATTAATCAGAATGTAATATTACAGTAGAAAACTGATTCACTGATGTAAATCTTACCTCCAATTTGAAAAAGAAGTGACTTCATATGTAGGAACTGTTCATAAGAATAAACCCCACCCCCATGCCATAGGCACCCTGACCAGCAAAGTCCAGGAGGGAGTCAGCGAGATGGTTTGGTTGAAGGAGCCGGAGGCATGGGAAGACAGTGAACAGCCCAGACTGTGAGAAACTGTATGAACTGAGTCTAGATGGAGGCTTCCTGGGCAGGCAAACCTGAACCCTGGGTGCTCACATCAAGGCTTCACCAAACAAAAACAGAACTGAGCTGCAGAGAGGGGTCCATAAAGGAAAGCTGCTGCAGCAGAACCCCAGACTCCGTAGAAACCCCAGGCAGGCAACGTGGTACACACAGGCACACAACAAGGCTCTGCCAGGCAGGAATGCAGGCCAGTGCTGCAGCTTGGAGGCAACACAAAGACTTTTTTGGAGGAGGAGCGGAGACAGGACCTTAGGCTGGGCAGGGACGATGGGCATGAACAGTGGCTTGCCAGCAGGGTAGAGTTGCTAGACAAGCCTGAGGAGGGCTGGAGGGTGCCGCAGGACCAGTAGGGGAGACCCAACTCAGTGTGGCTCACAATAGAGAGCTGCAGTGGGCCCATGAGTGAGAGAATAGCAGCCTCAGAATTCAGCTAGATCTCCTCAAAGCCAGCCAGCCAGGAAAGAGGATTTGAAATTCATGGAATTTGACCAGGGGTGGATACAGAAAAAGAAGACAGCACCTAAAGGTTGTACTGGGAAAAAACTCTGTCTTAAATCTGTTTCCTACCTTATTTCTGGCCTATTCTTCTTTAATTTCTTTTGTTTGTCTGTTCTTTTTATCCTCCCTCTCACACTAAATATATAATATATAACTGCTATATAAACCTAATATTATACATTTCCACTTTCTCACTTCATTGTGCATTGTTCCCTCCCTTTTTCAAAATACATTGTAAATATTACTTACTGTCTCTCATAATCTTGACCCTATTTGCTACTGTTATTATTCTATAATCTTTCCTCTCAAAAATAATCTTCCTTTCACTTAAAACAACTCTTATCTGTTTTTCATATAGTATAATAGTCTTAACTTCTTTACATCTATATTAATACTGGCTCATTTGCTGGTGATAGTGTGATTGTGGGTGGGAGATATTTTGGAGGGTGTGGGTTTCTTGCCTGGGTTGTGTGTTTATGTTTTAACAGCATCTCCACAAAAGAACTCAAGATGTGGTGAGCAGAGTGATTATCAATCAACTAGCCAGAGAGAAGATTCCACCAAAGAGTAACTGAAATACAAAGAGACAGCTTAAACAAATGGTATAAAGGGCATCGCAAGAGCATCAAGCTCAGGAGGTCAAAGAAACAGCACCACTGAATCCCCCAGGTCTCCTATACAGAATCTCATACCACAAAGTGAGAAATCAAAGCAGGCAAATCTAAGAAACAAAAGCAAACAAGAAGAAGCAGCCAACATGGGAAGACACAGAAACAACCTCTCAATGAAAGAAAAAAGAGAAATCACCAGAAAGAGTGCTGGATGAAACACAGGTAAGCAAACTATCAGACATGGAACTGAAATGAACAGTTATAAGGAAGCTCAATGAACTTGACAAATTCAGAGAAAACTACAATGAACTCCAGGGGAATTACAAATAACTCCAGGGAAAATAGAAAGAACTTAAAGGAAGCTAAAATAAACTTATGGAGAACTATACTAGCATAAAAAAGGACATAGAAACTATCAATAAGAACCAGGAAAAAATGCAGAATACAATTTCTGAACTGAAGAACACAGTAGAATCAATCAAAAGCAGGCTAAACGAAGCAGAGGATCGGATCAGTGAAATAGGGGACTACATGGAAAGAAATTCTCAGACAATACAACAAAATGAAAAAAGTCTAAAAAGAAAGAATAAAGAGGGTTTAAGAGAACTGCAGGACAACATGAAATGAAACAATATCTGTATCATAGGGATAAAATAAAAAGAAGAAGAGGATCATGGGTTAGAAAGCTTGATTTAAAAAGTAAATCCTAGACTTCCGGTCAAGATGGAGGCTTAGACTAACAACACTCTGTCTCCCTCCACAACTAAGTAGGAATACAACTTCCTCAAAACCAAAGGTAATCAGAAATTCCATAAAATAAAACTAAATGGAAGCCCAACATATGAAGTTATAAACCAGTGGTACTATTCTGGACGTGTAGAAGGGGCGACCGGAGTGGAAAAGTCGGGCGGAACTCTCTGTACTAGCAGCGGGGATAGCGGAGGGACTTCGAGAAATGCCAGGAGAGCAATCCCGGCTCCAGTTGAGACCCGGAAGCTTGCGATGCCAACGCTGGGGAAGGCAGACCCCCATTGCACACGACTGTGAGGCACAGAGGGTGTGGGGATAGAAGAAAATACTCCTGGTCTCTCAATGTAGGTTAACGGAAGGAATCCATCTTGGACGCCCACCTGCACACTAAGCGCCACAGAGCAGTGAAAAAGGTCCCAGGTCCCAGGGCAGTGATGAGTGTATGGGGCTCATCCACTACAGCTCTCCCAGGAAGCAAAGGTAAACAGAAAACTGTCAGGAGGAAGCAGACCATGATCGAAATCCCGGTGATGCCGCTCACCAGGCAGCAGATGAGGAACCTAACTGATGAGCAAATAGAAAATCTTTCTGAGGCTCAGTTCAGACCTATAGTCATAAGGTGGCTTACAGAATTAGCAAAATATTTGGAACAAGACGGGGAAGGAATGAAAGCTAGCCATACTGAAATGAATGAAAACACATACGAGAAAACTGGTCAGGAAATGAAAACCAGAGATCAAATCAACAAATCAGAACATAGGGAAGAAACAAACAGTAAACCAGTGCAGAAAGAGGAAACAAAAAGTGAGGAATATGAGGAGAGGCTCAGAAACCTCTGGGACAGCTATAAGCGAATGAACATTTTGATAATAGGATTGCCAGAGGGCGAAGAAGAACTAGAAATAGAAAAATTATGTGAAGGAGGGGAAGATGGCCGCGGAATAGGGGCAATGTTCTCAGCTCGCTCCTGTTAGGGAGAGACTCCAGGAACAAATGTGAAGAG
The DNA here is from genome assembly GCF_987537825.1 of Furipterus horrens. NCBI lineage: Eukaryota > Metazoa > Chordata > Mammalia > Chiroptera > Furipteridae > Furipterus > Furipterus horrens. The sequence continues at coordinate 53,837,769 of NW_028327187.1, read as the reverse complement.
GAGTGACTGAGTGAGTATGGATCTCTGATAGCATGAACAGGGAAGAGAGCATGGGAGCAGCGTGGAGGGGGGTGGAGGGGTTTACCACGCACTGCAGGCTGCCATTCTGGGACCCGGTGAGTCTGCAGTGCCAAGCCGAAGAGCTCATTAGCCGAGAGCTCCTTGGAGGCTCCCCCTGCTAGGGGCACACCGATAAGTGAATTCTTGTAGGGAGTTAGGGAGAGGATTTGGCTGAAAAAGCCAGAGGAGGGAGAGAACAGTGAACAACCAGGACTGGGAGAAACTGTGTGATCTGAGTCTAGAGAGAAACCTCCTCAGCTGCAACCTCTGACCAAAAGCTCAGCACTCCGGGCACGCCCAGCACTTGCACTAGGGCCCTACAGAACAAAGGGACAGTTTTGGGGCAAGGAGACAGGCTGCACAGAAAAGCTGCTGCAGAACTCCGGACCGGGGAAGAGTTCCTGAGCAAAAGAGCAGAGCATGCCTCTGGTACTTTGAGTGATTGTGCTGGAATCCCACAGAACAAAAGGCGGGTTTGGGGCTAGGAGAGAAATAGGGCGTGCAAGGCGTGTAAGTAGGGAAGAGAGCGGAGGCGGTGGTTCTGGAGTGGAGACGGTATTAGGGCGGGAAGAAGGGCCTGCAGGGAGGGAAAGGCTGCTGCGGAGCTCCAGAGCCGTGGGGAGCTCCTGGGTAGGAGAGCTCTGCGCTGACCGACCACACTAGAATCCTGCAGAACAAAGGAACGGTGCTGGGGCAGGAAGAGAGATAGAGCGCGCACCCCTATAGACAGGGAAGCCAGCGGAAGCTGTAGCTCAGAACAGAGACAGTTTTGGGGCAAGGAGAAGAGCCCATGCGGGAAAGCTGCTGCAGAGCTCCAGACTAGGGGAGAGGCCCTGGGCAGGAAAGGGCCACTGGGCCCGGCACTTTGACCGACTGTGCCAGAGTCCTGCAGAACAAAAGGACGATCTTGAGACAGGGAGAGAGGTAGGGTGCGCAGGCATATAGACAGGGAAGAGAGCAGAAGCTGTAGCCTGGGAATAGAGACAGGACTGGAGGCAGGGCGGTGATTTCTGGGAGGCACAGGCTGGACCAACAGTGGGAAGGAGTAGCTGGACAAGCCTGAGGAGGGCTGAGGGTGCCACAGGAGGGGACAACTAAACGCAGATCACAGCAGAGCGGGTGGTAGGCTCATGAATAAAAGACTAGCAATCCCAGAATCAAGCAGGACCTTCCCACAGCCAGCCAACCAACCAGAAAAGATTTGAAACCCATGGAATTTTGAATAGGGGTGGACTCAGTAGGAAGGAAGGAAAAACAAAAAACAAACAAACCAAAAATACCCAGAGACTGTGCCTAAAAGTTGAATTGAGTTAAATCCTCTCATTCTTTTATTTCTCACTCTCTCTCTAACTGCCCCTCCCGTCCTTTCTTATTCTCTCTCCTGTTCTCCCCTCCTCTTCCCTCCCTTCTCTCCCTTAGCATGTTTCCCCTTCATCCTATTCTTTGTTAATTTTTTTTAATTTTAAGTTCTCTCCCTTTCCTTCCTATTCCCTTCTTCTAATCCCCTTCCCTCCCCCTTATCTTCAAACTCCCTCTGTTTCCTTTCTCTCTCTCTCTTCTCTCTGCTCTAAGCACTTTCAATTTTATTAAATTTCTTTCTTTATTTTGTCCCCCTTCAGTCTACATTCATTTTTCTTTCCTCCCTTTCCCTTATTTTCCTACTCTCCCTATAAATATTCTCTCTCTCTTTTTTTCTCTCTCCCTATTCTTCTTTATATTCTAATCTTTTAATATTTAAATTTTAATTCTAATCTATTCCCCTCCCCCTTCACCCTCTCCTTCTTAACCCTTCTCTCTTTCATCCCCATCCCCTCTCTTCTCTCTCTCCCTCTTGTATTTCTCTCCTTCATCCTATCTTTTGTCAACTCTTCAATTTCAATTTTTCCCTCCCTAATATCTCCTCTTCCTCTTGATTTCCTTCCCTCTCCCGTGTTCTTTCCCTCCCGCATCCTCTTCTTTCTTCCCTTCTTTCTTTCTAAGTACTTTTAATTTTATTAATATTTTTCTTTATCCTGCCCCCTGTTCCCTCTTCATTCAATTATTCTTGCTTCCCTCTCCCATCTCTTATTCCTCTCTCTATATATTCTCTCTTTCTCGCTATCTTGCTATTTTATATCATGTTTTAATCTCCTAATCTTTTTATAATATATCTATTTTTAAAATTTTAATCCAGTCCCCCCTCTTCTCCCTCCCCTTCTTCTTTCGTTCTCTCTCCTACCCTTCTCTTCTCTACTTTCTCTCTCTCTTTCCTCTCTCCCTTCCTGTCTTGCTATTTTCTACTCTTTATTTTCATTCTTGAAAAATTCTTTCTCAATCTGTTTCTTACATTCTAACCTCCTCAGCCTTCTCTTTCAATTTCTGGCTGTCTGTCTGCCTGGATATCTGTTGTGTCTATCCTTCCTCCCACGCTAATCATATAGCATATACCGATTTTATAATCCTAATACTATACACTTCCACTTTCTCACTACACACTGTAACCCTCTCCTCTTTTTCAAACATACAGTGTAAATGTTAATTGCTGTCTTACATAACCTTGATCGCAATTGTTAATATTATTACTCTATCAACTTCTCTCTCAAATATTACCCTTCCTTCATTTAAAACAACTCCTATCTGTTTCGCTTACGAAATAAAACTCCCAATATCTCCACAAGTATATTAATACGGGCTCATTTGCAACATATAGTGAGATCGTAGTTGGGGGAGATACTGGAGGGTGTGGGTTTCTTGCCTGGGTTGTGTGATTATGTTTTAACAGCACCTCCGCAAAAGATCTCAAGACAAGGTGGGCAGAGTGACTGTTAATCAAGTAACCAGAGGAAAAGACCCACCAAAGAGTAGCTGAAATACATCCAGACAGATTAAACAAATAACATCAAGGACAACACAGATGAAAATCCAAGATGGCGGAGGAGTAAGTGAAAGCTACACTAACCGCCTCCTAGGACCAGCCAGTCTTGACTCAGCCCTAGTACAGCAGGCAGACCATTCCCCTCCAAGCGGCATCAGACTAAGGGAAAATAAAAGCACTGCCTACAGGAATTAAGCTGCCACACCCATGGTCCTTAACCCTGATGGTTAATCACAGATTGAGTACATTAACAACTAAAGAAGACAGACAAAGGCAGTAGATCCCTGGAAGTCTCCAATAGGCTGCCTAGGGCCAGTCTGGTACATGACCTGATGCTACCAGAGGCAGATCCAGGAAGTGCAGATCATTCTAAGAAGCACCAACACACAATAGAAATCACAAAAATGGGGAGACAGAGAAACAACCCCCCATCAAAAGGCAAGGTAGAATCCCCAGAGAGAGTGCTAAATGAAATAGCGGGGAGAGAACTATCAGATATCAGATTCAAAACATCGATTATGAAGAAGCTGAATGAGCTCAGCAGAAACTACGAAGAACTCCAGAGAAACTACAAGGAACTCCAGAAAAACTACAAGGAACTTACAGAGAATTACACGAGCATGTAAAAGGACATAGAAGTTATCACTAAGAGCCAGGAGGAAATGAAGAATACAATCTCTGAACTGAAGAACACAGTAGAAGAAATTAAAAGCACGCTAGAGGAAGCAGAAGATCGGATCAGCGAGCTGGAGGACAACGTACACAAAAAACCCCAGACAGTGCAACAAAATGAAAAAAGACTGAACAAGACTGAAAATGTTCTAAGACAGCTGCAGGACAATATGAAACGTAATAATATTCGTATCATAGGAATTCCAGAAGGAGAAGAAGAAGAGCAAGGGATAGAAAACCTCTTTGAAAAACTAATGACAGAAAACTTCCCTAACACGCAGAGAGAGAGTCACACAAGTCCAGGAAGCACAGAGGGTCCCAATGAAGATGAGCCCCAACAGACCCACTTCAAGACACATCATAATTAAAATGGCAACATTCAAAGACAAAGAGAGGATCCTAAAAGCAGCAAGAGAGAAACAACTAATAACATACAAGGGAGCTCCAATAAGGCTATCATCAGATTTCTCAGCAGAAACACTACAAACCAGAAGGGAATGGCAAAAAATATTCCAAGCAATGAAAAACAAAGGCCTACAACCTAGAATACTATACCCAGCAAAGCTCTCGTTCAAAATGGAGGGTGAAATAAGGAGCTTCCAAGACAAAAGAAGGCTAAAAGAATACATCTCCACCAAACCAGCAATGCAAGAGATGCTAAAGGGTCTGCTCTAAGAAGATAAAGAAACAGAGAGAGACAGAGAAGAACACGAGTACAAAGGGGAAAAATGACAATGAATAAGTACTTATCGGTAATAACCTTAAATGTAAATGGATTAAATGCTCCAATTAAAAGACATAGGGTAGCCGAATAGATTAGAAGTATGACCCACATATATGCTATCTACAAGAGACCCACATTAGAACAAAAGATTTACACAGACTGAAAGTAAAGGGATGGAAAAAGTATTTCAAGCAAATGGATATGAAAAAAAAGCCGGGGTAGCAATACTTATATCAGACAAAACAGATTTCACAGCAAAGTCCATAAAAAGAGACAAAGAAGGCATTTCATAATACTTAAGGGGAAAATCCATCAAGAAGATATAACCCTTATAAATATATATGCACCCAACTTAGGAGCACCCAAATATATAAGGAAAACTTTGAAAGACTCCAAGAAAGATATAGACAGCAACACACTCATAGTAGGGGACTTTAACACCCCATTGTCAACAATGGACAGATCTTTGAAGGAAAGAAACACCAAAGATATTGAGGCACTGAACAACACTCTAGATCAAATGGACTTAGTCGATATATATAGAAGTTTTCACCCCAAAGAAGCAAAATATACATTATTCTCAAGTGAACATGGAACATTTTCAAAGATAGACCACATGGTAGGACACAAAACAAGCCTCAACAAATTCAAGAAAATTGAAATTATATCAAGCATCTTCTCAGATCACAATGGCTTAAAATTGGAAATCATCCTCAAGGAAAAAACTCAAAAACATCCAAACTCATGGAGAATGAATAACATGCTATTAAATACTGAATGGGTTAACAATGAAATCAAGGAAGAAATCAAAAAGTTTCTGAAAACTAATGATAATGAACACACAACAACCCAAAAACTATGGGATACAGCGAAAGCAGTCCTGAGAGGAAAGTTCATAGCAATACAGGCCTACCTAAAAAAGCTAGAAGAATCTCTAATAAAAAATTTAACCCTATGGCTACAAGAACTGGAGGAAGAGCAACAAGCAGAGCCCAGATCAAGTAGAAGGAAGGAAATCATCAAGAACAGAGCAGAATTTAATGACATAGAGACTAAACTAACAATTCAAGAGATCAACAAAAGTAGGAGCTGGTTCTTTGAAAAGATAAACAAAATTGACAAGCCTTTATCCAGGCTCATCAGGAAAAAAAAGGGAGAGGACCTAGATAAATAAAATCAGAAACGAAAGAGGAGAAACCACAACCGATACCACAGAAATACAAAGGATTATAAGTAATTATTACGAACAACTGTATGGCAAGAAATTTGACAACCTAGAGGAAATGGACACATTCCTGGAAAACTATAGTCTTCCCAAACTGAATCAAGAAGAAATAGAAAGTCTCAATAGACCAATAAAAGCTAGTGAAATTGAAACAGTAATTTAAAAACTCCCAGCACACAAAAGCCCTGTACCGGATGGCTTCACAAGTGAATTCTACAAAACATTTAGGAAAGAACTAACTCCTATGCTCCTCAGAATATTCCAAAAGATCCAAGAAGAGGGAAGACTCCCAACCTCGTTCTATGAAGCCAGTATAACCCTAATTTCAAAACCAGGTCAAGACGCAACAAAGAAAGAAAACTACAGGCCAATATCGCTGATGAACATAGATGCTAAAGTCCTCAACAAAATATTGACAAACCAGATCCATCAACACATTAGAAAGATCATACACCATGATCAAGTGATATTCATCCCAGGGATGCAAGGATGGTTTAATATTCACAAATCAATAAACATAATACACCACATAAACAAAATGAGAGACAAAAACCACATGATCATATCAATAGATGCAGAAAAAGCATTTGATAAAGTACAACACCCAGTTATGATGAAAACACTCAGCAAAATGGGAATTGAGGGAGCATACCTCAACATAATAAAGGCCATATATGAGATACCTGAAACCAACATTATACTCAATGGGCAAAAACTGAGAGCATTCCCCCTCAGATCAGGCACAAGACAAGGATGTCTGCTTTCTCCACTCCTATTCAACATAGTCTTGGAAGCTCTAGCCACAGCAATCGGACAAGGATGAGAAATAAAAGGCATCCAAATTGGAAAAGAGAAAGTAAAACTGTCATTATTTGCAGATGACATGATAGTGTACATAGAAAACCCTATAGACTCCACAAAAAACTACTCAACCTAATAAGTGAATTCGGCAAAATAGCAGGATACAAAGTAACTATTAAGAAATCGAAGGCATTTTTCTACACCAACAATAAATACTCAGAGATAGAAACTGAAAGAAAAATTCCATTTACCATAGCAACAAGAAAAATAAAGTACCTAGGAATAAACTTAACCAAGGAGGTAAAATACCTGTACTCAGAAAACTACATAACACTGAAGAAAGAAATTAAAGAAGATACAAATAAGTGGAAGCATATACCATCCTCATGGATGGGAAGAATCAACAACATCAAAATGTCCATACTACCCAAAGCAATTTATAAATTCAATGCAATCCCTATTAAAATACCAATGACATTTTTCACAACCTAGAAAAAATACTTCAAAAATTTATATGGAACCAAAAAAGAGCCCGAATATCTACAGAAATTTTGAGGAAGAAGAACACAGTAGTTGTAATCACAATACCTGATATCAAACTATACTACAAGGCCACGGTAATCAAAACAGTCTGGTACTGGCATAAAAACAGACATATAGATCAATGGAACAGAATAGAGAGCCCAGAAATAAACCCAGGTTCATATGATCAATTAATATTTGACAAAGGAGGAAGGAACATTAAAAGGAGTGAAATGAGCCTCTTCAACAAATGGTGTTGGGAGAATTAGACAGGGACATGCAAAAAAAATTAAAATAAACCACCAACTTACACCATACACCAGAATAAACTCAAAATGGATCAAAGACTTCAATGTAAGTAGTTATACCATAAAAGTCCTAGAGGAAAAATAGGCAGGAAAATTTCAGATATCTCACGTAGCAACATTTTCACAGATATATCTCCTAAGGCAAGGGAAATAAAGGAAAGAATAAACAAATGGGACTACCTCAAACTAAAATGTTTCTGCTCAGTTAAACAAAACATCAGCAAGATGAAAAGGAAACCAACCACATTGGAAAATATATTCGCCAATGACATCTCAGACAGGGGATTGATCTCCCAAATAAATAAAGAAATCATATGACTCAACACCAAGTAGAAAAGAAAACCCAATTTAAAAATGGGCAGAGCACCTGAACAAACACCTCTCTAAAGAGGACATACAGAGGGCCCATACACATATGAAAAAATGCTCAACATCACTAGCCATCAGAGAGATGCAAATATAAACCACAATGAGATACCACCTCACACCAGTCAGAATGGCCATAATCAACAAATCAACAAACAACTTGTTCTGGTGAGGATGCGGAGAAATGGGAACCCTAGTGCATTGCTGGTGGGAATGCAGACTGGTGTAGCCACTGTGGAAAAGAGTTTGGAATTTCCTCAAAAAACTAAAAATGGAACTGCCTTTTGAACCAGAGATTCCACTGCTAGGATTATATCTAAAAAATCATGAAACACCAATTCAAAAGAACCTATGCACTCCAATGTTCATAGCAGCACTATTTACAATAGCCAAGTGCTGGAAACAACCTAAATGCCCATCTGTAGATGAGTGGATCAAAAATTTGTGGTACATTTACACAATGGAGTACTATGTAGCAGAAAGAAAGAAGGAACTTCTACCATTTGCAACAACATGGATGGAACTAGAGAGAATTATGCTTAGCGAAATAAGCCAGGCAACGAAAGAAAAATATGTTATGCTGTCACCTATTACAGGAAACTGATGAACAACACAAACAAATGAGCAAAATTGAACCAGAGGTATATAAACAAGAAGTAGACTAACAGTAGCAAGGGGGGAGGGGAGAGGGAGAGAGAGGGATGAGATGGGGAAGGGTCTAGTCAAGGAGCATGTATAAATGACCCACTGACATGGGCAACTGAGTGGGGACTGAATGTGGGGGAAGGGACGGGCAGGGTGCAGGGATGCAAGAGGGGGAAAAAAGTGGGACAACTGTAATGGAAAAACAAACAACAAGTTTTTTTAGTGGGGGAAAATTGAAAATATGAAGAATGGAAATGCCAGTTCAGTAAATATTAGGACAAGGATTTTCCTTCACATTGTATATTTTTCTTCCAATCTGATCTCTGCAGAGTTTGGCATTCTAAAGAAGTAAGTAATGACATAAGTTTCTTTGCATAAAACTAATAAGACCAGTAGTTAGTAGAGGTTCTTTTTTTTGACCAAGTCTTTGAATGGAATGTCAAGCCTAAAGGAGACATGCTTGGGCTCAGGCTGTTACCAAAATGCCCTGAGGAACTGGGAATGACTTTCAAAGCTGATAAAAGCCCGCGAGATAAAAGGCCTGGTACCATGGTTGGTTGTGCAGTCCACAGTAACCTTTCCAGGGAAGGAACGAAGGTTTTTTTCCCTGAAAGATGGCTAGAAGGGACCTTAAGGCACAATGAAAAACCAGAACGACTTGGAAAAAACAGGTGTGTACAGGCAAGGCTGAATGCCAGGTATGTGGCTCAGCTTCTGTTCCCTGAAGGGCAAACTGAAGGTCAACCTAAATGTTCCTTGGGTAAGTTCCAGCAAAGCAGAACTAAAGATCATAAGTGATCATTTTCTGCTCTTGTTGTGTTTATGCAAATGAACAGGATAAATTAAAAATGGACTTAATATAGTCCCTTTAATGACAAGGAGGTAATCTTAGGGAGAAAAGTCATTATTCAAGGAAAATCACAATGATCAGTGGTAGACTATAAAGTAGTGCAGCTAACCGTCTTTTAAGTTTCTTTTCATTTAAAATATGTTTTCACTTGAAAGTTAAACCATGTCTGTGGTATCATCAAAGATATTTAAGTTGCAAGAAAGAAGAATGTCAAGTGCTTTGCAACTGGATGTCTTCCTAATAAGACAGTCTTACAGATTTAGAGACTAGTTTGTGGGTTATGTTTCATAAATTAACATGTGTTTTCTGTTTTCAAAGCGCATAATCCTGTGACCGCATTACCTCAGGGATGGTCTGTACATATAAGCCTCATTTAATCCTCTCTGCAGCGCTGCCTCCTGAGACTCAATGGTTTGGCTGAACTAAATTGCTGGGTTGGTGAAGAATGGGGTCATCTGTGCGCTTCACTTTAAAACTGGTTTCTCTTTTCTATTCAAATGGCTTGGACAGAAAGGACCCAGAGGTCTGAGAGGAGGCAAACCTAAACTATTTCCCTCAGCCCAAACTAAGTATAATGGGCAAAAGGGTTTTGGACAGGTGAGATGTGCCTAGCACAAGTTCCTCCAAAGAAGCCCTTTTTTCGTTGTTGTTTTTTTTTTTCCCTAATGTGGAATGTTGAAAAATTAATCCCTGCTTTTTGTCATCTAGTGGTTATGCATTGAATGATGTCTTTTAACCCTTTTTGCCAAATCTGTTGCCCCCAGAACAGAACAATGATGCCAGCCTGTTAAACCAAGCACGCTGTTGTCTGGGGACAGCCAACTGACCTGGAATTGTTCAAGGCCATGGTTTTCTCTGGCATGGGACACTATGAAAGACCTAGTGGAATGGGCCTGCCATAAATTCAAACCCATGCATTATTCACAGGTTTCTTGACTTGGGTATATGTTGGGATCATTTACTAAAGTGTGAAAGACTCAAGAAGAAGGGGTTGGTCAGGTATCAGGAGTTCAGTTTTGGACATATGAAGGTCTAGATGCCTAATAAAATTCCAAATTAAGGTGTCAAGCAGTCATATGTACATATATTGAGTTCTGGGTGATGTTGGAGACAGATATAAATTAATTTTGGGGTCACAGCACATCAAAAATATTTAAAGCCTTGGGATTGGATAACATTATCTAATGAGAGATTGGAACAGAAAAGAGGAAGAGATGTTCCTGGACTAATCCCTGGAGCCTTCAACATTTAGATGTCAAGGAACCAACAAAAAAGTCTGAGGGGCCAGTGAGATATAAAATAAACCAGGAAAATGTAGTGTTCCTAAAGGCAAGAGAGGAGAAAAGTGGGAGTTTCAAGGACAGAGAGTACTATTATTCCCACTTTACAGATAAGAAAACTGAGGTGTGGGAGTATAAGTAGCTTGCCCAAGGTCATAAAGCTAGTAGTGGAGCTAAACCCAAGCAATGTGACTTCAGAATCTGTGCTCCTAACCACTACACCAGTGGCTCTCAAACTTTAGTATTTATCTGAGTCACATGGAGAGCTTCTTAATGCACAGATTCAGAAAGTCTGCAATGAGACCCAAGATTTTGCATATCTAACAAATTCCCAGGTAATGCTGATGCTGCTGGTTCAGAGACCACACTTTTGAGAACCATTGCCCTACTGTATGTTACCTTTCATGTGGAAAGAAAGGCTTATGATAATGTTGGCAAGGCTTGCTTTCTCCAACTGGCTTTGAAAGATTCTCCCTTAGGATTAGGGGAAAATTACCACACCAGTAACTGCATTACTGACTAATGCAGGACAGAACAATTGAGCTCTAGGGCCTAAGGGATATGGAGGGACTGGAAAAAAGAATAAGCCTACCAGTTCATTGATATTTACCCCTTATCTATGGCAGCCTAGATGGGACATTGCTAAACCCACCCAAGGGCTGAGTAGTCAAGAACAAACTGCAGGACTGTTTAGGCTTATGACTCAAACAAGGGTAGAATGAACCTTCTGCTATTCCTGGTCAGTAGCCACATTCTTCCACTATGATGCCCAGTCACCTGTTTTAGCTTTATAAAGGCAGAAGATAGCAAAAGCATGTAGGACATTGGGAGGCAAAAGACTGGGAAAAAAAATATGCCCTGGCCTTGGATACCTCAAAAATGCCTGTTAATGCAAAACTGCTGTGATGTGAAGTCTAAGAGCAGAAAGAGCAATAATAATGGAATAATAAAAAATGAGCACTTACACTATGCAAGGTATTTGAAATACATTATCCCATTTCATCCTTAAAATAGCCCAATGAGGTAGATATTATTATGGTCCTCATATTGCAGATGAGAAAACAGACTCAGTAGGCTCAGGTCATAGCTAGTAAGTAGCAAAACCTTGGTTCAAACTTAGGTATCCCTAATTCCAAATCTCTTGTTCTTAACCAACACACTAAAATGACTAAAATATAAGAATTTTCTGGACTTCTACTCTAGAGATAAATTGAAGGAAAATGGCATGGTTTAAGGAAGACCTGGCCTGGAAGACTAAATGAGGCTGCCAGATCAGATCAAGATATACTGGCAGTGCAATTCCCTGTTCAGTGCTTTTGACATTATTGTTATCTTTAAGGCACCAGGTTTAAAAAAGACTAATGGTTCACCAGTAAGAATACTGTATGTGAGAAGAAGTGTATGAGATGAGACAGGAGATGATCAATAAATGCTGTGTGTGATGCTCGTAACACACAGTAGCAAATAGGGGAGCAAGTGAAAAAGTATCATCATTTAAGTGAAGACATTAATGGAGAAAAAATTCAGTGCTAAAGGATGTGACACCTGGCAGAAGCAAATAGATTCAAAGTCTTACATTGGAGTACTCTGGGGTTGAGGATCTTTCTTCAATCTTAACTATTCTTTCAGCTTTCTCTAATTTTTTTATTTTAAGTCTATTTTATTGATTATGCTATTATCATTATCCCAATATTTCCCACTTTGCCTCCCTCCACCCGGTAAGTCCCTTCCCTCTAGCAATACTCCCACCTTAGTTCATTTCCATGGGTACTGTATATAAGTTCTTAGGCTTCTCCACTTCCTATACTATTATCAACATCCCCCTGTCAATTTTGTACCTAACAATTCTGTGTCTTAATTGCTGTGTTTTCTCTCCATTCTCCCTCTCCCATCTCCCCACTGATAACCTTCCAAAAGATCTCGATGTCTATGATTCTGTTCCTGTTAAAGTTCTTTTCTCAGTTTGTTTGTTTGTTTTGCTTGGGGAAGAAATACTATTTTTTTAATTTTTTTAATATGCTTTATTTTTTATGCTATTACAGTTGTCCTAATTTTTTCCCTTTGTTCCTCTCCACCCAGTGACCCCCCTCCCTCAAGCTGTCCCCCGCTTAATCCATGTCCATTGGTTGCGCATATAGTTCTTCTCAACACCTTCCTATCTATTTCACTCCCTTCTACTATGCTTCTTAATTCCTGTACCATCGACCGCCCTTCCCTCTTCCCATTCCCCACTGACTTCCCCCCAAAATGTTCCCCATACCTATAATTATTTTCCTGCTCTTGTTGCCTACTTAGTCTGCCTTTGTTTCAGTTCCCTAGCTTCTGTTGTTGGTTGTTGTGATACAGTTTTCATTTTAATGTTCATAGTTTTGATCCTCCTTCTCCTAAACAAGTCCCTTTAAGATTTCATATAACAGTGGTTTGGGTCTGATGAACTCCTTCAGTTTTACTTTGTCCTGGAAGCATTTCCTCTGTCCTTCAAGTCTGAATGAGAGCTTCGCTGAATAGAGTAATCATGGTTGAAGGTTTTTGCTTTTCATTACTTTGAATATTTCTTGCCAGTCCCTTCTTGCCTGCAGAGTTTCTTCTGAGAAATCACCTGATAGTCTTATTGGGACCCTTTTGTATCTAATTCTCTTCTCTCTTGCTGCTTTTAATATTCTCTCTTTATCCTTAATTTTTGACATTTTGATTATAATGTGTCTTGGTGTGGTTCTCCCTGGGTCCAGTTTTTTTTGGAACTGTCTGTGCTTCCTGCACCTGTAAGTCTATTTCCTTCCCCAAGTTAGGGAGGTTCTGCTTCATTATCTTTTCACATGATATTTCAATTTCTATTTCTTCTTCTCCTTCTGGCAGCCCTATGATTCAGATGCTGGCCCACTTATAGCTGTCCGATAAGTTTCTGATCCTCTCCTCATTTTCCTCACTTCTCATTTCCTCTTTCCACACTGATTGACTGTTTGTTGCTTTCCTGTGTTCTGATTTGTTTATTTGATCCCTGGTTTTCTTGCCTTCACCACTAGTTTCGTATGTGTTTTTGTTCATTTCAGCAGGACTAGCCTTCATTCCTTCCCCATCTTGTTTAAGATCTGCTGTTAGGTCTGTAAACATTTTTAGAAGCAGAGCTCTGAACTGAGCCTCAGAAAGATTTTCTATCTGCTGCTTCGTTAGATTAGATATTCGCTGTCTGGTCTGCTACATCACCAGGATTTCAATCATGGTCTGCTTCATCCTGACTGTTTTGTGTTTACCTTTGCTTCCTGGGCAGGGCTGCCAAACCTCCTTTGCTATAGGGGTCAGAGCACTCGTCATAACCGGGAGATCCGTCTCACCGCGCTGTGGCATTTTTTGCGGGGCTGGGGGTTCAAAGTGTTTTTCTGCCATTCACTCTCCGATGAGAGACCAGGAGCCTCTTCCTCTGTCCCTACCCCCTCCAGGCCATACAGTCCAAGGCAATGGAGGTCTGCCTTCCCTGGCTTTGGAATCACAAGCTGACGGGTCTGTCCTCAGGCACTTCTTGCCTCCCCTTAAATATGGGTGTCTGTGCTTATCGCTGTCCTGCCTCCGTCACTGCTTCTGCCACAGACAGCACAGCTTGAGCTCTTCTCCCCGGTTTGGCCCCTCCTACCTGTTCGGACTAGGACCACTTCTTTATAACTTTATATGTTGGACTTCCGTTTATTTTCTGGAACTTCTGGTTGTTTCTGGTTTTGCCATAGTTGTATTCCTTCTTAGTTGCAGAGGGAAATGGAGCATGTCAGTCTAGGCCTCCATCTCGGCCGAAAGTCTCCTGTGTTTGTTTGCTTTGGTATCCCAGGGGGAGCTGTCACTCCTACTAGGTTGTAAGGGGCGGAGCCTTAGGTATTTTTAGTAATGGGTGACCTGTTTCACCACGTTGTGGATTGTATGCGGGGGAGGGGTCTGAGAAGGAACAATGCCACTTGCCCAGCACTTGCCCCTTTTCCAGGCACTTCTCCCACTTCTGCACCAGACTGGCACCCCTCTAGCTGCTGCCCTGGCCGTCATTCCCAGAGTGGGTGGTCCTGCGGATGTTCACGGTCTGTGGGGGCCCTTTAAACAAGTGGACTCTGCTGAGAGATTGGCATTTTTTACCTCCATTCCAACCCCCACTGGTTTGCACAGTCAAAAACAATGAGACTTGATTTTCTCCGGTGCCAGGACAGTGAGCTGCACAGTCTGGTGAGGGGCTGGAAATGCTCCCCAGGTGTCCCTCCTGACTTTTTAAAATGTGTAACTGCACTTTCTGCTGACCTGCTGCTGTTGCCGCTGCTGCCACCACAACACCAAGTCCTCTGCCCCGGCTCCGCCCCTCCTACCTGTCTGGATGAGTATTTCTTCTTTATATCTTTCTTTGGTGGACTTCCATGTAGTTTGATTTTCTGGAACTTCTGGTTGTTTCTAGTTTTGAGGTAGTCATATTCCTTCTCAGTTGTGGAGGGAGACGTAGCATGTCTGTCTACTCCTCCATCTTGGCTGGAAGTCCAGTTTGTTTGTTTTTAGACTCAGTTGTTGATAGCTGTGAGTCTGTTTTCATTTTAATGTTTATAGTTTTGATCTTTTTTTAAAAAATAAGTTCCATTAATATTTTATATAATAATATATTGATGGTGATTAATTCTTTTAGCTTTACCTTGTCTGGGAAATGCTTTGTCTGCCCTTCCATTCTAAATGATAGACAGAGTAACCTAGGTTGTAGGTACTTGTTTATCATCACATTGAATACCTCTTGCCTGCCACTTCTTGCCTGCAAGTTTCTTTTGAGAAATCAGCTGATAGTCTTATGGGAACTTCTTTGTAGGTAACTCTCTTCTTTTCTCTTGCTGCTTTTAAAATTATATCTTTATCTTTAGCCTTTGGCAATTTAATTATGATGTGTCTCAGTGTGGTCCTCTTTGGATCCAATTTGTTTGGGATATTCTCTGCTTCCTGGTCTTGTATGTCTATTTCCTTCACCAACTTAGGGAAGTTTTATTTCATTATTTAAATTTTTTTAAAATTTCTTGCTCTTCCTCTTCTCCTTCTGCCATCCCTATGATTTGGATGTTGGCTCTTTTGGAGATGTCATGGTCTTCCTATATCTTCTCAGTTTTTGAATTTTTTTTCTTCATTCTGTTCTGGTTCACTGTTTATATCTTCCTTATGTTAGAAATCATTGAGGTGAATCCTGGCTTCCTTCCTTTCACTGTTGATTCCCTGTGTATTTATTTATTTTTTTACTTCACTTAGTGTAGCATTCATTCTTCTCTAACAGTTTTGCCATATCCAATGAGTTCTCTGAGAACTCTATCACCAGTGTGTTTTTTTAACTTTGTCACTGTTTTTTATTTTTTAATTTCTTTTTCTATTGTTGTTCCATTAAAGTTGCTCCATCCCCCGCCCCATTCCTCTTTCATGCCCTGCCCATGTCTACCCCTTTCCTACAGTCAATATCCACCCTGTTGTTCATGTCCATGGGTCATTTATACTAGATTCTTGATTAGACCCTTCCCTTTCTTTCCCCCCTTTTCACTCTCCTCCTTCCCCTCTGGTCACTGTCAGTCTGTCCATTGTTTACTTGCCTCTGGTTCTCTTTTGCTTGTTTGTTTGTTTTGTTCATTATGTTCCTGAATTAGGAGATATCATATGGTATTTCTCTTTTGCTGCCTGGCTTGTTTCACTAAGCATAATAATCTCCATTCCATTCATGCTGTCACAAAAGGTAAGGTTTCCTTTTTTCTTTCTGCTGCATAGAATTTCATTGTGTAAATGTACTGCAGTTTTTTGATCCACTCATTTACTGATAGGCACTAAGGCTGTTTCCAGCACTTTGCTACTGTGGATAGTGTTGCTATAAACATAGTGGTGCATAGTTTCTTTTAAATTGGTGCTTCAGGGTACTCAGGGTATAATCCCAGGAGTGGAATCACTGAGTTAAAAAGCAGTTCCATTTTTAGTTTTTTGAAGAAATCCCATACCGTTTCCCACACTGGCTGCACCAGTCTGCATTCCCAATAATAGTTCACTAGAGTTTCCTTTTTCCCACATCCTTACCAGCAGTACTGTTTGTTGCTTTGTTAATAATGGCCATTCTGACAGGTGAGAGGTGGTATCGCATTGCGGTCTTAATTTGCATCTCTCTGATGGCAAGTGATATTGAGCATCACTTCATATGCTTATGGGTCCTCTGTATGTGTTCCTTGGAGAAGTGTCTGTTCAGGTCCTCTGCGCATTTTTAATTGGATTGTTTGTCTTCCCGATGTTGATTCACATAAGGTCTTTGTATATTTTAGAGATAAAACCCTTGTCTGAGGTATCAGTGGCAAATATATTTTCCCATATGATTGGATCCCTTTTAGTTATCCTGGTGTTCCTTTAGCAAAGCTGAAATTTTTAGTTTGATATAGTCATGTTTATTTATTCTTTTCTTCATTTCCCTTGCCTTAGGAGATATATCGGTGAAAATATTGCTGCATAGACTACCTGAGATTTTACTGCCTGTGTTTTCCTCTAGGATTTTATGGTGTCACAGCTTATCTTTAAGTTTTTGATAAATCTTGAGTTTATTCTGGTGTACAGTGTAAGTTGGTGGTCTAGTTTCTTTTTTTTTTTTTTTTTTGCATGTCCCTGTCCAGTTCTCTCAACGCCATTTATTGAAGAGGCTATTTTCACTGCATTTTATGTTCCTTCTCCCTTTGGCAAATATTAATTGACCATAGAGAACTGGGTTTATTTCTGAGCTCTCTAGTCTATTCCATTGATCAATATTTCTATCCTTATGCCAATACCAGACTGTTTTGTTTACTGTGGCCTGGTAGTATAGTTTGATATCAGGTATTGTGATTCTTCCTACTTTGTTCCTTTTTCTCAAGACTGTGGAGGCTATTCTGGGTCTTTTTTTGTTCCATATAAATTTTTGAAGTATTTGTTCTAGGTCTGTGAAATATGCCATTGGCACTTTAATAGGGATTGTGTTGAATGTATAATTGTTTTGGGTAGTATGGACATTTTAATGATGTTGATTCTTCCCATCCATGAACGTGGTATATGCTTCCTTTTTTTTTTTTTTTTGTATCTTCCTTAATATCTTTCTTCAGTGTTCAATAGTTTACTGAGTACAGATCTTTTACCTCCTTGGATAAGTTGATTCCGAAGTACTTTGTTTTCCATGTTGCTATAGGAAATGGGATTTTTTTTCTAATTTCTATCTCTGATATTTTATTGTTTGTATACAGAAATGCCTTTGATTTCTGAATATTGACTTTGTACCCTGCCAGTTTGTCAAATTCACTTATTAGGTCAAGTTGTTTTCTGGTGGAATCAGTAAGATTTTCTGTGTACACTATCATGGCTTCTGCAAATCATGATAGTTTTACTTCCTCCTTTCCAATTTGGATGTTTTTGTTTTCCTTTTCTTGTCTGGTAGCTGTGGATAGAACTTCCAAATGTATGTTAAATAGAAGTGAAAAGAGTTGACATCCTTCTATTGTTCCTGATTTTAGGGGGAAATTTTTCAGTTTTTACCCATTGAGTATGATGTTGGCTGCAGGTTCTCATATACGAACTTTCTTATGTTGAGCTATGCTCACTCTATTCCTAGTTTGCTGAGCGCTTTCATCATATATGGGTGTTGTACTTTATCAAATATTTTTCCATTATCTAGGTTATGACCATGTGATTTTTCTCTTTCATTTTGTTTATGTAGTGTGTTATGTTTACTGAGCTGCGAATATTATACCATCCTTGCATCCCTGGGATGAATCCCACTTGATCGTGGTGTATGATATTTTTAATGTATTGCTGGATCCAGTTTCTCAATATTTTGTTGATTTTAGCATCTATGTTCATCAGTGATATTGACCTGTAGTTTTTTTCTTTGTTGTGTCTTGACCTGGTTTTGGAATTAGGGTAATACGGGCCTCATAGAGAGAGTTTGGAAGTCTTCCTTCCTCTTGGATTTCTAGAATAGTTTTAAATGGATAGGAATTAGTTCTTCCTTAAATGTTTTGTAAAATTCGCCTGGGAAGCCATCCCATCCAGAGCTTTTGTGTGCTGGGTGTTTTTGATTACTTCTTCAATTTCATTAGTTGTTATCAGTCTATTCAGGTGTTCTGCTTCTTTTTGATTCAGTTTTAGAAGATTATGTTTCCAGAAATTTGTCCATTTAACCAGGTGGTCAAATTTCTTGTCATATAGTTGTTCGTAGTAATTTCTTACAATAGTCTGTATATCTGTGATATCAGTTGTCATTTCTCTTTTTTTTTTTTTTCCTGATTTTGTTTATTTGGGTCCTCTCTCTTTTTTCCTGATGAGCCTTGTTAAAAGCTTGTGAAATTTATTTATATTTTCAAAGAAAAATTTCTGGGTTTATTGATCCTTTGAATTGTCTTTTCAGTCTCTCTGTCATTTAATTCTGCTCTGATCTTGATTATTTTCCTCCTTCTGCGCTCTGATCTTTGTTTCTTGTTGTTCCTCTAGTTATTGTAGATGTAGAGTTAGGCTGTTTATTTGAAATTCTTCTATCCCTTTCAGGTAGGCCTGTATTGCTATGAACTTCCCTCTCCAGACTGCCTTTGCTGTGTCCCATAGATTTTGGACTATTGTGTGTTCATTTTCATTTGTTTCCAGAAACTTTTGGATTTCTTCCTTTATCTTATTATTAACCCATTGATTATTTAATAGCATGTTATTCAGTCTCCATGAATTTCAATGTTTTAGAGTTTTTTTCTTGAGGTTGGTTTTAGTTTTAAGTCACTGATCTCAAGAAATCCTTGATATAATTTTAATTATCATAATTTTGTTGAGGCTTGTTTTGTATTCAACCATGTGGTCTCTCTTTGAAAATGTTCCATGTGCACTTGAAAGGAATATATATTTTGCTTTTTTAGGGTGAAACATTACACATATATAAATTAAGTCCATTAAGTGTTGTTCAGTGCCACAATATTCTTATTGCTTCTTTGCTTGGAAGATCTGTCCATTGTTGACAACGGGGTGTTAAAATCCCCTACTAAGAGTGTGTTGCTGTCAATATCCATTTTGAAGGTCTCCAAGATTTTCCTTATATATTTGGGATCTCCTATGTTGGGTGCATATATATTTACAAGGGTAGTATCATCTTGATGGATTGTTCCTTTAAATATTATGTAATGTCTTTCTTTGTATCTTGTTACAGCATTTGTGATTACCCCAGTTTTTTTTCTCAAGTTTATTTGCTTGAAATTTTTTTCCTATCCCTTCACTTTCACTCTTTGTAGGTTTTTGTTCTGAGGTGTGTCTCTAGTAGACAGAATATATGTGGGTCATGTTTTCTTATCCATTCAGCTACCCTATGTTTTTTTTTTATTGGAGCATTAATTCATTTACATTTATTGTTATTATTTATAGGTACTTATTCATTGTGATTTTTTCCCCTTTGTACCTGTGTTCCTCTCTCTCTCTCTCTCTCTCTTTTAATTCATCTTTTTAAAGCATTCCCTTTAGCATCTCTTGCAGTGCTGGTTTGGTAGAGGTGTATTCTTTTAGCCTTATTTTGTGTGGGAAACTTCTTATTTCACATTCCATTTTCAATAAGAGCCTTGCTGGGTAGAGTAGTCTTGGTTGTAATCCTTTGTTTATCATTGAATGGAGTATTTTTTGTCATTGCTTCTGGCTCATACTGTTTCTGTTAAGAAATCAGCTCAGAGACTTATTAGAGCTTCCTTGTATGTTATTAGCTGTTTCTCTCTTGCTGCCTTTAGGATTGTCTCTGTGTCTTTGAATTTTGCCATTTTAATTATGATGTGCCTTCAAGTGGTCTCCTTTTGCTTTATCTTCATTGGAACCCTCTGTGCTTTCTGGACTTGGATGACTTTTTCTCTCCTCAAGTCAGGGAAGTTTTCTGTCATTACTTTTTCAAAAATATCTTCTATTCTGTGCTCCTCTTCCTTTTTTTCTGGTATCCCTGTGATATGGATATTATTATATTTCATCTTGGCCTACAGCTCTCTTAGAACCACTTTACTCTATTTCAGTCTTTTTTCAGTTTGTTCCACTGTCTGAGAATTTTTTCCTATGCCATTTTCCAACTTGTAGATCTGATCCTTTGCTTAATCTAGCCTACTTTTGATTCCATCTACTGTGTTCTTCAGTTCAGAAATTGTATTCCTCATCTCCTCCTGGCTCATATTGATAGTTTCTATGTCCTTTTTAATGCTGGTGTATTTCTCAGCAAGTTCCTTGTAGCTTCCCTGGAGTTCTTTGTAGTTTCCCTGAAGTTTATTGTAGTTTTCTTTGAGTTTGTTGAGTTCATTGACCTTCCTCATTACCATTGTTTTGAATTCCATGTCTGATAGTTTGTTTGCCTCTATTTCATCTGTCCCTCCTTCTGGGAATTCCTCCTTTCTTTTTGGTGGGGTGTTGTTTCTTCATCTCCCCATTTTAGGTGTCTCTTCTTGTTTCTGATTCTTAAATTAATCTGCTTTCATTTCCTGCCTTTGTGGTGTGACCTTCTGTGGTCTGAATCATGTATGATTCAGTGGTGCAAGCTCCTTAACCTCCTAAACATGATGGTCTTGGGATGCACTTTATGCCTTTTATTTTGACTCTGGTAGTGTTTTGGTTTTGGTTGTTTTGTTGCTCTTTGGTGGGTCCTTTCCTCCAATTACCTCAGAGTCACTCTTCCCATCTTGTCTTGTAAACAGTTGTTGAGCTACTGCCTCTAGGTGATGCCACTTCGAGGTGAGTAGTACTCTTAAGTGATTTCTGCCATATCCCTGGGAATGAGTCTGCACTGGGATCCAGACTGCTGCTCCCCAGCTCTTTCTCCAAAATCAGCACTCAGAATTTTTCCAAAGCACCTCTAGTTCACTTCACACTCCTTTGGCCACAGCCCAGGTCCAGAGAAAACCTTTTGAAATGAAAATTCCTGGAATTAATCTCAGAAAGTCTGGAGGGGAGAACCAGAAGTCTGTTTCCAATGCACACTAAGATTTGAGAACCACTGTTTTAGAAGAGAAAAAAAAAACTGTAGAGAGAGATCCAAGATGGTGGAAGAGTAAGTGGAAGCTACACTAACATCCTCCCAGGACCAGTCTGGATTTACAACTTAATTTTGGAGAAATCATCTGGAATAACCAACCGAACACTAGCTGGAAAGAAGTCTTATAACTACGGAGAGACAGAAAAGGCCGCTACATCACAACTTGACCGGTAGGGAGTGCGGAGACGCGTAAGGGCTGGCTGGGCTCACACAGGTGGCTGCTGAAGGGACTGAGAAACAGTTCAGCAGCCAGGGATTCCCACTGAGAAGGGCAGGGTCTAAACCCCCAGCTGGGCTTCCCAGCCTACAGCAACAGAGTGGAAAGTAAAATAGTATCAGCTGTGAAAAGCAAAAAGCCACAGGGTTTCTTGCTAGTCGGAGAGAAACAGCAGGAGAAAAATAACTGTTAAGTGGATCACATATGAAAATATTTCGGCAACCACTTACCCTGGGCTCAAGCAGAGAGAAGGCAGAGAGGACTGGAGACACTTGGGGAGAGTTTGGCACGGTGGCTTTGAGGGGAGAACTGGAGGAGCAGCCGACTGGGTCCCAGTGCTGACTCATCCCCAGTACTGCGGGTACACCATTCCCCTCCAAGTGGCGGCAGCCTGAGGGGAAGCAAAAACCCTGCCTACAGGAATTAAGCTGCCAAACCCACGGTCTTTAAGCCTGACAGCTAATCACAGATTGAAGAGATTAACAATTAAAGAAGACAGACAACAGCAGTAGATCCCTGGAAGTCTCCAACAGGCTGCCTAGGGCCAGACTGGTACATGATCTGACGCCACCAGAGGCAGATCCAGGAAGTGAAGATCATTCTAAGAAGCACCTACAAACAATAGGAGTCACAAAAATGGGGAGACAGAGAAACAACCTCCCATCGAAAGGAAAGGTAGAATCCCCAGAAAGAGTGCTAAATGAAATAGAGGGGAGCGAACTATCAGATATGGAATTCAAAACATGGATTATGGAGAAGCTGAATGATCTCAGCGGAAACTACAAAGAACTCCAGGGAAACTACAAGGAACTCCAGAAAAACTACAAGGAACTCACAGAGAATTACACGAGCATGAAAAAGGACATAGAAGCTATCAATAAGAGCCAGGAGGAAATGAAGAATACGATCTCTGAATTGAAGAACACAGTAGAAGGAATTAAAAGCACGCTAGAGAAAGCAAAAGAATGGATCAGCGAGCTGCAGGACAACGTAGACAAAAACTCCCAGACAATGCAACAAAATGAAAAAAGACTGAACAAGACTGAAGAGGTTCTAAGACAGCTGCAGGACAACATGAATTGTAATAATATCTGTATCATAGGAATTGCAGAAGGAGAAGAAGAAGAGCAAGGGATAGAAAACCTCTTTGAAAAACTAATGACAGTAAACTTCCCTCACATGAGGAGAAAAAGAGTCACGCAAGTCCAGGAAGCACAGAGGGTCACAATGAAGATGAACCCAAACAGGCCCACCTCAAGACATGTCATAATTAAAATGGCAACATTCAAAGACAAAGAGAGGATCCTAAAAGAAGCAAGAGAGAAACAACTAATAACATACAAGGGAGCTCCAATAAAGCTATCATCAGATTTCTCAGCAAAAACACTACAAGCCAGAAGGGAATGGCAAAAAATATTCGAAACAATGAAAAACAAAGGCCTACAGCCTAGAATACTATACCCAGCAAAGCTCTCATGCAAAATGGAGGGTGAAATAAGGATCCTCCAAGACAAAAGAAGACTAAAAGAATACATCTCCAGCAATGCAAGAGATGCTAAAGGGTCTGCTCTAAGAAGATAAAGAAACAGAGAGAGACAGAGAAGAACACGAGTACAAAGGGGAAAAATGACAATGAATACGTACTTATCAGTAATAACCTTAAATGTAAATGCATTAAATGCTCCAATTAAATGATATAGGGTAGCTGAATGGATTAGAAAGTATGACCCACATATATGCTGTCTACAAGAGACCCACCTTAGAACAAAAGATCTACACAGACTGAAAGTAAAGCGATGGAAAAAAGTATTTCAAGCAAATGGACATGAAAAAAAAGCCGGGGTAGCAATACTTATATCAGATAAAACAGATTTCACAGCAAAGTACATAAAAAGAGACAAAGAAGGGCATTTCATTATACTTAAGGGAAAAATCCATCAAGAAGATATAACCCTTATAAATATATATGCACCCAACTTAGGAGCACCCAAATATATAAGGAAAATTTTGAAAGACTCCAAGAAAGATATAGACAGCAACACACACATAGTAGGGGACTTTAACACCCCATTGTCAACAATGGACAGATCTTCGAAGCAAAGAAACACCAAAGATATTGAGGCACTGAACAACACTCTAGATCAAATGGACTTAGTCGATATATATAGAAGTTTTCATCCCAAAGAAGCAAAATATACATACTTCTCAAGTGCACAGGGAACATTTTCAAAGACCACATGGTAGGACACAAAACAAGCCTTAACAAATTCAAGAAAACTGAAATTATATCAAGCATCTTCTCAGATCACAATGGCTTAAAATTGGAAATCAACCTCAAGGAAAAAACCCAAAAACATCCAAACTCATGGAGAATGAATAACATGCTATTAAATAATGAATGGGTTAACAATGACATCAAGGAAGAAATCAAAAAATTTCAGGAAACTAATGATAATGAACACAAAGCAACCCAAAACTTATGGGATACAGAGAAAGCAGTCCTAAGAAGAAAGTTCATAGCAATACAGGCCTACTTAAAAAAAAACTAGAAGAATATCTAATAAAAAAATTAACTCTACAGCTATAAGAACTAGAGGAAGAACAACAAGCAAAGCCCAGATCAAGTAGAAGAAAGGAAATCATCAAGATCAGGGCAGAAGTAAATGACATAGAGTCTAAACTAACAATTCAAAAGATCAAGATAAGTAGGAGCTGGTTCTTTGAAAAGATAAACAAAATTGACAAGCCTTTAACCAGGCTCATCAAGAAAAAAAGAGAGAGGACCCAAATAAATAAAATCAAAAACAAAAGAGGAGAAATCACAACTGGTACCACAGAAATACAAAGGATTATAAGAAATTATTACGAACGACGGTATGGCAAGAAATTTGAAAACCTAGAGGAAATGGACAGATTCCTGGAAACCTATAGTCTTCCCAAACTGAATCAAGAAGAAGCAGAAAGTCTGAATAGACCAATAACAGCTACTGAAATTGCAACAGTAATCAAAAAGCTCCCGGCACATAAAAGCCCTGAACCGGATGGCTTCACAAGTGAATTCTACAAAACATTTAAAAAAGAACTAACTCCTCTCCTCCTCAGACTATTCCAAATGATACAAGAAGAGGGAAGACTGCCAAACTCATTCTATGAAGCCATTATAACCCTGATTCCAAAACCAGGTCAAGACACAACAAAGAAAGAAAACTACAGGCCAATATCGCTGATGAACATAGATGCTAAAATCCTCAACAAAATATTCGCAAACCAGATCCAGCAACACATTAGAAAGATCATACACCACGATCAAGTAGGATTCATCCCAGGGATGCAAGGATGTTTCAATATTCGCAAATCAAACATAATACTCCACATAAACAAAATGAAAGATAAAAACCACATGATAATATCAATAGATGCAGAAAAAGCATTTGATAAAGTACAACACCCGTTTATGATAAAAACTCTCAGCAAAATGGGAATAGAGAGAGCCTACCTCAATATAATAAAGGCCATATATGAGAAACCTGAAGCCAACATCATACTCAATGGGCAAAAACTGAGAGCATTCCC
The DNA here is from genome assembly GCF_987537825.1 of Furipterus horrens. NCBI lineage: Eukaryota > Metazoa > Chordata > Mammalia > Chiroptera > Furipteridae > Furipterus > Furipterus horrens. The sequence continues at coordinate 53,812,655 of NW_028327187.1, read as the reverse complement.
CCTGAGATCAGGAACAAGACAAGGATGTCTGCTCTCTCCACTCCTATTCAACATAGTCTTGGAAGTTCTAGCCACAGCAATCAGAGAAGAAAGAGAAATAAAAGGCATCCAAATTGGAAAAGAGAAAGTAAAACTGTCATTATTTGCAGATGACATGATAGTGTACATAGAAAACCCTATAGATTCCACAAAAAAACTACTCAACCTAATAAGTGAATTCGGCAAAATAGCAGGATACAAAGTCAATATTAAGAAATCAAAGGCATTTCTATACACCAACAATAAAAACTCAGAGATAGAAACTGAAAGAAAAATTCCATTTACCATAGCAACAAGAAAAATAAAGTACCTAGGAATAAACTTAACCAAGGAGGTAAAAGACCTGTACTCAGAAAACTACATAACACTGAAGAACGAAATTAAAGAAGATACAAATAAATGGAAGCATATACCATGCTCATGGATGGGAAGAATCAACATCATTAAAATGTCCATACTACCCAAAGCAATTTATAGATTCAATGCAATCCCTATTAAAATACTAGCAACACATTTCACAGTCCTAGAACAAATACTTCAAAAATTTATATGGAACCAAAAAAGAGCCCGAATAGCCACAGCAATTTTGAGGAAGAACACAGTAGGAGGAATCACAATACCTGATATCAAACTATACTACAAGGCCACGGTAATCAAAACAGTCTGGTACTGGCATAAAAACAGACATATAGATCAATGGAACAGAATAGAGAGCCCAGAAATAAACCCAGGTTCATATGCTCAACTAATATTTGACAAAGGGGGAAAGAACATCAAATGGAGTGAAAAGAGCCTCTTCAACAAATGGTGTTGGGAGAACTGGACAGGGACATGCAAAAAAATGAAATTAGATCACCAACTTACACCATACACCAGAATGAACTCAAAATGGATCAAAGACTTAAATGTAAGCCGTGATACCATAAAAGTCCTAGAGGAAAAAATAGGCAGGAAAATTTCAGATATCCCACGTAGCAACTTTTTCACTGATATATCTCCTAAGGCAAGGGAAATAAAGGAAAGAATAAACAAATGGGACTACATCAAACTAAAAAGTTTCTGCTCAGCTAAAGAAAACATCAGCAAGATGAAAAGAAAACCAACCATCTGAGAAAATATATTCGCCAATGATATCTCAGACAATGGATTGATCTCCAAAATATATAAAGAACTCATACGACTCAACACCAAGAAGACAGACAACCCAATTAAAAAATGGGCAAAGGACCTGAACAAACACTTCTCCAAAGAAGACATACAGAGGGCCCATAGACATATGAAAGTATGCTCAACATCACTAGCCATCAGAGAGATGCAAATAAAAACCACAATGAGATACCACCTCACACCAGTCAGAATGGCCATAATCAACAAATCAACAAACAACTTGTGCTGGAGAGGATGTGGAGAAACGGGAATCCTGGTGCATTGCTGGCGGGAATGCAGACTGGTGCAGCCACTATGGAAAACAGTTTGGAATTTCCTCAAAAAACTAAAAATGGAACTGCCTTTTGAACCAGCAATTCCATTGCTAGGATTATATCCGAAAAATTGTGAAACACCAATTCAAAAGAACCTATGCACTCCAATGTTCATAGCAGCACTATTTACAATAGCCAAGTGCTGGAAACAACCTAAATGCCCATCTGTAGATGAGTGGATCAAAAAACTGTGGTACATTTACACAATGGAGTTCTATGTAGCAGAAAGAAAGAAGGAACTTCTACCATTTGCAACAACATGGATGGAACTAGAGAGAATAATGCTTAGTGAAATAAGCCAGGCAATGAAAGAAAAATACCTTATGCTGTCACCTATTACAGGAAACTAATGAACAACACAAACAAATGAGCAAAATTGAACCAGAGCTATGTAAACAAGTAGACTAACAGTAACAAGCGGGGAGGTGGGAGGGAGAGAAGGGGGTAAGAAGGGAAGTGTCAAGTCAAAGAACATGTATAAATTACCCACGGACATGGGCAACTGAGTAGAGACTAAATGTGGGGGAAGGGAGGGGCAGGGTACAGGGAAGCAAGAGGGGGGAAAAAGTGAGACAACTGTAATGGATAAACAAACAAAAAATTTTTTTTAGTGGGGGAAAAATGAAAATATGAAGAATGGAAATGCCAGTTCAGTGAATATTAGGTCAAAGGTTTTCCTTCACGTTGTATATTTTTCTCCCTATTTGATCTCTCCAGTGTTTGGCATTCTAAACAAGTAAGTAATGACTTAAGTTTCTTTGCATAGACCTAATAAGACCAGTTGTTAATAGAGGTTCCTTTTTTTCACCAAGTCTTTGACTGGAATGTCAAACCTAAAGGAGACATACTTGGGCTCAAATTGTTTCCAAAAAGCCCTGAGGAACTGGGAATGACTTTCAAAGGTAATAAAAGCCCGTGAGATAAAAGGCCTGCTAACATGGTTTGTTGTGCGGCCCACAGCAATCTCTCCAGGGAAGGAACAAAGGTTGTTTTCCTGAAAGATGGGTAGAAGGGACCTTAAAGCACAATGGAAAACCAGAAAGACTTGGAAAGGACAGGTGTGTACAGGCAAGGATAAATGCCAGATATGTGGCCCAGCTTCTGTACCCTGAAGAGCAGACTGAGGGTCACCCTAAATGTTCCTTGGATAAGTTCCAGCAAAGCAGAACTAAAGGTCATAAGTGATCATTTGCTGCTCTTGTTATATTTATGCAAATGATCAGGATAAATTAAAAATGGACTTTATGTAGTCCCTTTAAAGACAAGGAGAGTAATCTTAGGGAGAAAAATCATTATTCAAGGAAAATCACAATGATCAGTGGCAGACTGTAAAGTAAGGCAGCTAACCGTCTTACAAGCTTCTTCTCACTTAAAAAATGGTTTCACTTGAAAATTAAACCATGTCTTTGATATCACCAAAGAGATTCAAGTTGCAGACAAGTAGAATGTCAAGTGCCTTGCAACTGGATGTCTTCCCAATAAGACAGTCTTACAGATTTAGAGACTTGTTTGTGGGTTATGTTACATAAATTAACATGTGTTTTCTGTTTTCAAATTGCATAAGCCTATGACTGCATTACCTGAGTGATTGTCTGTATGCATTAGCCTCATTTAATCCTCTCTGTAGCGCTGCCTCCTGAGACTCAACGGTTTGGCTGAACTAAATGGCTGGGTCGGTGAAGAATGGGGTGGTCTGTGGGCTTCACTTTAAAACAGGTTTCTCTTTTCTATCCTAATGGCTTGGACAGAAAGGACCCAGAGGTCTGAGAGGGGGGAAACCTAAACTATTTCTCTCAGCCCAAACTAAGTATAATGGGCAAAAGGGTTTTGGACAGGCGAGATGTGCCTAGCACACCTTCCTCCAAAGAACCCCCCCCCCTTTTTTTTCCCTAATGTGGAACATTGAAAAATTAATCCCTGCCTTTTGTCACCTAGTAGTTATGGGTTGAATGATGACTTTTAACCCTTTTTGCCAAATCTGTTGCCTCCAGAACACAAGGATGCCAGCCTGTTAAACCAAGCACGCCGTGGTCCGGAGACAGCCAACTGACCTGGAGTTTGCATAATCCTTCCCCATGTGGGAAGGCCACCCTCCCCTCCACACCCCCACTCTTATTAGGGATTTCTGGACCCAAGAGTAGGTAGGATGACGACCATGTCCAGCTTGAAGCAGCCAGAGGAGCTTGAGACCTTCACCCATTGTCCTTTACAAGATTACAAAGGATCTTAATATCTGAGAGGGAGGGATAGTTATTTTTTACGAATCATGGGTATGGACTTGGGGGGGGATTGCTGGGGGAGGGAGATGCTGGTTGGAGGGGAGTAAAGGGGAGAAAATTGGAACTATTTTAACAATATCATCAATAAAGAAAAGCTTGGAAAAAATAAAATAAAAAAAACTGTAGAATAAAATATACAGCTTGATACTATTTAAAGTTTTAAAAACTGCATATTTTCAATGTATGTATATATACATATATGTGATTGCATGTGCATACAAGAAAACTAAAAGAAAATATACCAAGCTTATAACACCTGTAACTTCTGGAGAGAGAATTCATACTTCTGTGGGGAAAAGATAGGTAAGTGGGTCTTTACCTTTTTTCTGCATCTTTTGAGTTATTTGAAATAAGAATATATTCACATATTAAGTAAGTAATTAAAAATAAAGTAACATTTCCCAGAGGAGTTAGCTTTTTAAACATTCTTTAGGGATGGCCCAGCCATTGCTCTCTGTCCAGCCCCATGTCTCTCCCAGGTTCAGGGCATAACTAAATTTTTTTTGTATTTTTGTCTTTCTAGACAAAGGAGGCATCTCTGGAGAATCTACCATCTTATTTCTGAAATAATAGGGTGAACTATCCATTATTCCCCAAAATTTCAAGCTTAAGATAAAGTATAATACTAAACTAAAATCCTCAGTTAAAATTACACCGGAAATAAAATGTGACTGCCCTTCCAATGCAATGAAACTGCCCTCAAGCCCAAGTTTTGCTAGCAACGTTGCTCTGAGCAGCATATTAGGGTGGATGAAAAGCATAAAGCAAACATCATTATTGATTAACCATGGGCCAGGCTTATTCAAATTTAAGATGGAAAAGTTCTAGAGAGCCATCCATGTCCTGTTTTTCCAGTGGCCAGTGATAAACCATTTTAGGAAAATAAAATCCATGCCATTCAGAAGGCCAAGCCCTGGGCTCCCACTGAAGATGGAGGCATAGGTAGAAATACTTTGCGTCCCTGTGCAACCACAGAAAGGAATTACAGATAAATCTCAAACCAACACCCAGATCTTTCAGGATATAGAAATGTATGAAAGTCCAAAAACTGAGGATTTAAGGAAGCCACATTCATCCAGACAAGAAGGAGGGGCAGAGACAGAGAAGTGAGGCCAAGAGGTGAGGAGACATGGTGTGGCGTGGAGAGTCAGTGGTGGTGGCAGACCAGGGATGGGAAGTCCCACATTCACAGTCCCACTTCACATGTGGTGAATAAAAATCAGGGGGAATACCTTGGGAGCAAGTGATCCCAACCCCAGACCAGATAGCACAGCCCAGGGTGCCATGTTAGGAAGATAAATCTCTATAACTTCTGGCTGTGAAAACCAGTGGGGGTTGGGTCAGTGGAAGAAATTGCCAGATTTTCAGGAAATTTTGCTTAAAGGTCCCTCACAATCTTGAAACAAACACAAATCCACCCACTCTGGGATTGAGCACCAGAGACACAGGTGGACAGGCGCCAGTTACATACAAGGAGTGGGTGAAGTGATTGGGAATGGGGCAAATTACGGACAAACCCCAAGAATCCAGGCAAAAGCAAAATCCCTTCTCTGAGCCCAACCACCCCCCCACAAAGCCACAAAGCAGTGAAGGGGGTTGCCCCACCCTGACAATGACCAATGTCTCCACCCCACACAATTTACAGGTGCCTCTTAGAGGGAGTCAACAGAGCTCTACCTAATACACAGAACAAATACAGTGAAGCTTCCAAGTTGTGGAGACAAAGAAATATGGCTCAAATGAAAGAACAGAAAAAAAATCTGAAAAAGACTAAATGAAATGGAGATAGCCAACCTATCAAATGCAGAGTTCAAAACACTGGTGATCAGGAAGCTCAGAGAACTCATTGAGTATGGAACAACTTAGGGGAAGAAATGGAAGGTTACCCTAAGTGAAATAAAAAAAAAATCTACAGGGAACCAACAGGGAAGGGAAGGGAAGGAAGCCTAACTCAAATCAATGATTTGGGTCATAAGAAAGAAATAAACATTGAACCAGAACATAATAGAGAAACAAGAATTCAACAAAACAAGGAGAGAATAAGAACACTCTAGGGTATATTTAAACATACGAACATCTGAATCATAAGGGTGCCAGAAGGAGAAGAGGAAGAGCAAGAAATTGAAAACTCATTTAAAAAAAAAGTGACTGAAAACTTACCATAATTTGGCAAATGGAATAGACATACAAGTCGAGGAAGCACAGAGTCCCAAACAAGTTGAACCCAAAGAGGACCACAATAAGGTACATCATAATTAAAAGGACAAAGGCAAAAGATAAAGAGAAATCTTAAAAGCAGCAAGAGAAAAAGAGTTACCTACAAAGGAGTTCCCATATAACTTTCAGATGATTTCTCAAAAGAAACTTTGCAGGCAAGAAGGGACTGGCAAGAAGTATTCAAAGTGATGAAAAGCAAGGACCCACAACCTAGATAACTCTGTCCAGCAAAGCTATCATTTAGAATAAATGTAAAAGAAGCTTATTTAAGAAAAAAAAGATAAAAATTATGAACATTAAAAAGGCAATGAATTCACAACTATCAACAACTGAATCTAAAATAAATAAATAAATAAGCAAAGTAGTAAAAAAAAAACCATAACAGGAACAAAATCCTAGGCATGGATATCATTTGGAGAGTTATCATCTGGGAGGGGGAAGGTGGAGAATAGAGGAAAAGGTACAGGGATTAAAAAGCATAATTGGTAGGAACCAAAATGACAGGGGGATGTTAAAAATAGTATAAGAAATGCAGAAGTCAAAGAACTTACATGCATGACCCATGGAAATGAACTAAGGGGAACTGCTGAAGAGAAGAGGGTACAGGGTGGAGGGGTCAAGGAGAAAAAATTGGGACAACTGTAATAACATAGTCAATAAAATATACTTAAAACATTTTTGAAATATTCATACTGTTATAAAATCTCTATCTCAAAAAATAGAATTCTTTCAGCATATCCATGTCAAGGCTAATCATTTGTGGGAGAAATAATTCTCTGAGTTTACCTACAAGCTTGGCATGCTTCAATAGAGAGCAAGTGGTCTATATAATGCAAATTAATGAAGCACAATTCATGATGTAGATCTAAGAAAATATCTTTCAAGGAGAACCAACCCTCTATCTCTGAGTCCTACTCTATTAATTTAGGCCTACTTCCTGCTATATCAAAAGCTCTAGAAGTTCTTTTAGCTCAAATAACCCTGTTTTCAAAGTTAAATAGTCTCCAGCATGTTGTGTTAATTCTCCTCAGATTTAACAGAAACTTTACACTTTATCCACAGTATATCCAGTCAATTACATCTGGGATGCATCAGCTCATCCTCTAGTATGCAAGCTGTCAGAAAGTGATCATTAATTATAGGGACTCCTGCTAAGCTTCTTAGTTTCCATACCCTCTTGATTATATAGGCAACCTGGCTCATTCTACAGAGCTTCTTCTTATCCATCATATTGATCTTTAATTAAGAAAGCTTTTGCCTGGAAATCTGTGTCAAAAGTTAATGTGACTTGCCCCACTCCCTCAGGTTCACTTTACTGGAAACAAAGTTCCAAGAATGCTACTTAGATAATTATTTATCATTATGACTTTAAAAGGTTAGGGGCTCTGGGTGAATCTTACCATTGTTATTTTTCTTCTGTCACCTCTCATCAGTCTCATCAAATAAAAAAATCCAAAGCAGACTGACAGAGAGTAGGTCACTGGGATGTAAGGCTTGGCCTTCTTTTGTATTGGGTCAATATTTCTTTTATTTTAAAGTATATTTTATTGATTATACTATTACAGTTGTGTCAATTTTCCCCCTTTACACCTCTCTGCCCTGTCCCTCCTTTTCACCAGAAATCCACCCCGCCTAGTTCATATTCATGGATAGTTCTACTCAATTTCCTATACTATTCTTAACTTCCCACTGCCTATTTTGTACCTATGAACTACGCTTCTTAATACCTGCACCTTTTCCCCCATTCTCCTCCATCCCCCTCTTGTTAACCACCCATATGATCTCCATATCTATGATTCTGTTCCTCTCCTTGTTGTTTGCTTCATATTAATCTTTTTTTTTCTTTTGGTTTTAGATTTAGTTGTTGATAGTTGTGAGTTTGTTGCCATTTTAATGTTCATAGTTTTGACCTTCTTCTTTGCCTTAAATAAGTCCCTTTAAGTTGCTTTGGTGATGATGAACTCCTTTAGCTTTACTTTGTCTGTGTAACACTTTATCTGTCCTTCCATTCTAAATGATAGCTTTGATGGATAGAGTAATCTCAGTTGTAGGTGCTTGATATTCATCACTTTGAATACTTCTTGTCAGTCCCTTCTTGCTTGCAAAGTTTCCTTCGAGAAATCAGCTGATAGTCTTATGGGAACTCCTTTGCAGGTAACTTTCTGCTTTTCTCTTGATGCTTAGTGAAATAAGCCAAGCAAAGAAGGAAAAATATCATATGATATCACCTAATACAGGAAACTAAAGAACAACATAAACAAATGAACTAAACAGGACAAGGAGCAGAATAACAGTCAATAGGGGGGAGGGGGGAGGGAGAGAAAGAGGATAAGTAAGGGAAGGATTTAGTCAAGAAACATGTATAAATGACTCATGGACATGGACAACAAGGAGGGATATGATTGTGGGAGAAGGGGTGGGCTGAATGTGGGGGGAGCAATGGGGAAAAAAATGGGACAACTGTAATTGAAAAACCAAAAAGTAAAATTTAGGGGACTCGGAAGATGGCAGAGGAGTGAGGGGAGGATGCGTTTTCAGGCTCCCGAGACCCATCTGCAGTTTGGGCTAATTGCAGACAGAACATCTCAGTGAACAGCTGGACACTGGCAGGAGTCGAGCCATGGCACTGCTGGATTAGAGAAAATCCATCTGGAAACAACCTGTTCAGTGAGGATAGCGGAGGAAAAGGGGACGAAATGGGAATCCTGACTGGGGCGGCTGCCCGAGCTGCAGCTGGAAATACACAAAGGCTTTCTGGCGACCACAGGCTACCCCGGAGAGGAGTCAGGAGGAGAACGGATCTCTGCCTGCTGGTAGAGATGGAACTCGACCAAGTAGCATTGGCACTGAAGGACAGGAGACAGCGTGCTCCCGGGCAAGTGAGAACATAACTCTCCTTTATATTTTTCTCTAGTGGACGGTGGAGAGGGGAGGAAAGTTTGGGGGTGGTAGGCCATTCTTGAAGAGCGCAGGCACAGAGGCGCGCTCATCCACTCCCCAACCCTACCCTTGGGTTCCGGGGGCGCTCATAGGGTAGTGCTCTCATTCACTGGCCCAGGTGTGTGGGGCAGTGAGTCCAGACGTACCTTGAACACTCCCCAACATACCTAATATCAGTGCCCCAATGGGCACAGGGAGGGCACACTGAAGATGCGGAGGACTGTGTGCAGACACCCCTAGCCAGCTCCCATGGGCACTGGGCCCCAGGCCAGAAAGCAGACCACTAGCGCAGGCTCTGTTCATGCCCACCCAGACAGTGTGAGGGAAGGCGGGCGGCTGAAGCACGGGAACAGTGGGCGGCAGCGTCTCACAGTTGCTCACTTCCACTGTGCACAACTGTCCACAGCCCCACCCTAAGAGGCGAGAGACCAACTCCCGGAGCTCGGCTCAGTGGGACTAAGGGCACGGGCAAGCGAGCGCGAAAACACCTCAGCCTGGGGACAATAGGCGCCAGTAGTGGGGAAAGCTATCAGGCCGCCTGCTCGTGCAGGGACATGAGCGTGGGGACACCTCAGCGCCAACACAGAAGCACCTCGCCTGGCAACAATAGGCACCAATCTCAGGGCAAGCTCTCAGCCGCCCCGCCCATGCAGGGATGCGCGCAAGGACACCTCAGCCGGCACCAGCGGGCAGAAAGGGAACGCGCCGTGCTGACAACAGCGGGTGCACACCATTGCAGAAACTGCAGGTACACACCAGTGCTACAAGAAACAAGAACCTCTGAACCACCACACTAGACCAGCTGCAGATGCAGAAAAAGAAGGTGACACACCAAGGCTAAAACGGAGTAAAAACATCCTTTTTTTAATTTTCACTTTTTTTTCTCTTTTTCTTCTTTCTTTCTTTCTTCTTTCTTCTTTCTTTTCTTTCTTTCTACTTTTCTTTCTTCTTGGGATTTTTTAAATTATTATTTTTTTATTTATTTTATTTTTTTTCTTCTTTCTTGCTTCTTTCTTTTCTCTCTTTCTTTTTTCTTTCTTCTTTTTTTGTTTTTTTCCCTTCCAAAAGAAAAACAAACTTTATCTCAAACGTGTTGCATATAACCTCTCCTTCTCATCATTTCCCTTAAATCGTTATTTGTTTGTGTGTCTATATTAGCCCCCCTATCGCTCTAAATAATAGAATATAATTACTATATAAACCCATTACTATACAACACCCTTTCTTACTATATTATGTATTATTCCATCCTTTTCTTCTAATTTTATTAACATACAATGTAAGTATTACCTACTAGCTTGCATAGTCTCAACTATTATTAATCTATCACCCCCTCTATCAAAAATTATATTTTTCCTCCCTAAAAACAACTCTTATCTATTCTTCTAATAGTATAAAAGCTCTAATCTCTTTACATTTATATTAACACGGGCTCGTTGGCAGACAATAGCAGGATAGAGGGTGGGAGACATTTTTTCAGGGTGTGGGTCTCCTGCCTGGGCTGTGTGATTATGTTTTTAACAGTATCTCCACAAAAGAACTCAAGACAAAGTGGATAGAGTGACTCCCAACAAACTAGCCAGAAAGAAGATCCTACCAAAGAACATCTGAAATATAACCAGACAGCATAAACAAATGACATAAAGGGTAACCCAAGAACATCAGGCGCAGGATATCAAAGAGACTGCACCACTGAAACCCCAAGATCTCCCATAAAGAATCTCATACCACAAAGGAGGGAAGTCAAAGCAGACCATCCCCCCCAAAAGCAAATAAATAAATAAATAAAAACAAAAAGAATCCAACATGGTAAGACACAAAAATAACCCCTCAATGAAAAGAAAAGAGGAATCCTCACAAAGAGAGATAGATGAAATAGACATAGCCCAAATGTCAGACTTGGAATTCAAAACAATGGTGGTCAAGAAGCTCAATATACTCGTCATCCTTAAAAACAACTATGACAACCTCCAAGGAAGTTACCAGCAGCTCCAAGAAAATTACAGGGAACTTGAAGAGAACTACACCAGCATAAAAAAAGACATAGAAACTGTTAACAAGAACCAGGAAGAATTGAAGAATTCAATCTCTGAACTGAAAAACACAGTAGAATCAGTCAAAAGCAGACTAAACGAAGCAGAGGACCGGATTACTGAGTTAGAAGATAATGTAGAGAAAAACTCCCAGACAATACAGCAAAATGAAAAAAGGTTAAAAAAATATGAACAAGATGTAAAGAAATTACAGGATAGCATGATAAGAAATAATATCAGGATCATCGGAATTAGAGAGGGAGAAGAAAAGGAGCATGGAATTGAAAAACTGATAGGAGAAATAGTGAGAGAAAATGTCCCGAACCTGAAGAGAGAAAAAGTGATACAAGTTCAGGAAGCACAGAGAGTTCCAATGAAGAGGAACCCCCAAAAACCCACTCCAAGGCATATCATAATTAAAATGGCTACATTCCAAGACGAAGAGAGAATCCTAAATGCAGCAAGAGAAAAACAACAAATAACATACAAGGGAGCTCCGATAAGGCTATCAACTGATTTCTCAACAGAAACATTACAAGCCAGAAGGGAATGGTCAAAAATATTTCAAGCAATGAAAAACAAAGGCCTACAACCAAGAATACTCTACCCAGCAAGGCTCTCATTCAAAATAGAAGGTGAAATAAGGAGTTTCTCAGACAAAGGAAGACTGAAAGAATACATCTCCACCAAACCAGCACTGTAAGAGATGCTAAAGGATGTGTTCTAAGAAAAAAGAAGAAAAGAACAAGAGAGGAGAGGAACAGAGGTACAAAGGGCAATGAATAAATACACGTCAATAAAAACCTTAAATGTAAATGGATTAAATGCTCCTATTAAAAGACATAGGGTAATGGAATGGATAAGAAAACAGGACCCACATATTTGCTGTATACAAGAAACACACCTAAAAACAAAATATTTACATAGACTGAAAGTAAAGGGATATAAAAAAAACTTCCAAGCCAATGGACTGGAAAAAACAGCCGGGGTAGCAGTCCTCATATCAGACAAAACGGATTTCAAAGCAAGGGCAATAAAAAGAGACAAAGAAGGACATTTCATAATACTTAAAGGGACAATCCATCAAGAAGATGTAACACTGATAAACATATATGCACCCAACATAGGAGCACCCAAATACATAAAGCAAATACTAGAAGACCACAAGAAGGATATTAACAACAAAACACTCCTAGTATGGGACTTCAACACTCCATTATCAACAATAGACATATCATCTAAGCAAAGAAACACCAAAGATATACAGGCATTGAACAACATACTAAACCACATGGACTTAACTGATATATATAGAACTTTTCACCCCAAAGAAGCAAAACATACATTCTTTTCAAAGGCACATGGGACATGTTCAAAGATAGACCACATAATAAAACACAAAACAAGCCTCAACAAATTCAAGAAAATTGAAATCATATCAAGCATCTTTTCAGACCACAATGCCTTGAAACTAAAAATCAAACTCAGGGAAAGAAATTAAAGACACACAAACTCATAGAGAATGAATAACACGCTATTAAATAATGAATGGGTTAACAATGACATCAAAGAGGAAATCAAGGAATTTCTAGAAACTAATGACAATGAACACACAATAGCCCAAAACCTATGGGACACAGCAAAAGCAGTCCAAAGAGGGAAGTTCATAGCAATACAGGCATATCTGAAAGGACTAGAGGAATCTCAAATAAAAAACATAACCCTAAAGCTACAAGAACTAGAACAACAACAAGAAACAAAGCCTAGGGGAAGAAGACGGAACGAAATCATCAAGATCAGGGCAGAACTAAATGACATAGAGACTAAACAAACAATCCAAAAGATCAACAAAACTAGGAGCTGGATCTTCGAAAAAATAAACAAAATCGACAAGACTCTAGCCAGTCTAATCAAGAAAAAAAAAGATAGAAGACCCAAATAAACAAAATCAGAAATGAAAGAGGAGAAATCACGACTGAAACCAAGAAATACAAATGATAGTTAGAAATTACTACAGACAACTGTATGGCAAGAAATTTGACAATCTAGAAAAAATGGACAAATTTCTAGAAACATTCAACCTTCCAAAACTGAATCAAGAAGAAGTGGAAAGTCTCAACAGACCAACAAGTAAGCAGGAAATTGAAACAGTAATCAAAAATCTCCCTGCACACGAAAGCCCTGGACCGGATGGCTCCACAGATGAATCCTACAAAACATTTAGGGAAGAACTAACTCCTATCCTCCTCAAACTGTTCCGAAAAATCCAAGAAGAGGGGAAAATCCCAAACTCTTTCTATGAAGCCAGTATTATTCTAATCCCCAAACCAGGTCAAGACACAACAAAGAAAGAAAACTACAGGCCAATATCTCTGATGAACATAGATGCTAAAATCTTCAATAAAATTTTGGCAAACAGGATCCAGCAATACATCAAAAAGATCATACATCATGATCAAGTGGGCTTCATTCCAGGGATGCAAGGATGGTTTAATATTCGCAAATCAATAAATATAATACATCACCTAAACAAAATGAAAGACAAAAATCACATGATCATATCAACAGATGCAGAAAAAGCATTGGTAAAGTACAACACCCATTTGTGATGAAAACACTCAGCAAAATGGGAATAGAGGGAGCATACCTTAACATAATTAAGGCTATGTATGAGAAGCCTGAGGCGAACATCATACCAAATGGACAAAAACTAAAAGCATTCCCCCTGAATTCAGGAACTAGACAAGTTTGTGCACTCTCTCCACTCCTATTCAACATAGTGTTGGAAGTCCTAGCCACAGCAATCAGACAAGAAAAAGAAATAAAAGGCATCCAAATTGGGAAAGAGGAAGTAAAACTTTCATTATATGCAGATGACATGATAGTATACCTAGAAAATCCTATAAACTCCACTAAGAGACTACTCGATATAATAAGCGAATTTGGCAAAATAGCAGGGTACAAAATAAATATACAGAAATCTAAGGCATTTCTGTACAACAACAATAAAATATTGGAGATAGAGACAAAAAAGAAATAGCATTTACTATAGCAACAAGAAAAATAAAGTACCTAGGAATAAATTTAACCAAAGAGATAAAGACCTGTACACTGAAAATTACACAACATTGAAGAAAGAAATAAAGGAAGATACAAATATATGGAATCAAATACCATGTTCTTGGATGGGAAGAATCAACATCATCAAAATGGCCATACTACCCAAAGCAATTTACAGATTCAATGCAGTCCCTATTAAAATACAAATGACATATTTCACAGACCTAGAACTAATCCTTCAAAAATTCATATGGAACCAAAAAAGATCCCGAATAGCAAAAGCAATCTTGAAACAGAAGAACACAGCAGGAGGAATCACAACACCAGATATCAAACTGTACTACGAAGCCACTGTGATCAAAACAGTCTGGTACTGGCATAAGAACAGACATGTAGATCAGTGGAACAGACTAGAGAGTCCAGAAATAAACCCAGGCCTCTATGGTCAACTAATCTTTGATAAAGGAGGAAGGAACATAAAATGGTGTGAGAAGAGCCTCTTTAACAAATGGTGCTGGGAGAACAGGATAGGGACCTGCAAAAAAATGAAACTAGACCACCAACTTACACCGCACACAAGAATAAACTCTAGATGAATCAAAGACTTAAATGTAAGCCATGACACCATAAAAGTCCTAGAGGAAAACATAGGCAAGAAAATATCAGACATCTCACCTAACAATTCCTTCACGAATACATATCCTAAAGGAAGATAAATAAAGGAAAATATAAACAAATGGGATTACATCAAACTAAAGAGTTTCTGCTCAGCAAAAGAAAACATCAGCAAGATGAAAAGGAAACCAACCATATGGGAAAACATATTTGCCAATGACATCACAGACAGGGGACTGATTTCCAAAATATATAAAGAGCTGATACGACTCAACATCAAAAAAGCAAACAACCCAATTAAAAAATGGGCAAAGGACCTGAACAAACACTTCTCCGAAGAGGACATACAGAAAGTCCATAGACACATGAAAAAATGCTCAACATCATTAGCCATCAGGGAGATTCAAATAAAAACCACAATGATATACCATTTTACACCAGTCAGAATGGTCATAATCTACAAATCAAGAAACAACAAGTGCTGGCAAGATGTGGAGAAACGGGAACCCTACTGCACTGTTGGTGGGAATGCAGACTGGTGCAGCCACTATGGAAAACAGTATGAAATTTCCTCAAAAAACTAAAAATGGAACTACCTTTTGAACCAGCGATTCCACTGCTAGGATTATGCCTGAAGAATCCTGAAACTCCAATTCAAAAGAACTTATGCATCCCTATGTTCATAGCAGCGCTGTTTACAATAGCCAAGTGCTGGAAACAGCTTAAGTGCCCATCTGTGAATGAGTGGATTAAAAAACTGTGGTACATTTACACAATAGATTGATATGCAGCATAAAGAAGGAACTGCTTCCATTTGCAACAACATGGATGGAACTAGAGAGAATTATGCTTAGCAATAAACCAAGGAATGAAAGAAAAATACCATATGATATCACCTGATACAGGAGACTAATGAACAACACAAACAAATGAGCAAAATTGAACAAGGGACAGAGTAACAGTTATCAGGTGGAAGGAGGGAGGGGGAGCAGGGGAGTAAGTAGAGGAAGGGTTTAATAAAGGAACTAGTATAAATAACCCATGGACATGTAGAACAAGTTGGAGATTGACTGTGGGAGAAGAGGTGGGTTGTGTAGGGGGCAACAATGGGGGTAAAAGTGGGATAACTGTATAGAAAAACAATAAAAATAAATTTTAACAAATAATAAAATATGAAAATATAAATAAAAAATAAATAAATAAAAGAATTTATCTTTATTTTTTACCTTCGTTCTTTTAATTATGATGTGCCATGCTGTGGTTCTCTTTGGGTCTAAGTTGTTTAGGACTCTTTGTGTTTCCTGGATTTGTATGTCTATTTCCTTTGCCAAGTTATGGGAAGTTTTCTTCATTATTTTTTCAAGTTAAGTTTTCAATTTCCTGCTCTTCCTCTTCTCCGTCTTCCACCCCTCTGGTTCAGATGTTGGCATGTTTGCAGATATCCCAGCGTCTTTGTATAGTATCCTCATTTTTTGAATTCTTGTTTCTCCATTATATTCTGGTTCAATGTTTATTTCTTCCTTGTGTTCCAAATCATTGATTGCGTTCAGTCTTTCCTACCTTCACTGTTGGTTCCCTGTGAATTTTTTCTTTATTTCACTTAGGGTAACCTTCATTTATTTCTTCATGTTGTTGCTGTACTCACTGAGTTCTCTGAGCTTCCTGATCACCAGTGTTTTGAACTCTGCATCTGATAGTAGCTATTTCTCTTTCATTTAGTTATTTTCTGGGGTTTTGTTCTGTTCTTTCATTTGGGCCACATTTTTGTGTCTCCTCTATTTGGCAGCCTCCCTTCGTTTGTTTCTGTGTATTAGGCAGAGCTGCTTTGACTCCCTCTAAAATGCACTTGTAAATTGTTGGGGGTAGAGACTTAGGTCATCATCAGGGTGGGAAACCCCCTTTACTTCTCTGTGGCTCAGTAAGGAGAAACTCGGAGAGGGAAGTTCATAGCAATACAGACCTATCAGAAAAGATGAAAGAATTTTTAATAAACAACTTAACTGTACACCTACAAGAAATAGAGGAACAAAAACAAACAAAGTTCAGAGCGCATAGAAGGAGGAAAATAATCAAGATCATAGCAGAATTAAATGACAGAGAGACTAAAAAAACAATTCAAATGATCAATAAATCCAGTATATTTTCTTGGAAAAGATAAAAAAAATTGACAGGCTTTTAACTAGACTCATCAGGAAATAACAGAGAGGACCCAAATAAACAAAAGCATAACAAAAGAGTAAATATCACAACCAATACCACAGAAATACAAAGGATTGTAAGAAATTACTATGAACAATTATGTGACAAAAAAATTAACAACCTAGATGAAATGGACATATTTCCAAAAACATAATAGTCCAAAACTGAATCGAGAAGAAGCAGAAAGCCTGAAAAGACTTATAAAAACAGTGAAATTGAAGCAGTAATAAAAAAATTTGCAGCACACAAAAGCCCTGTTCGGATGGTTTTCACAGGTGAACTTTAGGACACATTTAGGGAAGAACTAACTCCTGTCTTTCTAAAACTATTCCAAAAATTCCAAGAAGAGGGAAGACACCCAAATTCATTCTATGAAGCCAGTATTACCCTAATTCCAGAACCAGGTCAAGACAAAACAAAGAGAGAAAACTACAGGCCAATATCACTGATGAACGTAGATGCTAAAATCTTCAACAAAGTATTGGCAAACAGGATCTAACAACACATTAAAAAGATCATACAGCACAATCAAGTGGGATTCATTCCAGGGATGCAAGGATTGTTTAATATACCCAAATCAATAAACATAAAACATCACATCAACAAAATGAAAGACAAAAATCACATGGTCATATAATTAGATAATGAAAATTATTTGATAAAGTACAACACTCACTTATGATGAAAACACTCAACAAAGTGGGAATAGAGTTAGCATACTTCAATAAAATAAAGTCCATATACAAGAAACCTGAAGCTGATATCATATGCTATGGAAAAAAACTGAAAGCATTCCCCTAAAGATCAGGAACAAGACAAAAATATCCACTCTCTCCACTAGTATTCAAAACAGTTTTGGAAGTTCTAGCCACAGCAATCAGATAAGAAAAAGAAATAGAAGTCATTCAAATTGGAAAAGAGGAAGTAAAATTGTCATTTTTTGCAGATAACATGATAGTGCACATAGAAAACCCTAGACTTCATGAAAAAAAACTACTCAACCTAGTAAGTAAATTTGGAAAAATAGTAGGGTATAAAGTCAATATTCAGACATCGAAGGCATTTGTGTACACCAACAATAAAATGTCAGACACAGAAATTAGAAAAAATCCCATTTACTGTAGCAATAAGAAAAATGAAGGGGACTCCCGGCCACGATGGAGGCTTAGACAGAGAAGCTCAGCCTCCCTCTACAACTAGAAAGGAATACAACTACCTCAAAACAAAAGATAACTAGAAATTCCAGAAAATAAAAATACACGGAAGCCCAACATATGAAGTTATAAACCAGTGGCACTCATCAGGCAGGTAAGAAGAGCGAAAATGGGCGGTGTTGTTTGCGGTAGCACCAGGCACAGCAGCAGGGAGAACAGTCCTGGCTGCAGTTGAGCCTCAGCAGCTCCCAACCCCATCGCTGGGAAAAGCAGCCACCGCATTGCCTCAGACGGTGAGGCCCAGAGGGCGGGAGGACGGACCCAAATCTCCCAGCAGAGAATAATGGCAGGAATCTATCTTGGATCCCCGCCCCCACACAAAGCCACACAGCGCCGCGAAATAGGTTGCGGATCACCATTGGTCACTGGGCAGTGATGACAAAGTGCCACAGGGCAGCGTAAAAGGTTGTAGGACCGCCTCCGGTTGCTGGGTAGTGACCAAAATGTGCCACAGCGTTGTGAAAAAGGTTGCGGATCACCACCAGTTGCTAGGTAGTGACGACAAAGGGCCACAACGTGGCAAAAAAGGTTGTAGATCACCGCGGGTCACTGGGTTGTGATGAGTACACAGACACCGCCCCCTATAGCTGGCCCAAGAAAGCAAAATGCAAATCTGTCAAAATGAGGCAGACAACTATAGAAATCCCAGTGGCGCAGCTCACCAGGCAACAGATGAAGAACCTGACAGATGAACAAATAAGAAACTTGTCAGAGGCTCAGTTCAGAGCCATTGTGATTAGGTGGCTTACAGAATTAACAAAAGATCTGGAAAAAGACGAGAAAGGATTGAAAACCACTCATACTGAAAAAAACAAAAACACATACGAGAGAACTGGTGAGGAAATAAAATCCAGAGTTCAAATCATCAAACCGGAACACAGAGAAGGAACAAATAGTCAACCAGCATGGAGAGAGGAAACAGGAAGCAAGGAAAGTGAGAAGAGGATCAGAAACCTCTGGGACAGCTATAAGAGATCAAATATAAGAATTATAGGGTTGCCAGAGGGCGAAGAAGAAGAACTAGAAATTTAAAAATTAAGTGAAAATATAATAAAGCAGAACTTCCCAAACTTGGGGAAGGAAATAGACTTAGAGGTCCAGGAAGCACAGAGAGTTCCAGAAAAACTGCACGAAGGGAGAACCACTCCAAGACACATTATCATCAAAATGTCAAAAGTTAAAGATAAAGAGAGAATATTAAAAGCAGCAAGAGAGAAGAAAAGAATCATGTAGAAAGCGGTCCCAATTAGACTATCAGCTGACTTCTCAATGGGAGACCCTGCAGGCAAGAAGGGACTGGCAAGAAATATTCAAAGTAATGAAAATCCAAAACCTACAAACACAAATACTCTATCCATCGAAATTGTCATTCAGAATAGAAGGGCAGAGAAAGTGCTTCCAGGATAAAATAAAACTGAAAAAGTTCTTTAGATCCAAACCATTATTATATGAGATGTTAAAGGGACTAGGTTAGAAATAGGAGGATCAAAACTATGAACACTAAAATGAAAACTGCAACACAGGCACCAACAACAGAAGCTAGGGAATTGAAACAAAGGCAAACTAAATAGGCAACGAGAGTGGAAAAAGAACTATAGCTATGGGGAACATATTGGGGGAGGTCAGCAGGGTAAGGGGGTAAGGGAGGGAGATCATAGAGGAATTAAGAAGCATAGTAGGAGGAAATGGAGTAGACAGGAAGAGGTTGAGAAGAACTATATGCACAACCAATGGACATTGACTGAAAGGGGGGAAAACTGGAGGGAGGGGAACCACTGGGTGGAGGGGAGCAGAGGGAAGGGAAATAGGGACAACTGTAACATTATAATCAATAAAACATATTTAAAAAAAGAAAAAGAAAAGAAAAATGAAGCACTTAGGAATAAACTTACCAAGGAGGTAAAAGACCTGTATTGGCAAAAGTACAAAACATTGAAAAAAAAATTAAGAAAGATACAAAACAGTGGAAGCATATACCATGTTCATGGATGGCAAGAATCAACGTCATTATAATGTCCATACTACCCAAAGCAATTTACAGATTCAATGCAATCCCTGTTAAAATACCAGAATCATATTTCACAGACCTAGAACAAGTATTTCAAAAATTCATATAGAACCTAAAAAAGATTCTGAATAGCCACAGCAATTTTGAGGAAAAAGAACACAGTAGGAGGAATCACAATACCTGATATCAAACTATACTACAAGGCCGTGATAATCAAAACAGTCTGGTACTTGCATAAGAACAGACATATAGATCAATGAAACAATAGAGAGCCCAGAAATAAACCCAGGTCTATATGGTCAACTAATATTTGACAAAGAACGAGAGAGCATAAAATGGAGTGAAAAGAGCCTCTTCAACAAATAGTGCTGGGAGAACTGGACAAGGACTTGCAAAACAACTAAACTAGACCACCAACTTATACCATACACCCGAATAAACTCAAGATGGATTAAAGACTTAAATGTAAGCCACGGCACCATATAAGTCCTAACGGTAAACATAGGCAGGAAAATCTCAGATTTCCCATGTAGCAATATTTTCACCGATATATCTCCTAGAGCAAAGGAAATAAAAGAAAGAATAAACAAATGGGACTACATCAAACTAAAGCATTTCTGCTCAGCAAAAGAAAACATCAGCAAGATGAAGAGGGAACCAACAGTATGGGGAAACATATTTGCCAATGATAACTCAGACAAGGGTTTTGTCTCCAAAATACATAAAGAACTTATATGACTCAATACCAAGAAGATAAACAATGCAATTTAAAAAAGGGCAAAGGACTGAACAAATGTCTCTCCAAAGAGGACATATAGAGGGCCCATAAACATAGGAAAGAATGCTCTACACCATTATCCATCAGGGAGATACAAATTAAAACCACAATGAGATACCACTTTACATCAGTCAGAATGGCCATCATCAAGAAATCAACAAACTACAAGTGCTATCAAGGATGTGGAGAAAAGGGAACCCTAGTGCACTGTTGGTGGAAATGCAGACTGGTGCAGGCACTTTGGAAAACAGTATGGAATTTCCTAAGGGGGGAAAAAAAAAGGTAATTGCCTTTGGATCTGGCAATTCCATTTCTAGGGTTATATGACAAGAATCCTGAATCATCAATTCAAAAGAACTTATGAACCCCTATCTTCATAGCAGCACTATTTTCAATAACCAAGTGCTGGAAACAGCCTATGTGCTCATCTTTAGATAATTGAATCAAGAAACTGTGGTACATTTACACAATAGAATGCTATGGAGCAGAAAGAAACAAGGAACTCCTACCATTCACAACAACATGGATGGAACTTGAAAGTTTTATGTCAGTGAAATAAGCCAGGCAGCTAAAGGAAAATACCATATGATATTACCTAATACAGGCAAGTAATGAACAACACAAACAAATGAGAAAATAGAACCAGAGGTAAGTAAAGAAAGAACAGACTGACAGTGAACAGGGTTCTGGGGGAGGGGAGAAGGAGGGCAATAAGAGAAAGGGTATAGTCAAGAAACTAGTATGCATGACCCATGGACTTGGACAACGGAATGGGAAGGGTGGCTGGGAAGACATGGGGAAATAGTGGGACATCTGTAATAGAAAAAACAATAAATAAAATTTAAAAACAAATACGGCCTTAATGAAAGAATGGATAAACTCTCCAGAAAAAGAACTAAGCAAAATGATAACCAGCCTATCAGATGCAGACTTCAGTACACTGGTGATAAGAATCCACAGAGAACTCACAGAGTACAGTAATTGCATAAGGTAAACAGTGAAAACTACATTAATTGAAATAAAGAAAAATCCACACGAAACCAACAATGAAAGAAGAGAAGCCAGTGTTCAAATCAATTAATTGGAACATAAGGAAGAAATTAACAGTCAACCAGTAGAGAATGAAGAAACAGGAATTCAAAAAAAACAAGGAGAGAATGAGTAGACTCTGGGACATCTCCAAAAGTGCCAACATCCAAATCATAGAGGTGCCAGAAGGAGAAAAAGAAGAGCAAGAATTTGAAAACTTATGTGAAAAAATATTGAAAGAGAACATTCCTAATTTGGCAAAGGAAATAGACATACAAGTCCAGGAAGCACAGAGAGTCCCAAACAACTTGGACCCGAAGAGGACCGTATTAAGACATATCATAATTAATAGGCCAAAGGTAAAAGATAAAGAGAGAATCTTAAAAGCAACAAGAGAAAAACTAGAGTTACCTACAAGGAGTTCCCATAAGACTCTTGGTTGATTTCTCAAAGGAAAATTTGCAGGCAAGAAGGAACTGGCAAGAAGTATTCAAAGTGGTGAAAAGCAATGATCTACAACCGAGATTACTCTATCCATCAAAGCTATCATTTATAATATAAAGAGAGATAAACTGTTACCCAAAGTAAAGGTATAGGAGTTCACCATCACCAAGGCATTATTACATAAATTGTTAAAGGGACTAATTTAATGTTCACAGGAACATTAAAATGGCAAAAAACTCACAACTATCAACAACTAAATCTTAAAAAAAAAAAAAAAAAAACTAAGCAAACAACCAGAACAGGAACAGAATGATAGATATGGAGATCATACGAAGGGTTATCAGCAGGGAGGAAGAAGGGGAAGAAAGGGGAGAAAGATACAGGTATTAAAAAGCATAATTGGGACTTCCAGCCAAGATGGAGGCATAGACAGACATGCTATGTCTACCTCCACAATAAGAGGAATAAATGTACAACTACCTCAAAACTAGAAACAACCAGAAGTTCCGGAAAATCAAATTGCATGGAAGTCCAGCAAACAAAGATATAAAGAAGAAATACTCATCTAGACAGGTAGGAGGGGCGGAGCTGGGATGGAGAGGACTCAGTGTCGTGGTGGCAGCAGCAACAGCAGTGGCAGACCGGCAGAAAGTGCAGTCACACATTTTAAAAAGTGGCGAGGAACACCTGGGGATTGTTCCCAGCTCCTTATTGGCCCTCACAGCTCACGGTCCCAGCACTGAGGAAAATCAAGCCCCATTGCTTGTGATTGTGCAGACTAGTGGGGGCTGGGATAGAGGCAGAAACTGCCGGTCTCTCAGCAGAGTCCACTTGTTTAAAGGGCCCCCACAGTCCTAGAACATCCGCAGACCCACCCACTCTGGGAATGATGGCCAGGACAACAGCTAGAGAGGTGGCAGTCCCATACGGAAGTGGTAGAAGTGCTGGAAAAGGAGCAAGTGCTGGGCAGGCGGCATTGTTCCCTCTCAGACCCCTCCCCCACATACAGCGCCATGACGTGGTGAAACAGGTCGCCCTGTACTGACAAATACCTAAGGCTCTGTCCCTTACAACGTAACAGGAGTGACAGCTCTACCTGGGACATGGAGGCAAACATACACAGGAACCTGCCAGAATGAGGAGACAGAGAAGTATGGCCCAAAAAGGGAAATGAATCAAAGTTGCAGTGGGAGAACTAAGTGACAAGGAGATAGACAACCTAACATATGAGAAGATAAACAACCTAACAGATGCAGAATTCAAAACACTGGTGATAAAGATGCTCACAAGCTTGACAGATATGCTTGGGTATGGCAAACACATAAGAGAAGAAGTGAAGGCTATGCTAAGTGAAACAAAGCAAAATCCACACAAAACCAATGTTGAAGGGAAGGAAACCTGGGTTCAAATCAATGATTTGGAACATAATGGAAAAAAAACTGTCAACCAGTGCAGAATGAGGAAACAAAAATTGAAAAAAATGAGGAAAACTTCCCAAATTTTGCGAAGGAGATGGACATACACGTCTGGGAAGCACAGAGTCCCAAACAACTAGACCCAAAGAGTACTACACTAAGACACATCATAATTAAAATGCCAGAGGCTCAAGATAGAGAGAGAATCTTAAAAAGAGCAAGAGAAAAGCATACGGTTACCTACAAATGGGTGCCTATAAGACTAGCAGCTGATCTTTCAAAATAAAGTTTTCAGGCAAGAAGGGACTGGCAAGAAGTATTCAAAGTGAGGAAAGCAAGGACCTACAACCAAAATTACTCTATCCAGCAATGCTATTATTTAGAATGGAAGGGCACATGAAGTGCTTCCCAGACAAAGTAAAGCTAAAAGAGTTCGTCATCACCAAGCCATTATTATATGAAATGTCAAAGGGACTTACTTAAGAAAAAGAAGATCAAAACTATGAACACTAAAATGACAACAAACTCACAACTATCAACATCTGAATCTAAGAAATAAAAACAAAATCCAACAAAGCAAACCAGAATAGGAACAGAATCATAGGTATGGGGATCATTTGAAGGGTTATAAGCTGGGAGGTGGAAGGGAGAGAAATGGGGAAATGGTGCAGGAATTAAGAAGCATAATTGTTTGGTACAAAATAGACAGGGGGAAGTTAAGAATAATATAGAAAAGAGTGAAGCCAAAGAACTTATATGCACATCCCATGGACATGAACTGGAGGGAAGGGGGGTACTGGGCAGAAGGGAGCAAATAGGAAAAAATTGGGACTACTGTAACAACATAATCAATAAAATATACTTTAAAAAAAGAAGCTGTACTAATGGTCAATAAACACATTACTTCATTAGTTATTAGGGAAATACAAATCAAAACCACACTGAGATGTGATTTCACAAACATTAGGGTGGTATAATTTTTTTAAAAACTGAGGAGTGTTGGTGAAGATGTGGAGAAATTGGAACCCTCAAATACTGTTGGTGAGAATGTAAAATGGGACCGCCATTGTGGAACTCACATATCAAATAGTTAAACATAAAATTACCATGTGATCCAGGAATTCCACCATTACATAAATACCCAAGGGAAATGAAAACATGTGTCCACACAAAAACTGTACATTAGTGTTCATACAGCATTATTTTAATATCCAAAAGTCTAAACACTCAAATCAGAGAAGGAAAACTCTGACTCCAAAAAACCTCCGCTGCCTTGCGGCATACCTCTTCAGGGGAAAGGCTAAGGGAGTAAACCCCGACAGAAAATCCGGAGCCGGAGTCCCTAAGGCGGTTTGACGTTGTAGTCAACACCGGCAACTCCTGCGGCGCACCTGAACCCAAGCTGTATCGACTCCGTCTTTCCCTTGGACCCTTCAGCTGCGAAGAGAGGGGGGGTCTGCTGCATGGGCAACAGCAGACCCTCCATATTACCCTGCCCAGGCTCTGTAGCTTCAGCGTCATCGCAAGATGTCGATTCAACACGGGAGGAGACAGATACCATGTCACTCCCGAGTCGGACTGCACAGCCATTCTTGGTGGTGCAGATAGACTCTGAAGAAGCTACACCATCGTCTCTCGAGACGGACGGCTGCCGACGACGAAACACTCAAATATCCATCAGTGATGAATGGCTAAACAAAATGTTTATACAATGGACTATTACTTAGCCATGTAAAGGAATGAGATACTGGTACATGCCAATACATCAATTAACCTTTAAAACGTTATGCTAAATGAGAGAAACCAGGCACAAAAAGCATATTTTGTATGGTTTTATTTATATAAAATGTCCCGAATAGGCAAATTCTTAAGACACTGAAAACAAATCGTTGGTTGCCAGGGGCTCGGGGAAAAGGAAAAAGGAAAGTGATGGCTGCATGGTATAGGTTTCTTTTTGAGATGATCAGAATGCTCTGGAATTATATAGTGGTGATGGTCACAGAACATTGTGAATGTACTGAAAGCCACTGAATTGTACACTTTAATATGGTTAAAATGGATAATTTCATGTTGTGTGAATTTTATATAAATAAAAATGGAAAGATTCAGATAATCTTTGTTTTACAGTAAAAATAGTAGACTTTCTGGGATACTTTACAAAATACAAAGAAGGTGGATCATCAGCCCAAAGGAATATTGATAATCTGGAATAAAAATTAGCAATCTACATTACACAGGCCAAATCTGGCCACTACCTTATTTTGTAAGGCCTATGAGCTCAGAATTGTTTTTATATTTTTTAAGGTGATTAAAAGCAAAAATAACAAAGAATATGTGACAGAACATTCGTGGGCCACAAAACCTAAAATATTTCCTATCTGGCTCTTTATTTTCTAAAACATGATTGTTGCCCTGATCATGGTGATGATAAATTAGAATACCTTACATTGTAAGCTGAATTTCAGTTTACAAGGCACATCCATTTTCTCTCAGCTGACTTTAAAAACAAATTCATGAGTTATATGAAGCGTTACTCCTTTAAATTTTTTCCTTTTTTTTAAATTTTATTTTTGGGGGGTACCACTGCCCTGTAACAATACCTCCCTCTCAGACTTAAGACCCTTTATATTCTTGTAAAGGAAAATGGGTGAAGGTCTCATGCTCCTCTAGCTGCTTCAAGCTGGACATGGTCATTGTCCTACCTACACTTGGGTCCAGAAATCTCTAACAAGAGTGGGGGTGTGGAGGGGAGGATGGCCTTCCCACATGGGGAAGGACTTTGCAGAATCCAGGTCAGTTGGCTGAACCCAGGCAACAGCATGCTGAGATTAACAAGTTGGCATCCTTGTATTCTGGGGGCAACAGACTTGGCAACAGGGTTAAAAGGCATCATTCAATCAATAACCACTAGATGACAAAAGGCAAGAATTAATTTTTCGATGCCCTACATTAGGGAAAAAAAAAAAGGCTTCTCTGGAGGAAGGTATGCCAGGCACATCTCACCTGTCCAAAGCCCTTTTGCCTACTATACTTAGTTTGGGCTGAGGGGAATATTTTAGGTTTCCTCCCTCTCAGACCTCTGGGCCCTTACTGTCCAAGCCATTAGGACAGAAATAGAAACCAGTTTTAAAGTGAAGCCCACAGATCACCCCATACTTCACCAACTCAACTACTTAGTTCAGTCAAACCATTGAGTCTCAGGAGAGAACAATGCAGACAGGGTTAAGTGAGGCCTATATGCACAGTCACTCAGGTAATGAAATCATAGGCTTATGCCCTATGAGAACAGAACATGCATGTTAATTTATGCAACATAACCCACAAACAAGTCGCTAAATCTGTAAGACTGTCTTATTGGGAAGACATCCAGTTGAAAGGCACTTGACATTCTACTTGCCTGCAACTTAAATATCTTTGATGATATCACAGACATGGTTTAACATTCAAGTGAAAACATATTTTAAATGAAAAGAAAATTAAAAGACGGTTAGCTGCACTACTTTATAGTCTACCACTGATCATTGTGATTTTCCTTGAATAATGATTTTTCTCCCTAAGATTACCCTCCTTGTCATTAAAGGAACTGCATTAAGTCTATTTTTAATTTATCCTGTTCATTTGCATAAACACAACAAGAGCAGCAAATGATCACTTATGACCTTTAGTTCTGCTTTGCTGGAACTTACCCAAGCAACATTTAGGGTGACCCTCAGTCTGCTCTTCAGGGCACAGAAGCTGAGCCACATACCTGGCATTCAGCCTTGCCCGTACACATCTGTCCTTTCCAAGTCTTTCTGGTTTTTCATTGTGCCTTGAGGTTCCTTCTAGCCATCTTTCAGGAAAACAACCTTCGTTCCTTCCCTGGAAAGATTGCTGTGGACCACACAACCAACCATGGTACCAGGCCTTTTATCTCGCAGGCTTTTATTACCTTTTAAAGTCAATCCCCGTTCCTCCGGGCTTTTTGGTAAGAACCAGAGCCCAAGCATGTCTCCTTTATGCTTGACATTCCAGTCAAAGACTTGGTCAAAAAAAAAAAAAAAAAAGAACCTCTATTAACAACTGGTTTTATTAGTTTTATGCAAAGAAACTTATGTCATTACTTACTTGTTTAGAATGCCAAACTCTGGAGGGATCAGATAGGGAGAAAAATATACAACGTGAAGGAAAATCTTTGTCCTAATATTCAGTGAACTGGCATTTCCATTCTTCATATTTTCATTTCTCCCCCACTAAAAAAATTTTTTTTTGCTTTTCCATTACAGTTTTCTCAACTTTTTCTCCCTCTTACTTCCCTGCGCCCTGCCCCTCCCTTCCCCCACATTCAGTTCCCACTCAGTTGCCCATGTACGTGGGTCATTTATACATGTTCTTGACTAGACCCTTCCCCTTCTTACCCTCTTCTCTCCCTCCCCACTCCCCCCTGGTTACTGTTAGTCTACTTCTTGTTTACATACCTCTGGTTCAATTTTGCTCATTGTTTGTGTTGTTCATTAGTTTCCTGTAATAGGTGACAGCATAAGGTATTTTTCTTTTGTTGCCTGGCTTATTTTGCTAAGCATAATTCTCTCTAGTTCCATCCATGTTGTTGCAAATGGTAGAAGTTCCTTCTTTCTTTCTGCTACATAGTACTCCATTGTGTAAATGTGCCAGTTTTTTGATCCACTCATCTACAGATGGGCATTTAGGTTGTTTCCAGCAGTTGGCTATTGTAAATAGTGCTGCTATGAAAATTGGAGTGCATAGGTTCTTTTGAATTGGTACTTGAACCAGCAATTCCATTGCTGAGATTATACCCAAAAAATACTATACTACAGTTTTTCGATTCACTCATCTACAGATGCGCACTTCAGTTGTTTCTAGCACTTGGCTATTGTTAATAGTGCTGCTATGAATATAAGGGTACATAAGTTCTTTTGAATTGGTTTTTCATTATTCTTCAAGTATAATCCTAGCAATGAAATTGCTGGTTCAAAAGGCAGTTCCTTTTTTAGTTTTTTGAAGACATCCCATACTGCTTTCCATAGTTACTGCACCAGTCTGTTTGCACTCCCACCAAAAGTGCACTAGAGTTCCCTTTTCTTCATATCCTGGCCAGCAACTGTTGTTTGTTAATTTGTTGATGATGGCCATTCTGACAGATGTAAAGTGGGATCTCACTGTGGTTTTTATTTGCATCTCTCTGATGGCTAATGATGTTGAGAATCCTTTCACATGCCTATGGACCCTCTCTATGTCCCTTTTGGAGAAGTGTTTGTTCAGGTCTTTTGCCCATTTTTTAATTGGGTTGTCTGTCTTCTTGGTGTTGAATCGTATAAGTTCTTTATATATTATGGAAAAAGAAACCATTATCTGAGATATCATTGGCAAATATTTTTTCCCATAAGGTTGGTTTCCTTTTCTTCTTGCTGATGTTTTCTTTTCCTGAGCGGAATTTTTTGTTTCATGTAATCCCATTTGTTTATTCTTTCCTTTATTTCTCTTGCCTTAGGAGATATATTGGTAAAAATTTTGTTACGTGGAGTATCTGAGATTTTCCTGCCTATGTTTTCCTCTAGGACTTTTATGGTGTCATGGCTTACATTTAAGTCATTTATCCATCTTGAGTTCATTCTTTTGTACAGTGTAATTTGGTGGTCTAGTTTCATTTTTCTGCATGTACCTGTCCAGTTTGCCAAGCACTATATGTTGAAGAGGCTCATTTCACTCCTTTTTTTGCTCCTTCCCCCTTTGTCAAAGATTAGTTGACCATAAGACCTGTGTTTATTTCTGCGCTCTCAATTCTGTCTCATTGATCTATATGTCTGTTTTTATGCCAGTAGCAGACTCTTTTGATTACAATGGCCTAGTAGTATAGTTTGGTAGGAGGTATTGTGATTCATCTTATTGCATTCTTCTGTCTCAAGAATGCTGTGACTATTCAAGGTCTTTTTTGGTTCCATATAAAATTTTGAAGTATTCGTTATAGGTCAGTAAAATATGCTGCTGGTATTTTAATAGGGATTGCATTGAATCTACAAATTGCTTTGGATAGTATGGACATTATAATGATGTTGATTATTCTCTTCCATTTATTTGTATCTTCCTTAAATTCTTTCTTTAGTATAATGTAGTTTTCTGAGTACAAGTCTTTAACCTCCCTGGTTAAGTTTATTCCTAGGTACTTTATTTTTCTTGTTGCTATAGTTAATGTTTTATTTTTCTAGTTTGTACCTCTCATAATTTATTGTTGGTGTATAGAAATGCCTTCTAACTCATTCAGCTACCCTTTGTCTTTTGATTGGTGCATTTAATCTATTTACGTTTAAGGTTATTAGTGATAGATACTTATTCATTGTCATTTTTCCCCTTTCTACTTGTGTTCCTCTATGTCTCTCTCTGTTTCTTCATCTCCTTAAAGCAGACCCTTTAGGATCTCTTTCAATGCTGGTTTGGTGGAGATATATTCTATTAGCCTTCTTTTGTCTGGGTAACCCCTTATTTCACCTTCCAATTTGAATGAGAATCTTGCTGGGTAGGATGTTCTTGGCTGTAGGCCTTTGTTTTTCATTGCTTGGAATATTTTTTGCCATTCCCTTCTGGCTTGTAGTGTTTCTGTTGAGAAATCTAATGTTAGCCTTATTGGAGCCCCTGTGTATGTTATTAGCTGTTTTTCTTTAGCTGCCTTTAGGATTCTCTCTTTGTCTTTGAGTTTTGCCATTTTAATTATGATGTATCTTGGAGTGAGCCTGTTTGAGTTCATCTTCATTGGTACCCTCCGTGCTTCCTGGACTTGTGTGATTTTTCTCTCCTCATTTTAAGGACGTTTTCTGTCATTACTTTTTCAAACAGGTTTTCAATCCTATGCTCCTCTTCTCCTTCTAGTATTCTTATGATAAAGGTATTATTACATTTCATGTTGTCCTGCAGCTCTCTTAAAACCTTTTCATTCTTTTTCAGTCGTTTTTTGTTTTGTTTCACTCTCTGGGAATTTTTTTTCTATGTTGTCCTCTAGTTTACTGATGCAATCTTCTGCTTCCTCTAGCCTGCTTTTAATTCCTTCTACCGTGTTCGTCAGTTCAGAAATTGTATTCTTAATTTCCTCCTGGCTCTTTTTTTTTTAATGTGTTTTACTGATTACAGTGTTACATTTGTTCCAATTTCCCTTCCCTCTGCTCCCCTCCACCCGGTGGCCCCCCTTTCTCCCCTTATCACCCCCTTTTAGTCCATGTCCATTGGTTGTGCATATAGTTTTTCCCAACCTCTCTCTGTCTATTCCATTCTCTCCTACAATGTTTCTTAATTCCTATACCATCTCCCTCCCTCTCCCCCTTCCCTGCTGACCTCCCCCCAATATGCACCCCATACCTATAGTTCTTTTCCACTCTCATTGCCTATTTAGTTTGCCTTTGTTTCAATTCCCTAGCTTCTGTTGTTGTTTCTTGTGATGCAGTTTTCATTTTAGTGTTCATAGCTTTGATCCTCCTTTTTCTAAACCAGTCCTTTTAACATCTCATATAACAGTGGTTTTGATCTAATGAACTCTTTCAGTTTTATTTTGTCCTGGAAACACTTTCTCTGCCCTTCTATTCTGAATGACAGCTTCGCTGGA
Organism: Furipterus horrens; assembly: GCF_987537825.1. NCBI lineage: Eukaryota > Metazoa > Chordata > Mammalia > Chiroptera > Furipteridae > Furipterus > Furipterus horrens. The sequence goes on along the minus strand of NW_028327187.1, from coordinate 53,781,313 downwards.
TAAAGTATTCGTGGTTGTAGGTTTTGGATTTTCATTACTTTGAATATTTCTTGCCAGTCTGTTCTTGCCTTCAGGGTCTCCCTTGAGAAGTCAGCTGATAGTCTAATTGGGACCCCTTTGTACATGATTCTTTTCTTCTCTCTTGCTCCTTTTAAGATTCTCTCTTTATCTTTAACTCTTGATATTTTTATTATAATGTGTCTTGGTGTGGTTCTCCCTGGGTCCAGTTGTTTTGGAACTCTCTGTGCTTCCTGGACCTGTAAGACTATTTCCTTCCCCAAGTTTGGGAAGTTCTGCTTTATTATATTTTCACTTAAGTTTTCAATTTCTGGTTCTTCTTCTTTGCCCTCTGGTAATCTGATCATCCGTATGTTGTAGCTCTTATAGCTGTCCCAGAGGTTTCTGATCCTTTCATCATTTTCCTTGCTTCCCGTTTTTTCTCTCTGCCCTGGTTGACTATTTGTTCCTTCTCTATGTTCTGGTTTGTTGATTTGAACTCTGGATTTTATTTCCTCACCATCTGTCTCGTATGTGGTTTTGTTCCTTTCAATATGAGTGTTTTTCAATTCTTTCTCATCTTTTTCCAGATCTTTTGTTAATTCTGTAAGCCACCTGATAACAATGGCCCTGAACTGAACCTCTGACAGGTTTCTTATTTGTTCATCTGTCAGGTTCTTCATCTGTTGCCTGGTGAGCTGCGCCACCGGGATTTCTATAGTTGTCTGCCTCATTTTGACAGATGCATTTTGCTTTCTTGGGCCGTCTATAGGGGGTAGTGCGTGTGTACTCGTCACAACCAGCGACTGGCAGCGATCCGCAACCTATTTCGCAGCGCTGTGGCGCTTTGTGTGGAGGTGGGGGTCCAAGATGGATTCCTGCAGTTATTCCGCTAGGAGACCGGGATCCATCCTCCCACCCTCTGGGCCTCACTGTTCGGTGATGTGGTGGTTGCTTTTCCCAGCGTTGGGGTTGGGAGCTGCTGGGGTTTTACTGCAGTGGGATTGTTCTCCTTGCCACTGTCCCTGGTGCTACCGCAAACAGCACCGCCTACTTTCGCTCTTACCTGCCGAAAGAGCGCCGCTGGTTTATAACTTTGTACGTTGGGCTTCCGTGTAGTTTTATTTTCTGGAATTTCTAGTTATCTTTTGTTTAGAAGTACTTGTATTCCTCTCTAGTTGTAGAGGGAGACCAAGCGAGTCCGTCTAAGCCTCCATCTTGGCCGGAAGTTCCTCCTGGCTCTTACTGATATTGCTTCTATGTTCCTTTTCATGCTGGTATAATTCTCAATTAGTTCCTTGTAGTTTCCCTGGAGTTTTTGTACTTTTCTTTGCGCCTACTCAGCTCATTGAGCTTCTCTATAATCCATGTTTTGAATTCCATGTCTTGATAGTTTGTTTCCCTGTATTTTATTTAGCACTCTTTCTGGGGTTTCCTCCTTTCCTTCCAATGGGGGTTGTTTCTCTGTGTCCCCATTCTTTGTGATTCTTCTTGTTTGTTTCTGCTTCTTAGATTGATATGCCCATGGTGGTGTCAGATCATGTACCAATCTGGGCCTAGGCAGCCTGTTGGAGACTATGAGATATCTACTGCCTTTGTCTGTCTCCTTTAGTTGTTAAGCTTTTCAATCTGTGTTCAGCTGTCAGGCTTAAGCACCGAGGGTGGGGCAGATTAATTCCTATGGGTAGGGCTTTTGCTTCCCCTCAGTCTGATGCCACTTGGAGAGGAATGGTCTGTCTGCAGTAAGGGTAATGAATCAGCACTGGTACCAGATAAGCTGCCCCCTCAGTGCTCTTCAAAGCCACTGTCCCAAACTCTCCTTAAGCATCTCTCATCTTCTCTACCTTCCCTATGCTTGAGCCCAAGGTAAGTGGGTGCCATAATATTTTTGTACATGATCCGTTTTATAACTCTTTTTCTCCAGCTGTTTCTTTCAGACCAGCATAAAACCCTGTGGCTTTTTGCTTTTCATAGCTGGATGCTATTTTACTTTCCCCTTTTTTGCTGTAGACTGGGAAGCCCAGCTGGGGGTTTACAGCCTGCCCTTCTCAGAAGGAACCCCCTTGCTGCTGAGCTGTTTCTCAGTCCCTTCAGCTGCCACCCGTGGGAGCCCAGCCAGCCCTTTCATGTCTCCACATTTCCTTCTGGTCACATTGTGATGAAGTGACCTTTTTTGTCTGTCTGTAGTTATAACTTTTCTCTCCAGCTAGTGTTCAGTTGGTTATTCCAGATTATTTTCCACAATTAAGTTGTAATTCCAGATTGGTCCTGGGAGGAGGTTACTGTAGCTTCCACTTATTCCTCTGCCATCTTGGATCAAGCTCTAAAAAATATTTTTATTGTTTTACGTTATTACAGTTGTCCCAATTTTTCTCCTTCACACCCTTCTACCCAACCTATCTCCAATTTCCATAGTCAATCACACACTATTGTCCATGTCCATGGGTCCTTAATATATGTTATTTGACTAATCCCTTCACTTTCTTTCAATGAGTCTCCACCTCCACCTCTTATATCTGTCAGTCTATTTCATGATTCTATACTTCTGGTTCTGTTTTTCTCATTAGTTTGTTTTGTTCATTAGATTCCACTTATAAGTGAGATCATGTGGTATTGGTCTTTCACCAACTGTCTTACTTCACTTAGCATAATGTTCTCCACCTCCAATCAAGCCCTCATAATGGTAAAAATTACTTCTTTTTACTGTTGCATAGTATTCCGTTGTACCAACTTTTTTTTATTCACTCGTCTACTGATAGGCACTTAGGTTGTTTCTAAATCTCAGCTACTTTAAATAACACTGCTATGAAAGTAGAGGTGCATAAATTTTTTGAATTGGTGTTTCAGGACTCTTAGGTCACCATCTTATACCATATACCAAAATAAACACACAATGGATAAAATACTTAAATATAAATTATGATACCATAAAAATCCTAGAGGAAAAAATAAGCAGTAAAATTTCATGTATCTCGAGTAGCAAATATTTTGGCCAATATATCTCCTATGGCAAAGGAAATAAAGGAAACAATAAATAAATGGGACTATCAAATTAAAAAAAAAAAAAGAACTTCTGTACAGCTAAAGAAATCATTGTCAAAATGAACAGGGAATTGACCCTATGGGAGAACATATTTGTCAACAATAGATAGGGCAAAGATTTAATATCCAAAATATATAAAAAACTTATACATGACTTTTGATCAAGATGGAGACCTAGACAGATATACTGCATCTCCCTCCACAACTAAGAGGGAATACAACTACCTCAAAACTAGAGACAACCAGAAGTTCCAGGAAATCGAGCTTCATGGAAGTCCAACAAACAAATACACAAAGAAGAAATGCTCATCCCGACAGGTGCAACAGCTCTACCTAAAACATAGAGGCAAACAAACACAGGAACCTGTCAAGATGAGGAGACAGAGAAGCATGGCCCAAAACTTGGGAATGGGTCAAGGTTCCAGTGGGAAAACTAAGCGATGAGGGGATAGCCAAACTCACACATGAGGAGATAGCCAACCTAGCAGATGTAGAGTTCAGAATGCTGATGGTAAAGATGATCACAGGCTGGACAGATATGCTTAAGTATAGCAAATGCATAAGGGAAGAAGTGAAGGCTATGCTAAATGAATCAAAGGAGAATCCACACAAAACCAATGGTGAAGGGAAGAAAACCAGGGTTCAAATAAATGACTTGGAACATAAGGATGAAAACAACAGTCAACAAGTACAGAATGAGGAAACAAGAATTGAAAAAAAAAAATGAGGAGAGGCTTTGGAACCTCCAGGACAACTTTAAACGTGCCAACATCCAAACCATTGGGGTGGCAGAAGGAGAAGAGGAAGAGCAAGAAGTTGAAAGGTTGTGTGAGAAAATAATGAAGGAATAGCCTACAAATTTTGTGAAGGAAATAGACATACAAGTCCAGGAAGCACAGAGTCCCAAACAGGCTAGACACAAAAAGGACCACACCAAGACACATCATAATTAAAATGCCAAAGGCTAAAGGTAAAGCGGGAACCTTTAAAAGAAGCAAGAGAAAAGCAGAGAGTTACCTACAAATGGGTGCATATGAGACTATCAGCTGATTTCTCAAAAGAAACTTTCCAGGCAAGAAGGGGCTGTCAAGAAGTACTCAAGGTGATGAAAAGCAAGGGCTTACAACCAAGATTACTCTATCAAGCAAAGCTATCATTTAGAATGGAAGGGCAGATATAGGACTTCCCCAAAAAGGTAAAGCTAAAAGAGTTCATTATTACCAAGCCATTATTATATGAAATGTCAAAAGGACTTACTTATGAAAAAGAAGATCAAAATTATGAACATTAAAATTACAATGAACTTACAACTATCAACAGCTGAATCTAAAAGAGAAAAACAAAATCCAACTAAGAAAACCAGAATAGGAAGAGAATAATAGGTATGGGGATCATTTGGAGGGTTACCAGCTGGGAAGGGGAAGGGGGAGAAATGGGGAAATGGTGCAGGGATTAAGAAGCATAATTGTTAGGTACAAAATAGACAGGGGAAAGTTAAGAATAATATAGGGAAGGGTGAAGCCAAAGAACTTATATGCACGACCCATGGACATGAATTAAGGTGGGGTGGGATTGCTGGAGGTGCGGGGGTTACTGGGCAGAGGGGAACAAAGAGGAAAAAATTGGGACTACTGTAACAACATAATCAATAAAATATACTTAAAAAGAAAAAAAGAAAAAAAGAAGAACTTATACAACTCAACACCGGGAAGACAAACAATCCAATTTAAAATGTTCAAAAGACCAGAATATGCACTTCCTCAAAGGAGACATACAGATGGCCTGTAGATTTATTAAAAAATGTTCAACATCACTAGCCATAAGAGGTGTTATTCCTTTTGATAGAGCAGGTAAACTGAGATTTGGAGAAATGAAGCTACTTATTTCCTTGCTCTGTCACTTGACAGAACTCAGATGGTCTGAATGTAATTCAGGGTTCTACCACTGTAGCTCATTGCCTCTCTGTACAGTTTGAAGAATAACGAAAGGCTGTGTGGAAATGCAATACAAGTCAGACTTGACAGATCAACCCAAAGTTGAGAAAAAGGTCAAGAGAGCTCTGATGAATGGTTTTTGTGGTCTCTCTCAGCTTTCTATGTCCTCTGGCAATGGTAGTATATTTTTCCTAAATGAAATGTCACCCATATTGAAGGAATCTGGAACTGTCAGGCCAAAATCTTTTAAGTGTCATAGTGTTGGACAGTTTGTTATATTTCAAGCACATTAGGCCAAACAATATAATAAAAATTGACTTTTATTGTGATATGTCTCTTTATAGAAGCTGTGACAGTCACTCTTCCCCCTTATGTTCTGCATCCAACTTGCAGCTTCAGTTGTCTTCTGGACCACATAACATCCAGTTGCTATTCTGTCTTTCTGCCAATACCAGGTGTCATATTTCTGTAACTTAAAGGAGCTGTGCAATATATTGGAGAAAAGGGGTGGGCTACAATTGATATGAATATTTCTTAATAGGCCTTTGTCACCTGAGTGGCCAATCAGCAATTTCAAAGATGGGCTCCTCACCTTGAGGTCACTGTTTTCTCCCTTCCCCTTTTATTCCACATGTCCCTGGCTTAGTACAATTTCATGCAGTGCTCACATATGATCTGTAATCTCCACTCAATTTTGGATGATAGTCTCATATGGAGGGAGAAGGAGTACTGCATTCACTGTTGATTCAGGTACTCAAGGGCTATGAAGTAAATGGCTGTCTCTACTGGAGTCACTGTAATAGAATTGTGGGGATTTATAATTATATGACTTCATACGAGTCAGTTAATTAATCAGGCCTTCCCACACATTTCCATTAGATTCCTCTCACTAGGTAGGCCATTTTACTCACAGCATGTAGCTCCTCCATTCAATTCTCTTCCTGCCTTCTTGTTGGGGCTCTTTTTCACTGAGGGACCAGCATAACCTCTCCTGAGGTACTAATTTTTAATGTTTCTGTCCCTTTCCTTCTTTGGGGCCCCCAGATAGATGTTAGATTTCTGGTTAAGGTGTTTGTGTTTTAAATTTAATCTACATGGTCAAACTCCCATTACATTTTAGAAGCAATTTTAATTCTCCCATCTGACATTTCAAATATATCTGTGGCCTGGATGCTACCTTAATTTTTGCATACCCATTAGGAGAAAGAATTTTAAACCCTTTCCTCACTTTCACTGCTAGTCCTTGATCCCCTTGCCTATAACATCCTGGATTCTAAATATCCTTTGGGAACAAAAATATCAGTAGCCCCCTTCTACCTAGGCAGTTCCAATTCATTGGACATTTTGGTTTCTTTCTTTCTCATGCAAAAACCTTGCTTTATCAGCATCACTGGTACATTTGGCTGTCCATGACTTTATATTCCTGGCAGTTTGCAACACCCATCTGGACCTCGTCCTTGTTGTCTTCTAAATCTCCATTCACTCTCTGGGCTCTAAATTACCCTTCTCTCTCTGGGTTCAACCTTTCACATGTACAGTGTGTCTAAGATATCAGTCCTAGCTTTGCCTTTCTTTTTTTTTTTTTTTAAATTTTATTTTTGGTTATTCAATTACAGTTGTCCCATTTTTCCCCGATTGCTCCCCCCTCCCAGCCCATTCCTTCTCCCACAATTATATCTCTCCTCGTTGTCCATGTCCATGAGTCATTCATATACGTTCCTTGACTAGACCCTTCCCTTACTTATCCCTCCTCTCTCCCTCCCGCCTCCACCCTACTGACTACTATTCTAGTCTTTGCCTATTTAGTTCGTTTGTTTGTCTTGCTCTTTAGTTTCCTGTATTGGGTGATATCATATGGTATTTTGCTTTCTGTGCCTGGCTTATTTCACTAAGCATAACTCTCTCTAGTTCCATCCATGTTGTCGCAAATGGCAGGAGTTCCTTCTTTCTTTCTGCTACATAGTATTCCATTGTGTAGATGTACCACAGTTTTTTGATCCACTCATCTACACATGGGCACTTAGGCTGTTTCCAGCACTTAGCTATTGTAAACAGGGCTGCTATGAACATAGGGGTGCATAAGTTTTTTTGAATTAGGGTTTTAAGATTTTTCGGGTATAATCCTAGCAGTGGAATCACTGGTTCAAATGGCAGTTCCACTTTTAGTTTTTTGAGGTAATTCCATACTGTTTTCCATAGTGGCTGCACCAGTCTGTATTCCCACCAACAGTGCACTAGGGATCCTGTTTCTCCACATCCTCGCCAGCATTTGTTTTTTGTTGATTTGTTGATGATGGCCATTCTGACAGGTGTAAGGTGGTATCTCATTGTGGTTTTTACTTGCATCTCTCTGATGGCCAATGATGTTGAGCATTTTTTTCATGTGCCTATGGACCTTCTGTATGTCCTCTTCAGAGAAGTGTTTGTTCAGGTCCTTTGCCCATTTTTTAATTGGGTTGTTTGTTTTCTTGATGTTGAGTCATATCAGCTCTTTATATATTTTTGAGATCAGTCCCCTGTCTGTGATATCATTGGCAAATATGTTTTCCCATATGGTTGGTTTCCTTTTCATCTTGCTGATGTTTTCTTTTGATGAGCAGAAACTTTTTAGTTTGATGTAGTCCCATTTGTTTATTTTTTCCTTTAATTCTCTTGCCTTAGGAGATGTATCCGTGAAGATATTGTTACGTGTGATATCTGAAATTTTCTTGCCTATGTTTTCCTCAAGGACTTTTATGGTGTCACGGCTTACATTTAAGTCTTTAAGCCATCTTGAGTTTATTCTCGTGTGTGGTGTATGTTGGTGGTCTACTTTCATTTTTTTGCACGTCCCTGTCCAGTTCTCCCAACACCATTTGTTAAAGAGGCTCTTCTCACTCCGTTTTATGTTCCTTCCTCCTTTATCAAAGATTAGTTGACCATAGAGGCCCGGGTTTATTTCTGGGCTTTCAATTCTGTTCCACCGATCTGTATGTCTGTTCTTATGCCAGTACCAGACTGTTTTGATCACATTGGCTTTGTAGTATTGTTCGATGTCTGGTATCATGATTCCCCCTACTGTGTTCTTCTGTTTCAAGATTGCTTTTGCTATTCGGGGTCTTTTTTGGTTCCATATGAATTTTTCGAGGATTTGTTCTAGGTCAGTGAAATATGTCATTGGTATTTTAATAGGGATTGCATTAAATTTGTAAATTGCTTTGGGAAGTATGTCCATTTTGATGATGTTGATTCTTCCCATCCAAGAACATGGTATTTGCCTCCATTTGTTTGTATCTTCCTTAATTTCTTTCTTCAATGTTGCATAATTTTCAATGTACAGGTCTTTTATCTCTTTGGTTAAGTTTCTTCCTAGGTACTTTATTTTTCTTGTTGCTATAGTAAATGGTATTTTCTTTTTTGCTTCTGTATCTGATATTTTATTGTTGGTGTACAGAAATGCCTTAGATTTCTGTATATTTATTTTGTACCCTGCTATTTTACCAAATTCACTTATTATATCGAGTAGTATTCTAGTGGAGTTTATAGGGTTTTCTAGGTATACTATCATGTCGTCTGCAAATTGGCCCTGGCTGGTTTAGCTCAGTGGATTGAGCGTCGGCCTGCGAGCTAAGTGTCGCTGGTTCGATCTTCCAGTCAGGGCACATCAGAGAAGGAAAACTCTGACTCCAAAAAACCTCCGCTGCCTTGCGGCATACCTCTTCAGGGGAAAGGCTAAGGGAGTAAACCCTGACAGAAAATCCGGAGCCGGAGTCCCTAAGGCGGTTTGACGTTGTAGTCAACACCGGCAACTCCTGCGGCGCACCTGAAGCCAAGCTGTATTGACTCCGTCTTTCCCTTGGACCCTTCAGCTGCGAAGAGAGGGGGGGTCTGCTGCATGGGCAACAGCAGACCCTCCATATCACCCTGCCCAGGCTCTGTAGCTTCAGCGTCATCGCAAGATGTCGATTCAACACGGGAGGAGACAGATACGATGTCACTCCCAAGTCGGACTGCACAGCCATTCTCGGCGGTGCAGATAGACTCTTAAGAAGCTACACCATTGTCTCTCGAGACGGACAGCTGCCGACAACGTCTGCAAATAGTGATAATTTTACTTCTTATTTCCCAATTTTGATACCTTTTATTTCTTTGTCTTGTCTGATTGCTATGGCTAGGACTTCCAACACTATGTTGAATAGAAGTGGGGAGAGTGGACAGCCTTGTCTAGTTCCTGATTTCAGGGGGAATGCTTTCAGTTTTTGTCCATTGAGTATGATGTTGGCTTCAGGCTTCTCATATATAGCCTTAATGATGTGAAGGTATGCTCCCTCTATTCCCATTTTGCTGAGTGTTTTCAATATAAATGGGTGTTGTACTTTATCAAATGCTTTTTCTGCATCCATAGATATGATCATGTGATTTTTGTCTTTCATTTTGTTTAGGTGATGTATTATATTTATTGATTTGCGAATATTAAACCATCCTTGCATTTCTGGGATGAATCCCACTTGATCATGGTGTATGATGTTTTTGATGTATTGTTGGACCTTGTTTGCCAAAATTTTATTGAGGATTTTAGCATCTATGTTCATCAGTGATATTGGCCTGTAGTTTTCTTTCTTTGCTGTGTCTTGACCTGGTTTTGGGATTAGGGTAATACTGGCTTCATAGAAAGAGTTTGGGATTTTTCCCTCTTCTTGGATTTTTTGGAATAGTTTGAGGAGGGTAGCAGTTAGTTCTTCCCTGAATGTTTTGTAAAATTCGGCTGTGAAGCCATCCGGTCCAGGGCTTTTGTGTGCAGGGACATTTTGGATTACTGTTTCAATTTCCTTCTTTGTTATTGGTCTGTTGAGACTTTCTACTTCTTCTTGATTCGGTTTGGGAAGGTTATATGTTTCTAGAAATCTGTCCATTTCTACTAGGTTGTCAAATTTCTTGCCATATAATTGTTTGTAGTAATTTCTTATAATTGTTTGTATTTCTGTGGTATCAGTTGTGATTTCTCCTCTTTCATTTCTGATTTTGTTTATTTGGGTCTTCTCTTTTTTTTTTAATGAGCCTGGCTAGAGGCTTGTCAATTTTGTTTATTTTTTCAAAGAACCAGCTCCTACTTTTGTTGATTTTTTGGATTGTTCGTTTGGTTTCTATGTCGTTTAATTCTGCTTTGATCTTGATGATTTCCTTTCTTCTTTTTGCTCTAGGCTTTGTTTCTTGTTGCTGTTCTAGTTCTTGTAGCTTTATGGTTAGGTTTTTTATTTCAGATTCTTCTAGCCTTTTCAGATATGCCTGTATTGCTATGAACTTCCCTCTTAGGACTGCTTTTGCTGTGTCCCATAGGTTTTGGGCTATTGTGTGTTCATTGTCATTAGTTTCTAGAAATTTCTTGATTTCCTCTTTGATGTCATTGTTAACCCATTCGTTATTTAAGAGCGTGTTATTCATTCTCCATGAGCTTGGGTGTCTTTGATTTTTTTCCCTGAGGTTGATTTTTAGTTTCAAGGCATTGTGGTCTGAAAAGATGCTTGATATGATTTCAATTTTCTGGAATTTGTTGAGGCTTGTTTTGTGTCCTATTATGTGGTCTATCTTTGAAAATGTCCCATGTGCCTTTGAAAAGAGTGTATATTTTGCTTCTTTGGGGTGAAAAGTTCTATATATATCAGTTAAGTCCATGTGGTTTAGTGTGTTGTTCAATGCCTGTATATCCTTGGTGTTTCTTTGCTTGGATGATCTGTCTATTGTTGATAATGGAGTGTTGAAGTCCCCTACTATGAGTGTGTTGTTGTTGATATCCTTCTTGTGGTCTTCTAGTATTTGCTTTATGTATTTGGGTGCTCCTATGTTGGGTGCATATATGTTTATCAGTGCTATATCTTCTTGATGAATTGTTCCTTTAAGTATTATGAAATGTCCTTTGTCTCTTTTTATTGCCCTTGCTTTGAAATCCGTTTTGTCTGATATGAGGACTGCTACGCCAGCTTTTTTTTCAGGTCCATTTGATTGGAATATTTTTTTATATCATTTTACTTTCAGTCTATGTAAATCTTTTGTTTTGAGGTGTGTTTCTTGTAGACAGCAAATATGTGGGTCCTGTTTTCTTATCCTTCCGTTACCTTATGTCTTTAATGGGAGCATTTAATCCATTTACATTTAACGTTATTATTTACATGTATTTATTCATTTCCCTTTTGTATCTCTGTTCCTCTACTCTCTTTTTGTTTTTTCTCTTCCTTTTTCTTAGAATATTCCCTTTAGCATCTCTTGCAATGCTGGTTTGGTTCAGATGTATTCTTTTAGTCTTCCTTTATCTGAGAAAGTCCTGATTGCACCTTCCATTTTGAATGAGAGCCTTGCTGGGTAGAGTATTCTTGGTTGTGGGCCTTTGTTTTTCATTGCTTGAAATATTTTTGACCATTCCCTTCTGGCTTGTAATGTTTCTGTTGAGAAATTGGTCGGTAGCCTTATCGGAGCTCCCTTGTAAGTTATTTGCTGTTTTTCTCTTGCTGCTTTTAGGATTCTCTCTTTGTCTTGGAATGTTGCCATTTTAACTATGATGTGCCTTCGAGTGGGTTTTTGGGAGTTCCTCTATATTGGAACTCTCAGTGCTTCTTGGACTTGCATAACTTTTTCTCTCATCAGGTTTGGAAAATTTTCTGTCACTATTTCTCCTATCAGTTTTTCAATTCCATGCTCCTTTTCTTCTCCCTCTCTTATTCCTATGATCCTGATATTATTTTTTTAATGCTATCCTGTAATTCCCTTACATCTTGTTCATATTTTTTCAATCTTTTTTCATTTTGCTGTATCATTTGAGAATTATTACCTACATTATCCTCTAACTCACTAATCCGACCCTCTGCTTCGTTTAGTCTGCTTTTTCATTGATTCTACTGTGTTTTTCAGTTCAGATATTGCATTCTTCATTTCTTCCTGGTTCTTGTTGATAGTTTCTATGTCTTTTTTTATGCTGGTGTAGTTCTCTGCAAGTTCCTTGTAATTTTCTTGGAGCTGTTGGTAACTTCCTTGGAGGTTGTCATAGTTTTTTTTGAGGTTTACGAGCATATTGAGCTTCTTCACCACCATAGTTTTGAATTCCATGTCTGACATTTGGGCTATGTCTATTCCATCTACCTCTCTTTCTGGGGATTCCTCTTTTCTTTTCATTGAGAGGTTGTTTCTGCATCTTACCATGTTGGATTCTTCTTGTTTGTTTTTGTTATTTGGATTTGTCTGTTTTGCCTTCCCACCTTTGTGGTAAGAGATTTTTTATGGTAGATCTGGGGGTTTGAGTGGTGCAGTCTATTTGATCTCCTGAGCCTGATGTTCTTGGGGTATCTTTTATATCATTTGTTTATGCTGTCTGGTTATATTTCAGATTTTTTTGTTAGGATATTCCTTCTGGCTTGTTGATTGAGAGTCACTTTATCCACTTTATCTTGAATTCTTTTGTGGAGATGTCCATTTTAACCTTGGTGTGTTGCCTTCTTTTTCTGCGTCCACAGCTGGTCTAGTGTGGCGGTTCAGAGGTTCTTGTTTCTTGCAGCAATGTTGTGCGCCCGCGGTTCCCGCAATGGTGCGCGACAACGGTTGCCAGCATGGCGCGCTCACTTGCTGCCCACTGGAGCCAGCTGAGGTTTTCTTGCACACACACCCCTGCACGCGCGGGGCGGCCAAGAGCTTGCTCCGCGATTGGCGCCTATTGTTGCCTGGCTGAGGTGGTTGTGAGTTCGTGCAGAGGTGTCCCTGCGCCCGTCCCTGCAGGCGAGCAAGTGGCCTGAAAACTTGCCCCGCTTTTGGGGCCTATTGTCCCCAGGCTGAGGTGTTTTCGCGCTCGTGTGCCTGTGCCCTTATTCCGGCTGAGCCGAGCTCCAGGAGTTGGTCTCTCGCCTCTTAGGGCGGGGCGGCGGACACTTGTGCTCAGTGCTAGTGAGTGTCTGTGAGTTGCTGCCGCCCACTGTTCCCTTGCTGCAGCTGCCCGCCTTCCCTCACCCCTCTGGGTGGGCAAACAGAGCCTGAGCTAGTGGTCTGCTTTCCGGCCTGGGTCCCGGCGCCCACAGGAGCTGGCTTGGGGTGTCTGCGCACGGTCCTCTGCGTGTTCAGTGGACCCTCCCTGTGCCCGTTGGGGCACTGATCTTATGTCCCTTGGGGAGTGTCCGAGGGACGCCTGGACTCATGGCCCCGTGCACCTGGGCCAGTGAGTGAGAGCATTTCCCTATGCGCGCTCCCGCGACCCAAGGGTAGGGTTGGTGAGTGGATGAGCACACCACTGCACCTGCGCTCCTCAAGAATGGCCTACCACCCCCAAACTTTCCTCCCCTCTCCACCGTCCACTAGAGAAAAATATAAAGGCGAATTATGTTCTCACTTGCCCGGCAGCACACTGTCTCCTGTCCTTCAGCGCCAATGCCCCTTGGTCGAGTCCCTTCTCTGCCAGCCGGCAGAGATCCGCTCTCTTCCCAACTCCTCTCCCGGGTAGCCTGTGGTCACCAAAAAGTCTGTGTGTACTTCCAGCCGCAGCTGGGGCAGCCACCCCAGTCAGGGATCCAGTTTTGTCCCCTTTTCCTCCGCTATTCTCACTAAAGAGGTTGTTCCCAGATGGATTTTCTCTAACCCAGCAGTGCTTTGGCTCGACTCCTGCCAGTGTCCAGCTGCTCACTGAGAAGTTCTGTCTGCAGTTAGCCCAAACTGCAGACGGGTCTCCGGAGCCTGAAACCGCAGCCTCTCCTCACTCCTCCGCCACCTTCCCCTCCCAGGTTTGCCTTTCTTATCCAATGCTCCTCCTTCTTTGGGGGGAGGAGTTAGGATAAAAATGACCTCCATATTTCTGTCTTCTCAAAATTCTTCCCTAGTTTATGATGTTCTGTCTTGCTCAGGTTTCAGGAGAAAACAGTCTTCTTGGTTTACTCTAAAGCAAAAACCTAACAACTGACAAAGTACTCCAGTTGGTTTTATGTTCCCCCACCTCTCCTAAGTTTTATTTAAGGGAAGTTCCACATACACAGTCTCACAAGACACACAGGTTGTATGATGGTGGGACTATAACTGCACCTGTAGTACTCCAAATCTTATTGCTAGCAGAGAGGTGCTAAGAATGAGACCAAGTGGCTGTGTGGTTTCTCTACAGTGATTCATCAAGAAGGAAAGTAGATGCTCTGTGGACAGCATCCTGCTTAGCTCTTTTCTCTTCCAACTTCTAAACCTTAGGGAGTTCAAGTGGGATTTTCAGCACAGATTATTGACCACTAGAAGTGCTCTGAAAGCTATTTATACCTAATGATGAAATAGGCCAGTGGACTAAAGAATCTTCTCCCCAAACTATTCTAGGCTATTTGTTGATTAAGTATCCAGCTAGAGTGGATTTTGCATTCTTTAGTTTAAAATATTTTTAAAGGAGTGAGGTTTCCATCACCTGCCCCAATCATTTGTAATATTGAGGCCATTTAACTAATTTTATGGAGGATATACTAGAGACATGCATTGTTTTTGTCACTGCCTGTTTATCAGTGTATCCCTTAGACTGAGTGCTGCAGAAGTAGTGAAATTCATTGATAACTTTCAGTTTTGTATTGTTGATGAGAATCTTGGTTTCTATGCATATTTATCCTGCAACAGGCTAGTGATATTTTAAAAATGTAAATAAAAACATATCACCCTCTTACTGAAAACCCTCCATTGGCTTTTCATTGTACTTTGAAAAAAATATGAACGTTTTTCTCTGGCTTACAAAACTCTATGTGATCTCATTTTGCATCATGCTCCCAGCACTCACAAATTCTTCAATTCTGCAGAACTTCTTTCTGTTCTTTTGATCAAAAGTCCATTTCTACCTCATGGAACTTATACCTGCCATTTCTTCTTCCTGGTACAATCTGCCCAGATCCTTGAATAGCTGGATCCTTCTCGTCATTTAGATATCACATCACTTGTCACTCTCTCAAAAGAGTCTTTCCTGACCTCCCAATTAAAAAAAAAATCTATTGTTCATGTCACCTACTTTCATTCTATCCTGTTTTATTCACAGTGGTTGTCACAATCTGGAAATTATTTTATCTATGTGTTATTCATCTGTCTCCACCAAGTAGAATGTTGGTTCTAGAAAATAGAAGCCTGTGTATCTTAATCATTGCTGGACACACAGGAGGTGCTCAAGAAAAATTTGTTGATAAATAAGTGGATGGCATATGATATTAATTTGTAGTGCCAATGACCCATGATGCTTTCTATCATATATCTTTTAAGAGTGCATTTTTGAAAATATAACAGTTCCTGGATGCTTGGCTATTGGACTTTAGATAATTAATTTATTCAAACATTTACTGAGGATCCAACACTATGCTAACCACTGAGAATATAAAAATAAATAAAACTATAACCTTTGCCCACAGGGATCTCATAGTCTAGTGGGGGAAATGGACATATAAATTATTTTAGTACAGTAAGGTAAGTGCTATGATAGAGATTTGAGTTAAGTGTTGTGGCAACACTGAAAAAAGAGTCTGTCTCCTTGGTGATGGAGTAGGGATGGCAGTGGTTCGAGAAAGCAGTCTTTGAGGAAGTGATATGTGAGCTGCATCTTGAAGAATAGATGAATCCTTTGGGAAATGAGGACAGGAAGTACATTGTAGCATGTATGAATTGAGAGAGAAAGAGTATTGGTTATTCTGAGGATAGAAAGAAGGCAGAAACCTGTTAAGTTGAAAGTAGCTCTCATCTCAACAGGAGAGAGGCAGCTCTATGATTCTCCTTATATACACTTTACCCCCTTCCACAAGAAGCAAGTAAAGTTCCCACATGAGAGTTAAGTTATTAAAATTCACATATAAGATATCTGGATATCAGTCAAGAAATTATCTGTAAATATGTGATTGGAAACAGGGAACTCTTAAAACTATGCTCAAGGTGATCTAAGACAAATCTGAAGGAGCCAGAGCTGGAATGCAGTTGTAATTTTGTAAGTGGAAGCCAAATTAATTGTGTTATACATTGCTTGGAGTGAATATAAAATACAATAGCTGACCAGCTAGAAGAAAAGAAATGATCACTATCAGCCAGCGCTATCCAAGAGAATAAACTTGGCCAAGTTAACCTAGCATTATGAGTTCCTTGTCAAAGCTGGCCCTATAGTTGATGAGAGTATTTCAAGTTGTCCAATATGAGAGAATATATTTGTGATAACTAAATCCCATTGTTCTGATTTTATGCTCACAAAGTAATCTTTTGATAATTTATTTGGCTTCCTAAATTATTTGCCTACAGGGAAAGAATGCATTGATCTACTTACTCAAGCATTTTGGACTGTTTAACAATTATACTTCTCATTATAAATTAATAAATTGGCATCTTAGCATATATTCGAAATTCATATATATTTATATACACACATATGTATACACATACATATAGAGAGAAAGAGACAGAGATAGAAAGAGGATAGACAGATATAGATATAAGTACAAATGTTAAAATAAGTCTCTATATATTATAAAGGCCTATAAACCTGTTTTAGTTGACTTTACTTTATTTAATTCACTCACTCCAGACTCTGGTCTTTAGCTTTGCTGCTCAGAAAGCTAGCTTTATTCCTACACTGAGAGTCCAGCGAACTCCTGCGAGGTTTTTAAGAAGCAGCCAACAGGCATTTCCCAGGTGACAGAAGCCTCTGCATTGCTGTGTCCTACACTCCAAAGTTCACTAAGGGGGTAGTGTTCATTATTTTGTGTTTGTTTTCAAATATGCCATCTGTATTGAGGAGTTCACACTGAGAAACTGAGCATTGTTATAGAAAGTATGTGGATAGAAAATATTCTTGTTTCATTTTTTCTTACTTTCGGTTCCCACAATCAGGCACTGAGAAAGGGATTTGGGTACAGGTGGCTTATTTGGGAGGTGATCTCAGGAAGCACTAGAAGGAAATGGGGAAAGTGATTTTAAAAATAGGGAGAAAACCTAATAAGGAGTATGATAATGAGCAAGTTACCCTTCAGGCACCTGGGTCTCAGTCCTGCTGGAGACTCTCTGAGAAGCCCCATGCAACATGTCTCAGAATGGTCCCAGTGGAAAACAGGGAGTCTGTGATGCTTATCTATTGAATTCATCCCCATTGGCTGAAAGTTAGGCCCAGCAGTGTTAACTACCCTACACTTCAGGTTGCACCTAGCTGAGACAGAGCAAGTTTCTACTGTGCCTGAGAGAGCCTCAGCAGAGAAGAGAGACAAGCCACTTGAGATGGGAGACTGTCAGAATGCTGGAAAGTACAGCTTCAGGTGAAATCAGGTGGGTCAGGGGACTCCAGAGTGAGGTATCAACAACAGCTGGCACATTATTAGAAACAGCATGGCAGACTATGAGATTCCAATGGACACATGAACAAAACACATGGCAAATTGTACACAAAAATTATAAATGGCCAAGAACTACATTTTTTAGATGTATAATCCTGGCAGTAATAAATGAACTGTAAATAAAAGAGATGCTATCTTTTTTGCCTGTCAGATTAGCAAAGGCCTATTTTTTTCAGTTTTAGGAAACATGTATTGTGGAGGTATACTCTCATTCACTATAGGTGAGATTGTAAATTTGCAGACTTTTCTGAGAAGCATTTTTGCAATATGTATTAAGAGCCTTAACAATTTTTAGAAGATTTTATTTATTTGTTTTTAGAGAGAGGGGAAGGGAGGGAGAAAGAGAGGGAGAGAAACATCAATGTGTGGTTGCCTCTCACTCTCCCCAAACTGGGGACCTGGCCCACAGCCCAGGCATATGCCCTAACTGGGAATTGGACCAATTGCCCTTTGGGTCACAGGCTGGCACTAAATCCTCGGAGCCATACCAGCCAGGGCGAGCCTTAACAATTTTTTTGTTTTAGACTAATTCCTGATAAAAGATAAGGCTTTTGATCTCAGTGTCATTTGTCACATGAAATGTCCAATAATAAGAGAATGCTTAAAAATTATGATATAGTCAAATAATAAAAAAATAGCAAGCCACAAAATCATGTTTTCAAATTTTCAGTGCCATTGAAAATGTTCATGATATAATATTAAGTTAAAACACATAATCCAAAACTGTACATACAGTATGATCCCGACTATTTTTTTCAGTTCAGAGATAATATAGATTGTAAGACATTGGTTTATTTATCATCTGGAGGAAAAGGAAACAATACTTCACTATACCCAAATTTTATTCTGTTGACAGTAACATACATATATCTGTACAATTATATAACATTTCTTCTTCAGGAATACCAGCAAAGTAGTCTCAACTTTCTTCACATTTCAGAGTCTAAAGATTTTTCTGAGTTATGTTTGGCCATTTGCAGTGATACAGCATATTGTGGTGATGTGTGACAGCTTTCCATAACCCCAGCTTGTGATGATGTGACAAGATCATATCAGAGCATGTAGAGTTTTTCCACCTTTCCTGTTTGGTTAAGTTCATAGTTTGTTTGTTTTTTTCCTTTTTCTTTTATTTTATTTTCTTTCCTTTTAAATTCAATTACATTAGCTAGAAATCACTCAGTTTCTCTTGAAAGCCTCTCAGAAGCTTTTGATAGATAGATGTTCAATGCCTGAATAATAATCCCTCACAATGCATAAAATGGTCAAACCAACCTTTCCTAGCTTTGAAAATTGCATGATCTATTCTAAGACATTTGGCAATTTCTAATGCTTTTAATTGCATTGTCTGGAGTGTGACAGGAAATCTTCTGCAAACACAACAATTTTTCATTTCAATGACGCATGATAGTGTAATTTTTAGAGGAGATTTTAAGTGACAATTAAGAGGAGGCCAAATTTAAGTTAAAATTTTAATCATAAGCGGTGCTACCAATGCAAATAACTCAATTGAAGTAGAAATCAGATGAACAAGTATCTTCTATGCCCAGCTAAATCTGCACATACATAAGCAGTGACAATAATATCACAGTGGATTCCTCTGCCTGGCCATTTGCAAGTCACTTCTGACATCCATGATAAGATTCATCTTGATTTCAGAAATAAAAAAAATATGTGTCTTAGAATGCAGGAAATATGGTATGAAATATGTACACATTGTGCAGACAAACACACATACACACACAGGAAAAAGACCCAAAAACACACAATAAAATTCTTACAGCAGTTGTCTCTATATGGTGAAACTGCAGTTTGTATGTATTGTTGCTTAACTTCATTTTCTAAATATCTAAAATAAACTGTATTACTGTTAAATTGTGAAAAACCATAGCTGTTTAAAAGGATGACTCTTTGTATTTTGAAGGTTGTCACTCCCTATTGAGAGATAAAAGTTTGGAACACAGAAGGACAAATTTGAATCTGAATCAGATGGCTACTTGGAGGACTCTAGTAATCTTTGGATCTCCCAGGCCCAATGGAACAAATAAATAAGTTCCCTCAACTCAGAGGTGGCTTAAAAGTAAAGAAACAAATCAGAAACTTTGAGGCTACATTAGTCATTTCAGTCCATTTTTTAATACGTCACATAATTTTGACAAGTATCTCTCATACTTGTTTTATCACCTGTAAATGAAGAGAATACTTCTACCCATCCTCTTCGTGGTAATAGTAGGAATGGGGTTAAAAACATAAACAAAAACATTGATAAGTACATTATAGTCTTGCTTGTGTTCCCATAAGCAATGCAAATATAGATCAACTATCTATATGTTAGCCGGTGATTATTTTTGGACTGATGCCTGAGGACTGTTTCTGTCCTTGAAGACCATTTCTTAAGAGGATCTCACCATAAAATTTCCTCAGGGTGTATTTGGGAGGGATGTGTGTGTCTTTATGTGTGAACATGCGTGTGTGCTCACATTGGGAAATGCAGGATTGGGAGTGTTGGAGAGGGATGGTGAGCAGAGAGCCATAGGGCTGACAGTCTGCACACAGTTCTGTTTTCTGGGCTTGGGGGAAATGCTAGGACTTGGGTAATTTCTGTCATTGGGAACAGGAAAATGAATTCTATAATTTAAGAAAATTAATGTGGCCCCAGTTCCCCACTGCCTGTTGATGGAGAGAAGGGCCTGAGAAATTTGCTTCATCTCACGCATTCCTGCAAAGTCTTACTCCTAGGCCTGACTCCTAAAGCAAAGTGGGGTGACAGGGAGATGAGGGTATCAATGAGGAACTCTGACTACAGGCAGTAGATCTGCACTGTGATGTGATGAAAAGTAGCAGAACTCACAGCACCTCACCCAGTGCAGCCTTCAGGAAATATGCACTTAAATGTTGCAATACCTTAGTTCATTTAATCTTTCCAAAAGCCTAAGGTTGTCCACCGTGGGGTCTGGGGGAACCTAGACTGCTCAGTTAATATCTAGCATAGTATAAACTCTCAAAAACCAATACCTACTATTAGTCTCATCACCATCATTGTTATTTAACACCACAGAAAGGGCTTGTGATCAATCCTTTATCCAGGCAGAATTTCCACCATCACCCCACCCCAATTTATACTGTCCTACCCTGGGAGCTTAGATCACTCCTTTGAGGTAAAGCAGTAAAGATGCAGATGTTTTCTGCAAGATGATCGGCCTCAAGCCTTTATCATCCATTGATAACTTTGCAATGGGTAGCTGGAGAGGTGGTCCAGAGAACCATGTGACTCAAAAAGGATGGGCCAGAAATGAGGTGGCTGGGTCTCTCAAGGTTGTCTCTGAGCCAGTGTGTAGTGTCAGTAAGCAGAGCAATGGAGGGAACTAAGCCAAGACCTCACCATGGGCTGGCTTGCTAGTCAGGTCTGTATAGATCAAGACAGGGAAGAGAGAAAAGTGATGGAGGCAAGGAGGAGCCTCATATCTCAGCCTCAAATCCAGGAAGACACAAGGATTTGATAGGGTGAGTTCATTCAGACTGGTAGAAAGAATATGTCCTTCCTTTTCCTGGGCTGTCAAGCATCACGAGGGGAGGCCTAAGGCTGTGTGTGTGTGTGTATGTGTGTGTGTGTGTGTGTGTGTGTGTGTGCGCGTGTGACTTAGTGGGAAGGGAGGCTTGTGCTTCCTAACAAAAAGTGGCACGCTGCTTTGGACAAGCCAGTGGGACACATAAATTGATTGCTTTCTTGCTGCAAAATTAAAATGGCTTTTGATGTTCAACCATTCGTTGATGTAACTGGAATAATAACACAATTCATTTTAGCTGCAGCCCTCCAAATGGATGGCTTTAATAATGGCTAATTTTGGATGATGAATGTGCCATTTCGGGGTGACATTAGTGCTGAATAAGGGGGAAGGGCGTGCAAGAGATAGAGGGAGGAAGGGATGACCTATACAAGATTAGCCATGTTTGCTAACTTACAAGGCTACAAGCCATTCATCTCTACTGTACAGTATCGATTGAGCAAGCAGCTACTCCCTACCTATCACTGGGCTGAAGAGATCTATGACTAGGGTGACCATATGCCCTGGTTACCCTAGGACAACTCAGGCTTATGCTGGGATCCAGTGCAATTATTAATAGCCCCCCACCACCATTACATTATCATTCTGTGTGACTCCCTCTCTGCTTTGCATGAGCTTACAGCTTTTCTAGGAATACAGGCTTTATTTATGCACATGGAGCAATTATAGTTTGTCAGTAGACAATATGTAATCAATACATGAATCAAATGAGTGTGAGCACCCAAATCGATACTTACAAGTTTGAAATTGATGATGGCTGTGGATTTCAATACATTGAAGAAGACATTCACATGCATGAGGATGATAACCTCCAATACACTATCTCACTTGATTTTCACAGAAAACTTCATGTGATCTCTGTCTCATAGATGAAAAACTAGAAGCCCAGAGAAAGGAGCTGATGGCTCAAAGTCACAGAGCTAGTAAGTGATGGAGTCAAGGGTTTGAATTCAGGAATGTTTTAACTTAAAATCCAACTATATTTCTGCTTCAGAACAGACAGAACAGATATCAGGGCTAACTGGAGGGATCAAGCAAGCCCATGAAGTGTACTGTTGTAAAGGAATAAATCCACAGGTCAAAGGGAATAGAGTAAAAAAAAAAAAGGGAATAGAGTAAAAAGTGGAAGATGAAAGGCTGAGAAAAGAGATAAAAGAAATTTAAGTGAGGTGCAATAAATCAGGGATGATTTTCAGAGGAGGTGAGTTTTGTGCTAGGTTTAAAATTACTAATGAATACACATTAACAGAGATCAAAGAAAGGGCTTTCACATGCATGGGAATGACAACCTCCAAAATCAGGATGTTATTTCTTGAGAGTGGGGAAGTGGATGAGAATGAGGTAGGCAGGGGTTTGCTAATTATATTTGAAAAGTTTTATTTTTTTAAGCACAGTGGTGAATAAATGTGTGTTCATTATACTATTGTATATATTTTGCATATCTAAATATTGTATGATAATATATTTTAATAAGAGAGACATTGTTTTTTCCAGCTGATGGAAATACATTAAGCAAATTTCAAGGACAATAAATGTCTATTCTGGTAATTTTTAACCAGAAGCCTTATATCTGGCTCAAGCATTCATAATCTTCCTAGTGGAGTGAACCAAAGCAAATTCTTTCTCTCAGCACAACACATTTTGAGAGCCTTGTTTGGCCTTTGCTCTTATTTGACTCAAGACTTAGAATTTCTAAAACTACCCTTTTATGCCCTTCTTGTAAGTTGTGTGGTCCATCTGTCTCATGCGCTTTGGGGGACTGTGGACACTGCACTAAGTATCAGCATGTTTACTACTGAGGGACTTGAGTATAAACAAAAGCTTTGTTTCTTTCCAAATATTTGGCATTATGATTGGAATCTAGGGTCAGAGGCTTCCTCTCAGTCTCTATTTAGCTCCCCAAGACAAAGAAGCTATCCTGAGGGGCCAAAGGAGCTGCTAAAAGTCTAGGGTTTGTCCTCCTCCACTCCTTGCAGCCGCTGTGCACCAATAAACAAAAGCAGTTAATAATTGCATACATACCCCATCTCTGTGGAATACAGGGCCTTAATAAGACAATAAGGCAAGGTACTACATTATTCACCACCAAACAGGGCAGCAGCAGCAGCTGGCACATTGTGATGGAGAATTCCAGTGAAAAGAGCCTGTCAGTGGGCACAATGTGGCTGTCAGTTGTGAAACCCTGTGTCTTACTTAAAAATGATTAGCAGGGAAGTGCTTCAATGGGGTGTCGGGGGACCAGTGGTGGTAGTGGTGGTGATGTGCATGTGTGTGCCAGGGGGGTGTCTCTTAGAATCCCTAGGAATCCTCTCTCTGCCTTGCGTAGGCCAGCTTCATTCTGATCCATGTCTTTGGGTCCCAAGCACTGAGCCACCTAGATGATCTTTTTCATTTCAGCCTGATCCAGGCTGAGTTCCTCTAGCCTGTATCCCAGGCAAATGGAGGATCCAGGAGGAACCACAGAGGCACCTGACATTTCCTCCTGTAACAGGAAGCTCCATTGTTCAACACACTTATACTCATCACCATGCAGGGCACTCCCCAGATTGGAAGATTTCTCCTAACATCTTTTGATCCAGCCCCTAAGATCACTTGTTCCAAGTTCCCAGATGGATGTGACAGAGAGAAAGCCTAAGAGAAATCAGTGTGGAAGGTCAGCCAAGTGTGGCAGAAAGGTCAAGAGTCGGAAGAAATGAGTTCTTGTCCTCACTCAATTGAATTGGCCTGTGACCCTGGGGAAGTGTTATAAGCTATATTCCCAGGTAAACAGTGTGAGACGGAGCTTTGTGGGCAACATAATTCTTGGGGAGCTCTCTTAGGATCAATACCTGCAGGGGTGAAGAAAGCATGAGTGGGCAGAAGCAGAAGTTGAACTGTGATGCAGCCATAACAAAGGCTCCCACAGGGAGCTGTGGAGCCAGAATGGCCTCTCAGAGTTGTCTTAAACTGTGGTGAAGGGGCCAGGGTTTTATGTCCCTGCACTGACCAGTCCCCTGGGATGGGTGCACAACCTAATGCTGTTCCTGGTGAGGGGCTCAGCTATACACTGTCCATCACCAACACAACCTACAGCTGGGGAAATGAGGGTTCCAGTTCCCCACAGCATCCTTTTAGCAAGGTTCTTGCCCTCTCCTGGCGCCAGCTTTCTCATCTGTCAGAAGAGTGACAATGACCCCTAAGATCCCTTCCAGCTCAGGGGCTCTATGATTTCACAAGCCCATCCCTCTGCTCTTACCACCACCCCATTTCTCTTAGGCTACACCTAATTTATCCCCCTGCCCCTTCTCAACATTTCATAGCAACTCCTCATTGACTATGATAAAGCACAAATTTCTTAGGTGTCCTTCAAGGCCCTGCACAACAGAGCTCTGACTTATCCCTTCAGGCTCCTTCCTCATTACTTACTCTCCATGGTGAAATTTTATTTTCTATTTGTTTCCCTGAAAACACTCTCCCTCCTTTCCTCTGCTCTTTCCACAAGGATGTATCCCTTAGGCATTCATGAGCAGGGAACAGTGGAAAGGGCTTTGGAGGTAGACCTGAGATGATACCTATCCCAGGTCCAGGTTTGTTTGTTACTTTAAGCAGATCACTTAAACTCTCTGAGGATTATTTTCCTCATTTGAAAAAATGGGGATGTTATTTTTTATTGATGTGCTTTTCGTATGGTTGTTGCAAGAAGCAAATGAGATAACATCTATAAAGGGCCTAGTGTGAAGTTTAACAGAGCTCAATCCTCAGTAAATGTTGGTTTTCTTCCCTATTCCTTTTTTTGGAATAACTAAACATAAATAATATCATCCAATGGTTAGTTTCAAATATACTTAAATGAATAAATGCTGTATGTAATTTGGTAGTTTTCTCACTAATCCTGAAGTCAACAGAAATCTAGTGACATAAAATGTTTAGCCTGATGACACACAAATTCCCAGTTCCCATTCATGTTGCTTCATGGTCTGCATCTTTCTCAGCAGCTGAGGCCTCTCTACTTCAGTCATAAAAACTTAAGAACACAGAAGCCTTTTTATTCCCTTGACTAAGAGGCATCAGTCAGCATCAACGGGGAACTTGTTGGAAATGAACATTCTCAGCCACCACCATTCCAGACCTATTGACCAGATGCTGTGGGGAGGGGCCCAGAAAAATGGGTTTTACCAAGCACCCCTGCCCCAGGTGACTCTAATGAAAGCTTAGTTTGAAAATTACCTATGGTCTAAATTACAGGGCTCATTTTGAACCACATTCCCTAGTGTTTGTTGGTGCCTCTGTTCCTTCCACCATCCAGGAAGAGGGAGGAATGTTGGCACGTATAGAAGACTCCAGTTGAGACTGGGATTTTGACAGGAGGTTCCAGGTATAACTAGTTTATTCTGCCACAGTAGGAGCCCCAGGAGTGGTTGTTTGGCTCTGCCCAAGATGCAGTATCACTGAGGTAGAACCTCTCCCAGGTCACATGGTGTAGACCCTGCCTCTAGGCAAGTCCTTCCAGGACCAGAGACTCCTGACTTTCAAGCCTACTCAACAGAGCCCCTAAAGTAGTAATCCTCAAAGTATGGTCTTCATTACTACTGACTTTAGAGAAATAGAAAGTATTATGAGGACTACCATTAATAATTGTAGGCCAAAAATTACATAACTTAAATGAAATAGACAAATAGGTGATTCATCAAACACAAACTACTGCAAGTAACTCAAGAAGAGAGTCTGAATAGCCTTCAACAAGTGAATAGACTTGAGCATGTACTTGTAATTTAAAAACTACCCACAAATTTCCAGCCAAGATGGAGGCCTAGACAGACACACTGAGTCTCCCTCCATAACTAAGAAGGAATGCAACTATCTCAAAAGTAGAGACAACCAGAAGTTCCAGAAAATCAAGCTGCATGGAATCCAACAAACAAAGATATAAAGAAGAAATACTCATCCAGACAAGTAGGAGGGGTGGAGCCGGGGTGGAGAGGACACAGTGTGCTGGTGGCAGCAGTGGCAGCAGCAGCGGCAGACCAGTGGAAAGCGCACTTACACATTTTAAAAAGTCGGGAGGGACACCTGGAAAGCATTCCCAGCTCCTAACCAGACCCCGCAGATCACGGTCCCAGTGCCAGGGAAAATCAAGCCTCATTGCTTCTGACTGTGCAAACCAGGGGGTGTTGGGGTGGAAGAAGAAACTGGCAGTCTCTCATCAGAGTCTGCTTGTTTAAAGGGCCCCGACGGTCCTAGAACATCCGCAGACCCACCCACTCTGGGAACGACAGGCAGGGCAACAGCTAGAGAGGCGTCAGTCCCTTATGAAACTGGGTGAAGTGCCTGGAAAAGGGGCAAGTGCTGAGCAAGCAGCATTGTTCCCTCTCTGACCCCTCCCCCACATACAGCACCACAACATGGTGAAACAGGTTACCCTGTACTGATGAATACCTAAGGTTCCGCCCCCTATAATGTAAGAGGTGCGACAGCCCTTGCCTAAATCACAAAGGCAAACACATAAAGATCAGGAAACAGAGAAGTATGACCCAGAAGCGGGGGCAGATCAAGGTCCCAGTGGCACAACTAAGCAATGAGCAGATAGCACATCTAACGGATGAGGAGATAGACAACTTAAGAGAAGCACATTTTAAGGCATTGGTGATTAGGATGCTCACAACTCTGACAACAAAGATTAAACAAGACGGGGAAAGAATGAAGGCTATCCTGGCTGAAATGAAGGAAAATCCATATGAAAAAAGTGGTGAAGGAAAAGAAACCAGGGTTCAAATCAACAAATTGGAACATAATGAAGAAACAAACAGTCAACTAGTACAGAAGGAGGAAATGAGAATTTTAAAAAATGAGAAGTGGCTTAGAAACCTCTGGGACAGCTATAAACGTGCCAACATCCAAAGCATAGGGTTGCCAGAAGGTGAAGAAGGAGAGCAAGAAATTGAAAAATGTGAAAAAATAATGAAAGAAAACTTCCCTCATTTGGGGAATGAAATGGACATATGGGTCCAGGAAGCACAGAGAGTGCCAAACAAACTAGGCCTAGGGAGGACCACACCAAGACACATCATAATCAAAATGCCAAACATTAAAGATAAAGAGAGAATCTTTTTTTTTTTTTTTTTATTTTGGTTTTTCAATTACAGTTGTCCCCTCTTCCCCCAATTTAAAGAGAGAATCTTAAAAGCAGCAAGAGAGAAGAGAATTACCTACAAAAGGGTACCTGTAAGACTGTCAGCTGATATCTCAAACTTTGCAGGCAAGAAGGGACTGGCAGGAAATGTTCAAAGTGATGAAAAGCAAGGCCCTACAACCAAGATTACTCTATCCAGCAAAGCTATCATTTAGAATAGAAGGGCAGATAAAGTGCTTCCCAGACAAAGCAAAGCTAAAGGAGTTCATCATGACCACGTCATTATTATATGAAATGTTAAAGAGACTTATTTAAGAAAAAGGATATCAAAACTATGAACATTAAAATTAAAACAGTATCACAACTATCAACAACAGAAGCTAGGGAATGGAACAATGGTAAACTAAGCAGAGAACTAGAGTGGGAACAGAATCATAGGTATGGGGAGCATGTGCGGGAAGAGCAGCTGGGAGAGGGAGGGAAATGGTGCAGGAATTAAGAAGCAAGGTAGGAGGGTAGGGAATAGATAGGGTGATGTTGAGAAGAGCTTTATGCACAGTCCGTGGACATGGACAAAGGGTGGGGGACTGCTGGAGGGAGGGGGGTTGCTGGGTGGAGGGGAGCAAAGAGGAAAGGAATAGGGACAACTGTAACAGCATAATCAATAAAACATACAAAAAAACTAAAACAACTTTACAAATTAAGTATAAAATAAAATTTAAAATAACATGAATGTAACAGAAATTAAACCAATGATGTATTCAATCCTGGAAATATGCAGTCTCAGGTTTGGTTCTGTATTTTTAAACAACTTCTGTAACTTGACTTCAATAATACTAATACAGAAAATGCTTATAAATATGTTATACAAAGATGGACTCAATAACTATGTTTATTTGTTAGTTTGGGAAATATAACTTTATACACTATACCAGCTAGTAGTACTTAAATATCAAGTTTAAAGAGGCCTTACATTGTAACTCTGGCAATTTTGGTCATTTGTGGTTACCTATTTATTGAAATCTACATTAAATGTATATAAAGCAATAAATAAATAAATAAATAAATAAATAAAATGAAAACTACCCACAAAGAAAAGTCCAATAAGAGATGTTTTCATTGGTGAATTTTATCGTTTACATAAGAATTAATACTAATACTTTACACACTTTTCCAAAAATAGAAGAGGAGTTAGGAGAGAGAAGATGGCCGCGGAGTAGGGACAGTGTTCTCAGCTCGCTCCTGTTAAGGAGACAATCCAGGAGGAACAAAGGCGGGGAGGAATGACTGAGTGAGTGTGAATATCTGATAACGTGAACGGGGAGGAGATCGTGGGAGCAGCGTGGAGAGGGGTGGAGGGGTTTATCACAAACGGCAGGCTGAGTCATTCTGAGACTCCGTGCGTTTGCAGTATCAAGCCGGAGAGCTCACTAGCCGGGAGTGAATTCTTGTAGGGAGTTAGGGAGAGGATTTGGCCGAAAAAGCCAGAGGAGGGAGAGAACAGTGAACAATCAGGACTGGGAGAAACTGTGTGATCTGAGTCTAGCTGCAACCTCCAACCGAAAGCTCGGCATCCCGGGCGGGCCCAGCACTTGCGCTAGGGCCCTACAGAACAAAGGAGCAGTTTTGGGGTAAGGAGAACGGCAGCACAGAAAAGCTGCTGCGAAACTCCGGACCGGGGGAGAACTGTGTTCTTGAAATCAGTGTTTGCTCTTTAGTCGCGCTAGAATCCCACAGAACAAAAGGCCGGTCTGGGGCTAGGAGGGAAATAGAACGCGCAGGGTGTGTAAGTAGGGAAGAGAGCGGAGGCGGAGGTTCTGGAGGGGAGATGGTTTTAGGGTGGGGAGAAGGGGCCGCAGGGAAGGGCTGCTGTGGAGCTTCAGACTGGCAGAGAGCCCCGGGGTAGGAGAGTGCTGCGCTGACCGACCACACTAGAATCCCACAGAACAAAGAGACAGTGCTCTGGCGGGAAGAAAGATGGAGCGTGCAGGCCGATAGACAGGGAAGCCAGCGGAAGCGGTAGCTCGGAATAGAGAAAGTTTTGGGGCAAGGAGAAAAGCACACACAGGAAAGCCACTGCAAAGCTCCAGACTAGGGGAGAGGCCCTGGGCAGGAAAGGGCCACTGGGCCCGGCACTTTGACCGACTGTGCCAGAGTCCTGCAGAACAAAAGGATGATCTTGAGACAGGGAGAGAGATAGGGTGCGCAGGCATATAGACAGGGAAGAGAGCAGAAGCTGTAGCCTGGGAATAGAGACAGGACTGGAGGCAGGGCGGGGATTGCTGGCAGGCACAGGCTGGACCAACAGTGGGAAGGAGTAGCTGGACAAGCCTGAGGAGGGCTGAGGCTGCCTCAGGAGGGGACAACTAAACGCAGCTCACAGCAGAGCGGTGGTAGGCCCACGAAAAAAAGACTAGCAACCCCAGAATCAAGCAGAACCCTCCCATAGCCAGCCAACCAACCAGAAAAGATTTGAAACTCATGGAATTTTGAATAGGAGCAGACTCAGGAAGGAAGGAAGGAAAAACAAAAAACAAACAAACCAAAAATACCCAGAGACTGTGCATAAAAGTTGAATTGAGTTAAAATCCTCATTCTTTTCGCTCTCACTCTCTCTCTAACTACCCCTACCGTCAGTCCCTTCTTATTCTCAGTCCTTTTCTCCCCTCCCCTTCCCTCCCTTCTCTCCCCTTAGCATTCTCCCCTGCATCCTATTCTCAGTTAATTTTATAATTTTAAGTTCTCTCCCTTTCTCACCCTCTCCTTTCTCTGTGCTACGCACCTTCAACTTTATTAAATTTCTTTATTTTGTCCCCCTTCAGTCTACATTCATTTTTCTTTCATCTCTTGTCCTTATTTTCCTTCTCTCCCTATACATATTCTCTCTCTCTCCCTATTACACTTTATATTCTAATCTCTTAATATTCAAATTATAATTCTAATCTATCCCCCTCTCCCTTTACTCTCCCATTCTTACCCCTTCTCTTTTTCTACCCCATCCCCCCACTTCTTTCCCTACCTCTTGTATTTCTCTCCTTCATCCTATCTTTTGTCAACTCTTCAATTTCAATCCTCCCCTCCCTAATATCTCCTCTTCCTCCTGATTTCCTTCCCTCCTCTGAGCTCTTTTCCTCCCAAACCTTCTTGCTTTCCTATCTCCTATTCCTCTCTCTCTATATTCACCTTTTCTCTCTATCTTGCAACTTTATATCATGTTTTAATCTCCTAATCTTTTTTATAATATATAATTTAAAAAAGAATTTTAATCCAGTCCCCTCCCTTCTACCTCCCCTTCTTCTTTCGTTCTCTCTCCTACCCTTCTCTTCTCTACTTTCTCTCTCTCTTTCCTCTCTCCCTTCCTGTCTTGCTATTTTCTACTCTGTATTTTTATTCTTAAAAAATTCTCTCTCAATATATTTCCTACCTTCTAACTTCCCCAGCCCTCTCTTTCAATTTCTGGCTGTCTGTCTACCTGGATGTCTGTTGTGTCTACCCTACCTCCCACTCTAATCATATAGTATATACCGATTATATAATCCTAATACTATACACTTCCACTTTCTCAATCCACACTGTAACCCTCCCCTCCTTTTCAAACATACAGTGTAAGTGTTAATTGCTCTCTTATATAACCTTGATCCCAATTGCTAATATTAATACTCTATCAACTTCCAGCTCAAAAATTACCCTTCCTTCATTTAAAACAACTCCTTTCTCTTTCTCCTACGAAATAAGAGTCCCAGTATCTCCACAAGTATATTAACACGGGCTCATTTGCAGCCTATAGTGGGATTGTATTTGGGGGAGACATTGGAGGGTGTGGGTTTCTTGCCTGGGTTGTGTAATTATGTTTTAGCAGCACCTTCACAAAAGATCTCAAGACAAGGTGGGCAGAGTGACTCTCAATCAACTAACCAGAGAAAAAGATCCACCAAAAAGTAGCTGAAATACAACCAGACAGATTAAAGAAATATCATCAAGGGCAACACAGACGGAGATCCAGGAGGGCGGAGGAGTAAGTGGAAGCTACACTAACCCCCTCCCAAGACCAGACAGTGCTGATTCAGCCCCAGTACAGCAGACAGACCATCCCCCTCCAAGTGGTGTCATACTAAGGGGAAATAAAAGTCCTCCCTACAGGAATTAAGTTGCCACACCCACGGTCCTTAAGCCTGACGGCTGATCACACATTGAGAATAGTAACAACTAAAGAAGAGAGACAAAGGCAGTAGATCCCTGGAAATCTCCAACAGGCTGCCTAGGGCCAGTCTGGTACATGATCTGACGCTACCAGAGGCAGATCCAGGAAGAACTGATCATCCTAAGAAGCACCAACAAACAAAAGGAATCACAAAAATGGGGAGACAGAGAAACAACCCCCCATCAAAAGGAAAGGTAGAATCCCCAGAAAGAGTGCTAAATGAAATAGAGGGGAGCAAAATATCAGATACGGAATTTAAAACATGGATTATGGAGAAGCTAAATGAGATCAGCGGAAACTACAAAGAACTCCAGAAAAACTACAGTGAACTCCAGAAGAACTATAAGGAACTTACTGAGAATTATACCAGCATCAAAAAGGACATGAAAGCTATCAATAAGAGCCAGGAGGAAATGAAGAATACAATCTCTGAATTGAAGAACACAGTAGAAGGAATTAAAAGCAGGCTAGAGGAAGCAGAAGATCGGATCAGCGAGCTGGAGGACAACGTACACAAAAACTCCCAGACAATGCAACAAAATGAAAAAAGACTGAACAAGACTGAAGAGGTTCTAAGACAGCTGCAGGACAACATGAAACGTAACAATATCCGTATCATTGGAATTCCAGAAGGAGAAGAAGAAGAGCAAGGGATAGAAAACCTCTTTGAAAAACTAATGACAGAAAATTTCCCTCACATGAGGAGAGAAAGAGTCATGCAAATCCAGGAGGCACAGAGGGTCCCAATGAAGATGAACCCCAACAGGCCCACCTCAAGACACATCATAATTAAAATGGCAACATTCAAAGACAAAGAGAGAATCCTAAAAGCAGCAAGAGAGAAACAACTAATAACATACAAGGGAGCTCCAATAAGGCTATCCTCAGATTTCTCAGCAGAAACACTACAAGCCAGAAGGGAATGGCAAAAAATATTCCAAGCAATGAAAAACAAAGGCCTACAACCAAGAATACTCTACCCACCAAGGCTCTCATTCAAAATGGAAGGCGAAATAAGGAGTTTCTCAGACAAAGGAAGACTAAAAGAATACATCTCCACCAAACCAGCAATGCAAGAGATGCTAAAGGGTCTGCTCTAAGAAGATAAAGAAACAGAGAGAGACAGAGAAGAACACGAGTACAAAGGGGAAAAATGACAATGAATAAGTACTTATCGGTAATAACCTTAAATGTAAATGGATTAAACGCTCCAATTAAAAGACATAGGGTAACTGAATGGATTAGAAAGAATGACCCACATATATGCTGTCTACAAGAGACCCACCTTAGAACAAAAGATCTACACAGACTGAAAGTAAAGGGATGGAAAAAAAGTATTTCAAGCAAATGGGCATGAAAAAAAAGCCGGGGTAGCAATACTTATATCAGACAAAACAGATTTCACAGCAAAGTCCATAAAAAGAGACAACGAAGGGCATTTCATAATACTTAAGGGAAAAATCCATCAAGAAGATATAACCTTTATAAATATATATGCACCCAACTTAGGAGCACCCAAATATATAAGGAAACTTTTGAAAGACTCCAAGAAAGATATAGACAACAACACACTCATAGTAGGGGACTTTAACACCTCATTGTCAACAATGGACAGATCTTCGAAGGAAAGAAACACCAAAGATATTGAGGCACTGAACAACACTCTAGATCAAATGGACTTAGTCCATATATATAGAAGTTTTCACCCCAAAGAAGCAAAATATACATACTTCTCAAGTGCACATGGAACATTTTCAAAGATAGACCACATGGTAGGACACAAACCAAGCCTTAACAAATTCAAGAAAATTGAAATTATATCAAGCAACTTCTCAGATCACAATGGCTTAAAATTGGAAATCAAACTCAAGGAAAAAAACTCAAAAACATTCAAACTCATGGAGAATGAATAACATGCTATTAAATAATGAATGGGTTAACAATGACATCAAGGAAGAAATCAAAAAGTTCCTGGAAACCAATGATAATGAACACACAACAACCCAAAACCTATGGGATACAGCGAAAGCAGTCTTAAGAGGAAAGTTCATAGCAATACAAGCCTACCTAAAAAAGCTAGAAGAATCTCTAATAAAAAATTTAACACTACAGCTACAAGAACTAGAGGAAGAACAACAAGCAAAACCTAGATCAAGTAAAAGGAAGGAAATCATCAAGATCAGAGCAGAATTAAATGACATAGAGTCTAAAGTAACAATTCAAAAGATAAACAAAACTAGGAGCTGGTTCTTTGAAAAGATAAACAAAATTGACAAGCCTTTAGCCAGGCTCATCAAGAAAAAAAGAGAGAGGACCCAAATAAGTAAAATCAGAAATGAAAGAGGAGAAATCACAACTGATACCACAGAAATACAAAGAATTATAAGAAATTATTACGAACAACTGTATGGCAAGTAATTTGACAACCTAGAGGAAATGGACAGATTCCTGGAAAACTACAGTCTTCCCAAACTGAATCAAGAAGAAGCAGAAAGTCTGAATAGACCAATAACAGCTAGCGAAATTGAAGCAGTAATCAAAAAACTCCCAGCACACAAAAGCCCAGGACCAGATGGCTTTACAAGTGAATTCTACAAAACATTTAGGAAAGAACTAACTCCTATCCTCCTCAGACTATTCCAAAAGATACAAGAAGAGGGAAGACTCCCAAACTCGTTCTATGAAGCCAGTATAACCCTAATTCCAAAACCAGGTCAAGACACAACAAAGAAAGAAAACTACAGACCAATATCGCTGATGAACATAGATGCTAAAATCCTCAACAAAATATTGGCAAACCGGATCCAGCAACACATTAGAAAGATCATACACCACGATCAAGTAGGATTCATCCCAAGGATGCAAGGATGGTTTAATATTCGCAAATCAATAAACGTGATACACCACATAAACAAAATGAAAGACAAAAACCACATGATCATATCAATAGATGCGGAAAAAGCATTTGATAAAGTACAACACCCATTTATGATAAAAACTCTCAACAAAATTGAAATAGAGGGAGCATACCTCAACATAATAAAGGCCATATATGAGAAACCTGAAGCCAACATCATACTCAATGGGCAGAAACTGAGAGCATTCCCCCTGAGATCAGGAACAAGACAAGGATGTCTGCTCTCTCCACTCCTATTCAACATAGTCTTGGAAGTTCTAGCCACAGCAATCAGACAAGGATGAGAAATAAAAGGCATCCAAATTGGAAAAGAGGAAGTAAAACTGTCATTATTTGCAGATGACATGATAGTGTACATAGAAAATCCTTTAGACTCCACAAAAAAACTACTCAATCTAATAAGTGAATTCGGCACAATAGTAGGATACAGAGTCAATATCAAGAAATCGAAGGCATTTTTATACACCAACAATAAAAACTCAGAGATAGAAACTGAAAGAAAAATCCCATTTACCATAGCAACAAGAAAAATAAAATACCTAGGAATAAACTTAACCAAAGAGGTAAAAGACCTGTACACAGAAAACTACATAACACTGAAGAAAGAAATTAAAGAAGATACAAATAAATGGAAGCGTATACCATGCTCATGGATGGGAAGAATCAACATCATTAAAATGTCCATACTACCCAAAGCAATTTATAGATTCAATGCAATCCCTATTAAAATACCAGCAACATATTTCACAGACCTAGAACAAATACTTCAAAAATTTATATGGAACCAAAAAAGAGCTCGAATAGCCACAGCAATTTTGAGGCAGAACACAGTAGGAGGAATCACAATACCTGATATCAAACTATACTACAAGGCAACGGTAATCAAAACAGTCTGGTACTGGCATAAAAACAGACATATAGATCAATGGAACAGAATAGAGAGCCCAGAAATAAGCTCAGGTTCCTATGGTCAACTAATATTTGACAAAGGGGGCAAGAACATCAAATGGAGTGAAAAGAGCCTCTTCAACAAATGGTGTTGGGAGAACTGGCAGGGACATGCAAAAAAATGAAACTAGACCACCAGCTCACACCATACACCAGAATAAACTCAAAATGGATCAAAGAATTAAATGTAAGCCGTGATACCATAAAAGTCCTAGAGGAAAAAATAGGCAAGAAAATTTCAGATATCCCACGTAGCAACATTTTCACTGATATATCTCCTAAGGCAAGGGAAATAAAGGAAAGAATAAACAAATGGGACTACATCAAACCAAAAAGTTTCTGCTCAGCTAAAAAAAAACATCAGCAAGATACAAAGGAAACCAACCATATGGGAAAATATATTCACCAATGACATCTCAGACAAGGGATTGATCTCCAAAATATATAAAGAACTCATACGACTCAACACCAAGAAGACAGACAACCCAATTAAAAAATGGGCAAAGGACCTGAACAAACTCTTCTCCAAAGAAGACATACAGAGGGCCCATAGACATATGAAAGTATACTCAACATCACTAGCCATCAGAGAGATGCAAATTAAAACCACAATGAGATACCACCTCACACCAGTCAGAATGGCAATCATCAACAAATCATCAAACAACTTGTGCTGGAGAGGATGCGGAGAAACGGGAACTCTGGTGCATTGCTGGTGGGAATGCAGACTGGTGCAGCCACTGTGGAGAACAGTTTGGAATTTCCTTAAAAAACTAAAAATGGAACTGCCTTTTGAACCAGCAATTCCATTGCTAGGATTATATCCAAAAATTCTGGAAACACCAATTCAAAAGAACCTATGCACTCCAATGTTCATAGCAGCACTATTTACAATAGCCAAGTGCTGGAAACAACCTAAATGCCCATCTGTAGATGAGTGGATCAAAAAACTATGGTACATTTACACAATGGAATTCTATGTAGCAGAAAGAAAGAAGGAACTTCTACCATTTGCAACAACATGGATGGAACTAGAGAAAATTATGCTTAGTGAAATAAGCCAGGCAACAAAAGAAAAATACCTTATGCTGTCACCTATTACAGGAAACCAATGAACAACACAAACAAATGAGCAAAATTGAACCAGAGGTATGTAAACAAGAAGTAGACTAACAGTAACAAGGGAGGCGGGGGGGAGGAAAGGAAAGGTGTAAGGGGAAGGGTCAAGTAAAAAAAAAAAATATATATATATGAATGACCCACAGACAGGGGCAACTGAGTGGGGACTAAATGTGGGGGAAGGGAGGGACAGGGTGCAGGGAAACAAGAGGGCTAAAAAAGTGAGACAACTGTAATGGAAAAACAAACAAGAAATTTTTTTAGTGGGGGAAAAATGAAAATATGAAGAATGGAAATGCCAGTTCAGTGAATATTAGGACAAAGATTTTCCTTCGCGTTGTATATTTTTCTCCCTATTTGATCTCTCCAGAGTTTGGCATTCTAAACAAGTAAGTAATGACATAAGTTTCTTTGCATAGAACTAATAAGACCAGTTGTCAACAGAGGTTCCTTTTTTTCTTTTTTTTTTTGACCAAGCCTTTGACTGGAATGTCAAGCCTAAAGTAAATATACTTGGGCTCAGATTGTTACCTAAAAGCCCTGAGGAACTGGGAATGACTTTCAAAGGTAATAAAAGCCCGTGAGATAAAAGGCCTGCTACCATGGTTGGTTGTGCGGTCCACAGCAATCTTTCCAGGGAAGGAACAAAGGTTGTTTTCCTGAAAGATGGCTAGAAGGGACCTTAAGGCACAATGGAAAACCAGAAAGACTTGGAAAAAACAGGTGTGTACAGGCAAGGATGAATGCCAGATATGTGGCTCAGCTTCTGTGCCCTGAAGAACAGACTGAAGGTCACCCCAAATATTCCTTGGGTAAGTTCCAGCAAAACAGAACTAAAGATCATAAGTGATCATTTGCTGCTCTTGTTATGTTTATGCAAACGAACAGGATAAATTAAAAATGGACTTAATGTAGTCCCTTTAAAGACAAGGAGGGTAACCTTAGGGAGAAAAATTATTATTCAAGGAAAATCACAATGATCAGTAGTAGAGTATAAAACAGGGCAACTAACCGTCTTAAAAGTTTCTTCTCATTTAAAATATGGTTTCACTTGGAAATTAAACCATGTCTGTGATATCATCAAAGATATTCAAGTTGCAGGCAAATAGAATTTCAAGTGCCTTGCAACTAGATGTCTTCCCAATAAGACAGTTTTACAGATTTAGAGACTTGTTTGTGGGTTATGTTACATAAATTAACACGTGCTTTTTTTTTTCAAAGGACATAAGCCTATGATTGCATTATCTGAGTGATTATCTGTATGCATAAGCCTCACTTAATCCTCTCTGCAGCGCTGCCTCCAACGGTTTGGCTGAACTAAATGGCTGGGTTGGGGAAGAATGGGGTGATCTGTGGGCTTCACTTTAAAACGGGTTTCTCTTTTCTATCCTAATGGCTTGGACAGAAAAGGCCCAGAGGTCTGAGAGGGGGAAAACCTAAACTATTTACCTCAGCCCAAACTAAGTATAATGGGCAAAAGGGTTTTGGACAGGTGTGATGTGCCTAGCACACCTTCTTACAAAGAAGCCCTTTTTTTTTTTTTTTTTCCTAATATGGAACATTGAAAAATTAATCCCTGCCTTTTGTCATCTAGTAGTTATGGAGTGAATGATGTCTTTTAACCCTTTTCGCCAAATCTGTTGCCCCCAGAACACAACAAGGACACCAGCCTGTTAAACCAAGCACGCCATTGACCGGAGACAGTCAACGGACCTGGAGTCTGCACGATCCTTCCCCATGTGGGAAGGCCACCCTCCCCTCCACAACCCCACTATTATTAGGGTTTCCTAGACCCAAGGGTAGGTAGGACGATGACCACGTCCAACTTGAAGCAGCTAGAGGAGCTTGAGACCTTCGCCCATTGTCCTTTACAAGATTACAAAGGGTCCTAATATTTGAGAGGGGGGGGATAGTTAATTTTTACGAACCAGGGGTATGGACTTGGGGGTGATTGCTGGGGGAGGGGGGTGCTGGGTGGAGGGGAGCAAGGGGGGGAAAATTGGAACTGTTGTAACAATATAATCAATAAAAAACATTTAAAAATTTAAAAAAAAATAGAAGAGGAGGGAGCACTACCCAATTCTATTTATGAGGCTAGCAATACCTAATACCAAAACACGGCAAAAACAATACAGGAAAACTACTGAACAATATGTCTTCTTGAATATGGATGCTAAAATTATGCAATGAAATACTAGCAAACCAAATCCAGAAAAATGTTAAAATTATCTAGACACAATGACCAAGTGCGATTTCCCTTCAACAATGTAATTTTAGTTTAATATCTGAAAATCAATGACTATAATAAACCATTTCAATAGAAAAAAAAAAACTAAATGACCACCTCAATAGACATAAAAAGGCATTTGAAAAACTCCAACACATTTTTATGCTAAAATCATTCATCAAAGTAGGAAGAAGAAAAGAGTTTCTCAACTTGATTAGGGGCATCTTCAGAAAACTCACAGCTAACATCATACCTAATGGTGAAATACCGTACTGATACTTTCTCCCCATAAGATCAGGAACAAGAAAGACAAGGATGTCCACTCTCAGCACTTCTATTCAGCATTGTACCGGAGATTCTATCCAGGGAAATTAAAAAAGAAACAGAAATCAAATGCATTAAGATTGGAAAGGAAGGGACTTCTGGCCAAGATGGAGGCCTAGTCTGACATGCTCTGTCTCCACAACTAAGAAGCATTACAACTACCGCAAAACCAGAAATAACTAGAAGTTCCAGAATATAAGGCTACATGGAAGTGCAACGTATAAAGTTATAAACAAGTGGTCTTTGTCCAGATGGGTAGGAGGGGAAAAGCCAGGGCAGAGAGGTAAAGCTTTGCTGGCAGTGGCAGCTGCGGCGATGGTGGCAGGATGGTGGTAAGCTGTATTTCAGGGGAGGCAAGAAGCACCTGAGGAGCACACCTGGCTTCAGACCAAACCTATCAGCTCACGATTCCAATGTTGCAGAAGGCACAACCCCATTGCCTTGAACTGTGAGGGCCAGAGGGCATGGGGACAGAGGAGGAGGCTGCCACTCTCTCAGAAGAGAGTGAATGGCAGGAATCTATCTTGGACCCCCATCCCCACACAAAATTCCACAGTGTGGTGAGAAGGGTTGCACAATACTGATGAATGCACGGAGCTCCACCCCGTATAGCGTAGGAGGTGTGACAGCCCCACCCAGGAAGCAAAGGTAAACAAAAAAATGTCAGGATGGCAGGGATCATGACAGAGATCCCAATCACACAACTGACCAGACAGAAAGTATATGATCTATCGGACCAGCAGATAATCTTTCTGAGGCTCAGTTCAGAGCTCTGGTTATAAGAACGCTTACAGACCTAACAGCAGATCTTAAACAAGATGAAGAAGGAATGAAGGCTAGTCCTGCTGAAATGAATGAAAACACATATGAAACAAGTGGCAGGGGAAGGAAAACCAGGGATCAAATCAACACATTGGAATATAGGGAAGGAACAAACAGTCAACCAGTGCAGAAAGAGGAAACAAAAAGTGAGGGAAAAAAAGCAGGCCAACTTCTAAATCATAGGGTTCCCAGAAGGTGAAGAAGAAGATCTAGAAATGGAAAAATTATGTGAAAAAATAATGAAACAGAACTTCCCTAACTTGGGGAAGGAAATAGACTTACAGGCCCAGGAAGCACAGAGAGTTCCAAAGAACCTAGACCCAGGGAGAACCACACCAAGACACATTATAACCAAAATGTCAAAAATTAAGGATAAAGAGAGAATCTTATACGCAGCAAGAGAGAAGAGGATTATGTCCAAGGGGTCCCAATAAGACTATCAGCTGATTTCTCAAAAGAAACTGCAGGCAAGAAGGGACTGGCAAGAAATATTCAAAGTAATAAAAAGCAAAAACCTACAACCACAATTACTCTATCCAGCAAAGCTGACATTCAGAATAGAAGGGCAGAGAAAGTGCTTCCAGGACAAAGTAAAACTGAAGGAGTTCAGCAGATCCAAACCACTGTTATGTGAAATGTTAAAGAGACTTGTTTAGGAGAAAAAGAATCGAAACTATGAACATTAAAATGAAAACTGCATTACAACCACCAACAACAAAAGCTAGGGAACTGAAACAAAGGCAAACTAAGTAGGCAACGAGAGTGGGAAAGGACTTATAGGTATGGGGAGTATGTTGGGGGGAGGTCAGCAGGGAGGGTGAAGGGGGGAAAGAGAGGGTGATGGTACAGGAATTAAGAAACTTAGTATGAGGGAGTGGAGTAGATAGGAAGATGTTGAGAACTATG
This sequence comes from Furipterus horrens, assembly GCF_987537825.1. NCBI lineage: Eukaryota > Metazoa > Chordata > Mammalia > Chiroptera > Furipteridae > Furipterus > Furipterus horrens. The sequence goes on along the minus strand of NW_028327187.1, from coordinate 53,740,884 downwards.
TACACAACCAATGGGCATGGACTAAGGTGGGTGGACAACTGTAGGGAGGGG